>NC_067246.2:349132413-349437146 GCF_019359855.2 Lolium perenne
CTTGGCGAAATGCCTCGTGAATCCACAGCTTCTGCAAACTATTTGATTTGCAGTCTGGAATGCCTGATTCTTCCTACTACCGTAGTAGTTGCTGTTGTTGTTGTTGTTGTTGTTGTTGTTGCTGTATCTGGGCTTGAAACTCAAGCTGGTATTAGGCTTGTTACTAACAAACCTCTTAGGCTCAAACTTGGCCTTTTTCCGCTTCTCCTCCTGCAATTGCTTGAAATCATCTTCCAGAGTGATGGCTGCATCCACCAACTCTTGAAACTCCATCGCTCTCATCATACGGAGCTGAACCTTGAACTGGGGACTTAACCCCCTCAGAAATCTCTTCTTCTTCTTGTCCTCGGTGTTGACTTCTTCAACAGCGTACCGGGACAGTTTAGAGAACTCCCTGACATAGGTCAGGATTGCCTTGTCCTTCTGCTCGAGACTTTCAAATTCTCGACGCTTCAGTTCCACAATACTTTCAGGGACATTGGATTCCCTGAACTTCCTCGTGAATTCCTCCAAGGTAAATACCTTTCCAGCTGGATAAACGGCTACAATATTGTCCCACCATGATGTGGCAGGTCCACATAGCAGATGGGTAGCATAACGAACCTTCTCTTGGTCGTTACATCCAACGGTGTTGAGCTTTCGCTCAGTATCCATCAGCCAATCTTCCGCGTCCATTGGCTCGGGCGCGTATGCGAAAGATATCGGCTTGGTGTTTTGGAAGTCCGCTAATGTGACTCCCGGGTTCTCAGGTCTCTCCACCCTGTTTTGCTGCAACAAATCCTGAAAGAATTTGTTCTGCTGCTCCAGTGTTACACGCTGTCGCTCCTCCACCAGCTGCATGTACTGGATGAAATTTTGCTGCGTCATGGGTGGTGGTGGTGGTGGAAACTGATCTCTGGCTGCACCCTCAGCCTCTTCCTTTTGTTTTGCTTCGCGCTCCATGCGCTCGCGCTTCGCCTCGTCTCCTAGCGTTCCCGACATAACCCCCTAGTTCTGCAACACAAGATGATACTCATAATTACTCCATGCGCAAGTTTTCTGAGCTCAACTTTGTGCACAGAACTAGTCACGCAATGGAAATCAAGAAGCAAATCCAAATCATACAAAACATATACCCTGTATATACATACATAAGTGGTCTTATTACAATACTCAAGTCGATGTGAGTATGCAAACTCACTTATTAAAGTATATGTACAAATTTATACAAATATTACAAACTATAATACACGTGGTACTTGTGTACTATAGCCTCGCCTCCCTTGGTGGACTCTAGTCGATCTTCACTCCCGGTACATCCTGTGCTTCCATCCGGTCGAACGTGTCGTCCTCCTGATAGACCCTGGAACATAAGGTCTCCCCGTTGGCTGGTAATCCGAATCCGATGATGATCCTAGGGAGAAATCAGTGTTCACAAACTGATCGTTGAGTGCATCATAGTCCACCCATCGGGTGTACTCCCCTGTAGCCCCACCATAAGGGTTACCAAAACTCATACCCGACTCAACTTGTGTCGGATATCCTCCATCCACTCCTTTGTTACTAGGATAGCTGCGGTTCCGGTTGTTGCGTCATCATTCATCTCTCCATCATAATACACAGAAGTACTATGAGTTCCAGTATCCGATCCCCAACGCCAACCCCTGGAATTCTCGATAGGAGTCTCGGAACGCTGGTTGTTTCCGGATTCCTCTCCGCCCTCGTATCCCCCATAGGAACTACCTAGATAGTTCCCAGGTGTAACAGGTGTAGGTTCACGCTCAAGTGGATCAATGCTGATGTAGTCACCAGCTGAATAAACTGGTGTGTGCACCACATTCTCCATAGGTTCTTTCCCCCTACTCTCCTCCTTGGGTTCAGTGAATTCCTCAAGCATCGTATCAATTGCTCCTATCAGATGATGGTTCAACTGAAAGAGTAATGATATGAAGTTGCGGCTATTATCCATATATTTTGCCGCTGCTATGGGTTTGCGTTTAGCATATTTGTAGTGGTTGAGCATGGGATCTTCTTCCTCCTGATTATGAGGAATATGAGAGAACTCGGAATCCATAAGCTCTTTTGTCTTATGTTCCCGTATGTCGGTTATGGCTCTCATAACAGCTATATGGTAGGCTGTGTTGGTTGTCCTAGCTTCCCCAGCTGGCATGACTACGCTCATTCCCAAAGATTCGGGAAGTCGCAGTCCTACCCTGCACTTGGCCGCACAGACCATCATAGAACATGTACTTCTTTACCGGAACTGGGATCGCACCCAAATTCCAGTAACATGGCTCGTAAGATATCTGCAAGTCCTCCTTGGTATTCGTTCAGTGTGGAATCCATAACTTTCACGTTTCTTCCCGGTCGTGAACTTGCCATGTTGGCTGTAGAAATAGAAATATTATAAGATTAGTAATAATGCATCATAATAGAGATAATAAAGAATTATCGCACTAAAATATATGATTGTTGTATTCTCAATTGAATATACACCATATTTTTAGAGAATTCTTTACTAGTCCTATTTGACTCCTAACGTTTGGTCCCATTTACTAGGTTCCAACCTAAGGTCAAAGCTTTTGCTCTGATACCAACTGTGGTGACCCTGCATACCACTGCATGTTATAGTATGCCAGTCGTTGATATAACATTCACGAAGTACCATTCCGCAAATGTTACATCCCTCAGAGTAGTACAACAGAACATAGCAGGTCCATAACTCATTCACATATTATTACAAGTAACATACACATATCGTCTCGGAGCTCCTCTTGGGTCCTAAGAGGATCACTCCTGGGTTCGAGGCGAACCCAACTTAACTTACAATACAAGAGTCTCATTAAACTAAACATTTATTTCATCGAGCAGCTAAATACTAAGAGTTCGGGCTGCTCGGTTACTACTACTCATCAGATATCTCTAGGCTTGTTCTCCTCCGGAAGCCTCCCCGGATCCGTAGACTATGAGATAGTCTATGCCTTCAACTCCTCCTGAGAGGTCTGGTTCCTCGTAACCGATGATCTCGGCTCCTTCATTGTTGTTGTAGTCCTCCTCCAGATGATTCAGACAATCTAAGCATGGGATTTAAGAGTGGTATGAGTACGAGCGTACTCAACAAGTTCATTATAGGTAAGAGGTGTTTAATGCACTAACTACGATATTAGACCAGAAAGTCTAATACCAATGCAAGTTTTGATAAACATTTCTTCAAGAGATTGCTTTTATTTCAAAGAACTATGTCCGTCAGCCTTCACCGGTTTACTAGAACTTCATGGAGCTCCTTTCCGGCCGCGTTCGCAGTTCCTCAATCCCGGAACAGGGAGTGACAGGTCACAGTTCTTTACACTCTGCAGAGGTGTGTTGCTTTACCCATAAGAGATCTTAACCTTGGTGCCAACCGGGCAGCTTTCCTGTCCACACTTCCTTCGGTGTGAGGCCCGGTATAAGGTCTAGCCAATCATGTTCCTCCGCTACCTCGAACACCCACCCTTTGTTGCATGCCCCGACCCTGGGTCCACGCCGGTCCCATTATTCCCGTAATTTCAGGGTGGACCCCGACCACGACGACAGTGCTGGGCTCTACCATACACTCCTACGTCGGTAGCTGCAACCCATCATAGACCGCATTACCGTGGGGAATTAGAATGGGATCCCCACCCTCCGGTTGTTCCGCAAGACACAACTGCTACGGCAAGCAATGCTTTACCGTGGGGAATTAGAATGGGATCCCCACCCTCCGGTTGTTCCGCCAGACACAACTGCTACGGTAAGCGCATCCGTTGATGAACGAGAGGTGGAAACACTTTTGACTACTCCGTCCCACTCCGGATCTTATGGTTAACACGGGTATTACGGCACAAGAATCACTGGCGACATTTGTTGTTTAATCCTAGATGGATATAAACCCGTGCAATGGAACCTCCACCATATCAACACAATCCATGGTTCCATTGCCCACCACATAGTCATATTCATAGTTATGAAAGTAGTGGTTTTGATTTTTATGCAATAGTGATAACCATAATACTTTGCAAGTAATTTGATAGAAATACTCAAATGGCATGAGCAAGTGATGAACTTGCCTGAACACTGCAAAGTTTTGCAGTTGGAAGGTGTGGACTGACCCTTGTCCTCTGGTTCTAAAAAATAGCATCATTGTCCGATAAGGGCAATGGTTAAAGAAGCAATTATGCATGATTCCATTTTTAGGGTTTGTTCCCCCCTTCCGATGTCGTTATTATTTCATGTAAGAGGTTAATACTAAGAATAATTTGGAGATACTTGATTTAAAGCAAAATACACCCTTGAAATGTTGTCAAGGTGTTTTTAAAGTCCAAATGCATTAATGGACTTATTTTCATTATAGAAAATTATATGTGTGATTTAAGTGATTATTTAAATCATCAAATGAGGTCTTATTCTTAGTTGTCTTCAAAAATTCTTTTTGATATTTTATTCAGGTAGAGAATTTTATGCTGATTAATTTTCATATTTTTACTTATTTTTTTAGAGCTGTATTTTATTTTATAAAATTCTTGGAAATTCTCATTTAAATGGGTATTTTGGAACCCTCGGGCCCACCTGTCGGGCGGCCGAGCTGGTTAGGTTGGACCAGCCCAGTGGGCTCGGTCCAACCGACCCAGTCGCTTCGTCGTCCTCCTCCCCGTAACCCTAATCCCCTTTCGGCTCCCGCGACACCAAAATCGCCTCCGCCGTCGCCGCCTTGCTCCAGCCGCCTTCGACCATCATCGGCGACGAACTGGTGCGGATCTGGACCGCCTCTCGACGGCGGACATGGTGGTCCACGTCGATTTGACGCTCGTGTCCACCTCGACTCTCCTCCAACGCGCCTGCGCCTCGGCCACACGGATCTGTGAAGGTCCGCCGTTCATCAGCGTCCCTGGCGCCGTGGTGATGCCGTGGAGATGCCGGCGTTGCGGTGATGTGGCGACCAGGCTTGGCTTGGCCTGGCGCCGCCGTCGCCCGGCGTGTGCCGCCGTGCCGCCACGGTCGTGCTCATCTCGCTTCACTGTAAGTTTCTCCTCCTCTTTCCTCCTCTCGTTACCCGTTCTATCTTCTTCTCTTCTCCTCTTCTTCGTCTAGCTCGGCCACCGGCTGACTTCTCCCCGTGGAGATGCTTGCCTTGACGAAGTGCCGTCGCTGCGCTACGCTCGTGGCTTGTGCTTTGCCAGCCCTGTGATGTGCTAGGGCCGCATTGTGCTGGCCTAGGCATGCCGCCGCGCCATCGCATCGCCATGCTTGCTCTAGCCTATGTGCTTGTGTGAATCGTGCTGTGGCGTGTGCTTCCTTTGATTCATGTCTCTGCTCACCCTTGGTTATATATGTTATTATCCGGCTAGATGTTCATCTGAACACCACTAGCCATTGCTGTTGCTTGCTTGCTTATGCTGTAGCAAGCTCTAGCTCCCCTGGTTCATTACTGTGAGTGGTTCTTGCTGTTTAGCAAGAGGCAGTGTTATTTATGTGATGATTATTGAGTTCTGGCTCACAGTAGGTTTGGCTTGGCTTAATTGTTGTCCATATACATCAATTCCTTGATGATATGCTTCTGGATACAATTATAAAAATGGTTTATGTGCTAGTCTGTGATCTAATTGTTGATAATCTGTGGCTGTTTAATTCATAGAATTCATGTGTGATACTGGTGGTTGATTCTAACCTGCCTTGGCATGCTTTAGCAGGCCCTGATGATCAAATGATCATCCCTTGCTTGTTGTCTGTGCCTTTCTGGTACTTCACCTGGTGTCTGTGTGACACTTATACTTGTGCTGATGTGTGTTAATGCTTACTCAAGCATCATCTGATGCTTGCAGTGGGCCATTGGTTCACTGGCAAGATGTTGGTGCTTTAGTTACATAGCTGTTTCATTTATCTGTAACACCTTGTTTTACTAGATAGATAAATGATGTGAACTGTTTATCAGTAATGATCATATGGATGAATTTGATGTAGCTAGAGGGATGCCAACCACTGGTTGGGTACCCTAGCTCATACTGAATCCTACTGGATAATGATGTGATGCTTTGGTGAATTTCCTATGTGGATAGGTAGCTGTTGTGACCCTAGCAGGCTCTGTCTGCTTAGAAATGGTTGCTCCTACCTCATGGATGCTTCTGTGCACTAATCTTGGTAGTCCTTCATAGGCTGCCAGATCATTTGATGTTGAAATCATACTGGACATATATCTGTCCATTAATCTGATGGCTTTGCTAGCTGTGTGTTGCTAGATGAATCTGGGTAGCTAAATAGGGATTAGTTCCTTGCTGGATTTCCCTGGTTAAGTCCTTTTTTAATACTGTTGGCTTGATCAGTGTTCCCTTGGATCCATTCCTAATAGTTTTACCCTGGTTTTGCTTGCATCATATGGCTGATAGCCAAATGATGATACAAACAGGGTATTCTACCCTTCTGTGCTCCTGTGATGCATGGTATGCTTATTTATGAGCAAAACTTGGTTTTGCTCAGGTTGATTTGGTGTATACCTCACTCCAGCTCCTAGATTGTTTGTTGGTGTAGAGGATTGCTTCAGGGTTGAGCTTGTGCTTGCCCTGCTCCTCCTTGCAATCTTGTGTGGCTTGATTCAGTATTGTGGTGAATTAGCAGATTGAACAGCAGTGGCTGTTCTTGTGTTCTTGTGTTCTTGGTGACTTACCCTGTGAAGCCTGTCGATGGATATGGCCTAGGGTTTACTGTGGAGGCTTTTATGTGGCCTTCTTCTTCCTCTCTGGTCGACAGCAAGGTCTGCAGCTTGTGGTGACTCACTGGCCTGTGTGTGCTGTTGAGCATGCACACTGCCTGGTGAGCAGTTTGGCTGTGTGTATGTGCACCTGATACTCTGAACTTGGTTTGGAGATGATCAGCTCGGCAGAGCTGATCCATATCCACAATTTTTCATTTCTTTCTAACCTGCCACACTAACTTCTATTTGTGGTGTTTATGTGCAGGGATCAACAATTGATCAAAATGGATCTGAGGTTCATCAAATCCAAGATCAAGTGAAGATGATCTTGTAGTATTTAGACTAGGATCCATCCATGTACTTTTCCTTTTTCTTTTCTTTTATTTTTTTCAATTTCTCCAATTCTTGTAATGTAATGTAATATTCATTTATTTCTATTATGAATATTGTAAAGACAATGTAAATTGTGTGATGATCAATAAAGCTCAAAGTTTTCCTTAATGAGCTTTACTTTAGTATAATTGTTCATATTGTTTATTATTTATTATGTACTTAATGAATTTCCTCTCAATTGAATTATTTAGGGTAATTATTTAATGTTTGAATTTGAAATTCAAATTCAACATCGATTTGAATTCAACCATGCCACTTTATTTAGAATTCAATCATGCAAACTCTCCCCTCTCTTCTCAAAACCCTAAACTAGTGAAGTGAGATGCAAGTTTGTCGCACTCTCGAAACCCTAACCCTGTAAGGTGTCGAGAGAGAAACTTGTCCCCCTTCGATGTAGTTTTTGTTTAAAAGCGCGAAATTTCCCCAGAATTTACTATGCAATGCACATCCCTTTCTAAAGTCTACCCCTCGATCGTCTCTAAACCTGGGACATTACACTACATCTTTCCTAGCCGCCGCTTGTACATTGTGGAATTGGGTTTGCTTCTTACCTCGTGGTTGAATAACCGGCTTCACAAATGTTTCCCACCTTGGATATATGCCGTCGGCGAGGAAGTAGCCATAGTTGTACTTGTGGCCATTTGCTCCAAACTCCACCAATGGACCTTCCCGCATTGCAAGTCTTGTCATTAGTGGTGATCGTTGAAGAACATTGATGTCATTGCAAGACCCGGGCATTCCAAAAAATGCATGCCATATCCAAGTCTCTTGATCGGCGACCGCTTCAAGGACTATGGTGGCATCCTTCTTGTACCCTTTGAATTTTCCATGTCATGCCGCTAGACAATTCTTCCAACTCCAATGCATACAATCAATTGAACCAAGCATACCGGGTAACCCCCGATCGGCGTTGATCTCCAAAAGACTTGCAGTGACTTGAGCATTGGGGGCTCAAAGAACCGATCATACTTGGTCACCTCCGTTGCGATGTGCTTAAACAAGTTGATACTCATTCGAAAATGCCACCGGAAATAGCTTTCGGGAAATATAGGATTCTCATTAAAATACGACCGCATCAACTTCTCATGCCCTTCAATCCTTTCTCTCCACAACTTCTGCCTACCGAACACCGATCCACCAAAGTTTGGCTTCTTAACCGCGCGGTATGCTAATACTAGCGATATGTTCTCCTCTTACTCTTGGTCGTACTTGTCATCCGATGAATCGTATAATGAACTCTACAAACATACATATAAAATTACTTAACTACAACTAACTATAGTAGCTAATCGGCGAGCAAAATCATGGCGGCCGGGCGGCGAAGGTGCATACCTTGTGAGCAAATCAGCGAGCATCATGGTTGCGCCATGTCGCTAGCAAGCTCGAAGACGAAGATGACGACATGGCGACGGTGGCGGCGGTGCGGAGGAGGAGGAGCGTGCGAGGCGGGGAGAAGCACTGGCTTGTGCCCGTCGGTAGCGGCGGCGGCGGTAGGTACAGCGCGGCGGAGCGACCGGTACTGCCGGAGGAGGCGCGGGCGAGGTGCATCTATGGCGCGGCGGCGAGAAACAATGGGGCCAGTGGCGGAATCGACCGGAGGTGGCTGAACTTCGCGGCGGCGGGGCGGTGGGAAAATGAAGGGCGCGGTCGAGGCGGGAGGGGGATTTCCAGCCGTTGAGTATTCCTGTGTGCGACGAGCGTTGCCGCGCGCTGTAGTCGACGCGTCACATTTGGCACTCGGGATTGTGCAAAACGCCGCGAATCCTAAAATTTTGACAGCGCCGTTTGCCGCACCTGCTGGAGGAGCGATTTCGCCTCCGCGCGCTGCAAATCGGCGGTTAATATACCGTGCGGCCTATATAGCGCGTCTATTGGAGATGCTCTTATGAACTACCAGAAGCTAAGCTGAGCACCATTTCTTTATGAACAAGCACCCCATTCATTTTAAATTCTATTGTACAACAAACATTTCCTTATGAACTAAGTTGAGCACCATGGAAATTTTCTGCTCCACCGCCGCGTTCGACTACCATAAGCTATCCAACCAATAAAAAGAAAGATATTTGAAGGGGCTAGGGTACCTGCAGGCAGAAGAGGGGGCGTCGGTTGCGAGGAGGTGTCGTCCGGCGGAGCTGGAGCGGCACGGGCACGGTGACGGTCGCGACGATGAGGCGCTGCAGGTCGGCGACCGTGGTGGAGGCCGCGGTGTTCGCCACTGTGATGCGTTCGGTGCCGTCACGACTGCGGATGCGGAGGATCATCGTGTCGCGGCGGCTTGGCTTTGCGGCATCTGTCTGGCTTCGGCGGTGGGAATAAAATCTGTGTGGGAGGAGATGGCGGTGGAGAGGAGAAGCAAGAAAGGAGGAGGAGGAGGAGATGTGGGAGGAGATCCCCACGATGACGTACATAGATGTGGGAGGGGGAGGGAGCTGCTAAAGGTATACCGGCCGGCCATCAAAGGACCAATGATTGGGCCTATTTCTGTGGCGCACCTAGCAACATGCGCCACAGAAAGGTGTAATTCTGTGACGCACGTCAATCCATGCGCCACAGAAATAGCGAAACCAGTTATTGGGCCTGACTAGGGTTAGGCCACCATATTTCTGTGGCGCATGTGAAAGGGGTGCGTCACATAAATCATCTATTTTAGTGGCGCTCGTAGTCTGGTGCGCCACAGATATTATTTCTGTGGCGCATGGAAAAGTGTACGCCACAGAAAGGCCTCCCACCTATAACTAGTTTTCTACTACTGTCCATATAATTTCATTTGAAGTGGTCAAAATTATGATCAAATACTATGCAAAATAATGGGAAGGCTTTTTTCTCTTTTCCGCAAGTATACATGGTTTTTTTATTGAGCAGCTACAAGAAGCGCAAACTGCAATGGTATGAAACCCATGCACAAAAATAGAAGAAAATATCCGCACTGCAGTTAACATACCTATTGCGCGCTTGCTTTCACGGAATTAATGGTAATTTATACGGTGTTCTACCGATTGCGTAAAAGAAACCATTTCAACACTCAGAAAAATGGAAATGGAACATGGGTTTTCCTGGCTAGGAAAGGAAACCACTTCGGGTGTGTAACGTTGGGGATCTAATTCTTGGGTCTCTAAGAGTTCAAACACTATTCTATGCACATGCTAGGCCCACTTGCATGTTTTGAGCTCAGATTGGTGCGGTGACGAGAAGGCATCTTAACGGTGGCATGAAACGACCCTTCATACATGGGTATGAGGTGGCGGAGAGAGGGCGCATGTGGCAGCAGTAACCTCTACAGGACAAGTGGCTTGTGAATTATGTCTCCGATACATGGCTATATATAGTGGCGCGAGGGCGAAAAGATGGCGGGAAAAACGCTGGAAAAGAATTGAAGGGGGGAGAGGGCTTTCCCAACACTATTCTTTGTTGTGTGTGTTTGTAATACACACGGGTGCTGTCTCGCATGCATACACATCAAAGTATTTCTTTTCCGTGTTCCGGGGACCTTGACACACGGCAAATGTGGTCGAACACGGTGAACCTAGTTTTTCTAGTACTGAGTCATCCTAGGCTAAGGGCATCTCTCTTTCTTTCGGGGGTAGGCTAACGGCATCTCTAGCAGCTTCACCCAAACGAATGGAGTCGGTCTTTTTTGGTCCGCGTGGACATGTGGAGAGCAAAACCCTAGCCCACCGCCAGACTCTAACAGACCAACGTGTCTGTGTCAACCTATTTGCAACTCAAATTTAGACCATAAATGCGTCAGCACGGAGACAAAAAAAAGATCCCCGCCCATAATATAATGTATGCAACAGATCGTCTTGAAGATGGAGGGAGGAGTGATCGTACAAATGTAGATACTGGAACTTAATACCGAGTTCGGCTCTGGTGGTTAGGTTCCTTGTAATGGAACCAGTCCATCCAGGTTCAAGTCCTAGACTTGATATGGGTATTTGCATTTACGTGGATTTATTACAGGTTTTAACCGGTGCTATATTTTCAGTGGTAGGTGACGTGCCTGTCAATAGCGAGGTGCCTATGGTGACTTCGTCAACCTCAAGATCTGCCGACGCAGTTTCTCGAAGGTGTTCATAAGGATATGGTGTGCGTGTATGCGTTCATAGAAGTGAATGTACATGTGTGTTTGTGAGTGTCTGCGTTGTACTTTGTCTCAAAATAAACTCGAAAACATTAGACGGAAAGAAAACTTCCCTGTGAAGATAGGCAGTAAACCTTCTTTTGTTAGGGGAGTCCATGATAAGTTAATTGACAAAAAAAAATGTCCATGATTAGTTGGGCTTGGAAGATCCTGTGTATCAAATTCCGGCCTGGTGTCTATCATTGACGGAATATAGGTTGATCGACCGCTCTCCTCAAATTCTACACGTGCATCGTGGAAGCGACGGTTAGGTTAACTGCTAGTGCTAGATAGGGATCCATGGCGCTGTTGTGGCGTGCCGCTGCCGCCGCCGCCGCTCGACGGCGTCTCTGCCGGCCCTCCGTCACGACGACCATCCCTGCTGGGTGCGACTTCTCTTCCTTTTCGACTTCGTCTTCCTCCTCCGCAAAAAAGACCCCCACCCTGGTTCGTTCCTCTGCCACCAGCTACGTACATATACCTATGCATGGTTCTGTGACGGACCGGATTTCGCTGTTGCTTGCAGGGAGGCTTGCTATATACTGTGATCGTGATTCCGATGATTCGTGTGGGGTTTTGGGTCGGAGCTGTAGTATACATGGCTAAAAAGGCCAACAAAAAGGATATCAACAGCATCAGGGAGGAGCTGCAGAGAAAGGGCGACGAGAAAGATATCAGCAGTATCCGGGAGGAGCTGCAGAGGCTGCAGATGTCCAACGCTCTCCTCTCCCGTTACCTCATCGATATTCAAGAGCAACGGTCACAACAGCGGCAACAGCACCAGGTGGTCGCCACAAGGGACGTCATCGTCCAGGACCCAGAGACGTCGTCGCCGTCGCCGCAACATCGTCACGAGCTGGAAGGTGAGACGGGCCGTGCTGGTGATGGATACTGGCCTGGCACATGGGCCCAAGGTGGCGGCTACAAAAGGAATTAGCCAGACCACCCAGCCCAGAACTCCAGAAGTAACCCACAAAACGGAGATACATGCCTTTTGTTTTTCATTCTTTTTTCTCTCTAAATTCCAATCTCTCTCTCTCTCTCTCTCTCTCTCTCTCTCTCTCTCTCTGGATTTCCAAGTTTGGTTCTGGCTGACTACTACTATGTGGGTCGGATTTTATAGATATAAATAAATAATTGACTTAGATTTGTCTAGGCATAAATGTATTTATCTAGGCAATTCCGAGTCATTTAATTTTGAATGGAAAACTATGTTTTTTAATCAATGTAATATTTTTTGGACAACATGTTAGTTCTATTGTGCGGTACAAAAAATGCAGATAAGTATACCAAAAGAATTTATTCTTATGGTTCTCTATTGACCTGCATATAATGGCGGATCTCCATGTAGCTTAGGGGTTGCACAGAATACCGAGTAGATTTCTTTTCTCTTTGTAAAACAACAAATTTTCACTATGTATGCACCCGGGTGAAGATGATCTTTATTAGGTGTGGCATCCGTAGGCGCCTAGGTGGTTAATGCTCTAGTATCAAGATCCCATGCATCTGAATTATTAGCAATAGTATCCAATAACTTCCTTGCTTCTTGTTGAGTTCTATTAGTAAAACTCTCTTCAGATAAATTATCCAGAAAATCCATATGATACTAGGGAAGCCTCACATAGAAGTTTATCAATATAAAACTATCAGGTATACCATGACATGTATTCTTACGGATGGGTTCATTAAGTCTCCCCCAAGTTTGAGCAATACTTTATCCAAAATGAGGCCAAAAATTACACATATAACAACGATCAGCATAAGCTTCTTTAGGAGTTTAAAAATTGGTGTCGAAAGCCTACCTTAATAATTCCCAGTCAAGACGGCATTTAATATCTAGAGATCTAAATCATATGCGAGCATTACAAGAAAGATATAGATATAATAACTTCACCTTCACATGATCATGAGGAACATCAGCTAATTTGAATAAAGAGGATAGATATTCAATAGCATGAAGATGTCCATAGAAGTTTTACTCTTATCACTTGTGAAGGTTAGTTTCATAGCTTGTTTGGCAATAGAAACATGACTCTTAAACGCACCTTAAGCTCAGCTGGTCTCTCTTTATTTTCTCTAAGAGATTGAATATAAGAATTATCATATAAAATCAAACCAATCTCATCACGGTTAGACATATGCATGATGTGATAAATAGCAAATAATAAAAATAGTAAAAGCTTTCTTACCATTCACTTACCAATAGCGCTACGCTCCCCTTCAACGGTGCCAGAAAAGTGTCTTGATGGCTCTCAAATGCAAGAGATCAATTGTAGTACTTTTCAAAAAGAAAGGTTGTCGAACCCACGAGGAGCTGAAGGTATTGGTTAGCATAAATAACAAGAAAGCAGTAATATTAAAGTAATGGTTTTGGTGTTTTTGGTATATAGTTTTCAACAACAATAAAATGCGGAAAGTAAATAATAAATGAGTAAATGCTCTCAATGAGATAAAATCCCAATCCTCTATGCAGAAAGAGGACAAGCTCAAATGTGTGTGCTTATATGAGACTAAAGTTGCCGATGGAGGCATGAATTCACTAGCATCTGAGTCTAAAGAAAAAGGTAAATATCTTGTCAAACTTTATTCAATTAGGGGCGAAGCCTTAGTTAGGTGCAGCCATAAGCATTTGCAAATACACGCCTTATGATGGGTCCTAGAGCCATTTTCATGTGCAAGTATATGAATCATTAAGATATAAATGTTCCACCATAGCCATAAGATTTAGGGTCCCCGACATAAACCCCTCTAAAGCAACCCATAGTGTTGGAAGACGGTTTCTGTCATTCCGACACCTCCAACACTAATGCATTACATCAAAGTGCAGCACGAACCCATTTAGGTGAAGTAATATGCAGTCGACGTTCGCATATAACCATCATAGAACAACATAAAAGATATAAAACTTGACCAAATACTCATTGCACATTATATAGAATCATAGCGAGATCATCATATGCCCTCATGAACGTGGGGAAATACTCACAAGTGTCAAACATGATTTGGACCAGAGGCATAATGGTTCCAAAAAAATCTAAATATATAATCTCCCCATCAAATAATGACAAAGTACCAATCACGAACATGCAATAGCACTAAAAACAATATCCGGGGTTCAATTCAACACAAATTATGAGGGGGATGACTTCGATCTCGTAGATGGAGATGGCGGTGATGATGGTGCTGGTGGAGATGTCGATGGAGGTGCCTCCTCCCAAGCCAAGGAGGAGTCGGGATGTTGATGGCGTCAATTTTCCCTTCACCGGAGGCACCGGTGCTGCAAGATCTGCCCTCTCCCGGAGTTGGAGAGGACTTTCGCCTCCGTCGCTACCTCAATAAATCTCGAGAAATATGGCTTAGGTTTTTTGGGCGAAACAGAGCTTCTGAAAAAAGGGGGTCCGAGGCGACGCTTGACATAGGCATCCCCAATGGGCCTGCCGAAGATGGTACCCGGGGTTTACTGGAGGCCCACAACTCGAAGAATAAGAAGAATCGGAAGCCCAAGTTATCATTAAGGAAAGCTAGAGTTGTATTAGGAAATAATACTTGTAATCTGGCGGGATGGGTTGAACCCTCCCGGACTCTGTAACTTGTGTATTACGAATCCCTCGGCTCCGCCTCCTATATAAGGGGGAGTCGAGGGACAAAGAAAGCATCGATTCATTGTCTCACGAAACCCTAGTTTTCACATCGTCGAGCACTTTTCGGCTGAAACCTTCGAGATCTACTTGCCCTCTACTTCTGACTAAAACCCTAGTCTACAACCTGCGGGCATTGATAAGTTAATCCCTTGTCAATTTCACCAAGAAGGGAAGGAACAGGCGCTACAGTGCGTGCGCCAGGAAAAGTGGAGGACGTGTGTCCCCCACTTGCACGACGTGTCAACTTGATGAGAAATTTGGGCCCGCAAGGCAGAGAGAGCGCAGTTCTCGCGTTTTCCCGGTACAGTGATCGTGGCTATCGTCAGCAATGATGTCACCCTGGCAAGAGAAAGTCTCGGCTATGAAGCTTCATAAGAATGGCGACAACAGAAGATTATTGATTATTCCGAGAGCCTTTGGTCAAATACAAGTTTTTTATCAAATGCTCGGGGGCTACTTTGAAACAATGAAAAACTCGAGAATGACAAAATAGAAATGGCGAGAGCCTATGATCAAATACAAGCATTTGCTCATAGCCTCGAGGGCTACTCCCATCGGGAGCGCTGGTCGCGCACCCGAAAGATATGAAAACTTCGAGAAAGAAGGAAAATATAGCAACGTAAGGCGTTGAGCCTACACCCAAGCACAAGTCCTTGGCTGTAGCCTCAGGGGCTACTCCCATCGGGAACGCTGTTCGCGTGCCCGATGAAATTATAAAAAAGAGAGAAGGAAGAAGAAAAAGTGAGCATATTTCGAGTTATATAAATAACTCTACATATACTCCCATCGGGAGGGCAATATAAGTAATCCGTTGACTCAATAGAATGTGCTATTCCAACAGCCAAAAAAGCATTCGACAATATATTCTCAGAGCGCCAAAGTTGCGAACAATCTCTGAGTGCCGCAAAACTTTGCGAAGGTAAGACCCCAGATCCGTTCTGAGTGGCGTGGCGCCGTCTCTGACGTCGGTTTGCTACTTTTTTCCGTATCAATAGATACGAAGAAAAATCCTAACGAACGCGTTAGGTACCCGATAAAATATGACTGGGACTCGACAGAATGGTAAGACCTTAAGCGGCACCTGTCGAAGTTTACACCAGTATCCCGAGATCATGTCCAGGGATGTGATCTTGAAGTAGGTTTTTGCGGATTGCCGCTAGAGCAGTTAACAAGTACCTGATCCGTCAGATGAACTAGCGCCAACTACCATTATCCCTGTACAATACATAATTACGTATCCAACGATATGTGATAAAATTCGGCAGAGCTATTGAATGAATATAAAGTTGGAGATTTTCCCTGATTCTGCGATTCAAGCAAAATCTCGGGGGCTACTGACATAGGCATCCCCAATGGGCCTGCCGAAGATGGTACCCGGGGTTTACCGGAGGCCCACAACTCGAAGAATAAGAAGAATCGGAAGCCCAAGTTATCATTAAGGAAAGCTAGAGTTGTATTAGGAAATAATACTTGTAATCTGGCGGGATGGGTTGGAAACCCTCCCGGACTCTGTAACTTGTGTATTACGAATCCCTCGGCTCCGCCTCCTATATAAGGGGGAGTCGAGGGACAAAGAAAGCATCGATTCATTGTCTCACGAAACCCTAGTTTTCACATCGTCGAGCACTTTTCGGCTGAAACCTTCGAGATATACTTGCCCTCTACTTCCGACTAAAACCCTAGTCTATAACCTGTAGGCATTGATAAGTTAATCCCTTGTCAACGCTCGAGGAGCGAACAAGCATGGGTGGCACACCCTGTCTGGCCAAGAGGAATTGATGTTGTCTTCAAAATATCCTGGTTAGTTTGTGCGTAATGTTGAACTCCGCACCGCCTAGTTAAAGGGTGCCTCTTATCCCTTTCCTGATAGATTCATCTTTCCTTTCTTTCTTTCCTTGTAATACATATGAGAATTCCTCATCTAGGCAACCTACTATTTCTTTGTTTTGAGTATGAAGTGATGTATGTTTGTTGAAAAGAAGGAAATAACGAACAATAATGTAATTCCCTGTTTTGGTTTGATGGATTTAACTTCTTATGTATTTTTTCTATCCTTTTTCCGGGTTACCCTGCTGTGCGGTTTTCTGTTGGGACCATATACAAAGCATTATCCTTTTTTGTTACATTGAACTCCTACAACATTGTCCGCCACTCATATTGTGTGTTAGAGAATCTTGAAGTGGCAGAAGTGCTCAGATGAAATAGTGTACATGGCATATTTATCTTAGTGTCAATCTTGATTAGGTGTTTGTTGGCCAGTGAAACTGGTACATGTGTTGTGGTTGGCTTCCATGCCATGGGGTGGTTGCTGCTGACGAACGAATGGCACCGAAATTCCTAAGCGTGCAATGGACGTGTCCGGATACATATAGGTGCATGTTTGTTCGCCCCATATAGATCTTACTAGAGTAATATACTATGCTGCAGCCATCACTAGTCATCATCACGATTTGCTAGGCACTTGATCATTTCAAGGTTCCATTTTCACGGATGTGTGCACCAAATCAGAAATTGGCATGGTAACAAATCTGAAATGACGATATATATAGAGAGAACAGGGGAGCTCTAAACTTACGGAATATACATAATCTTACGCATAATCTAACTATTGCCTGGCCACTTTCTGGTCTTAGGCGGTGCTCCCCTCTTGATGACGTCGGATCGGGATCGAACGGATCGAACGAAGCTGCGGAACACAGTCAAGAAAAACAGCCCTCGGTCATTGACTTTTCGTCCCCATTCCCCTCTCCCCTCTCACCCGTCAACATCTCCTCCGATCCCACCGCTAAATCGGCCTCGTCGGCGGCGGGAGGTCCGGTGAAAAACAGTAAAGGAATCAGTGCTAGGGAGCGTTTGACGGTGCGGACGCGCGGACCGACGTTCCCGATGAGGTAGCCGTGGTGAGAGGGGATCGTTCAGTGGCGTGCCCCCGCGAATCGAGGCCGGCGACCATCGCGAGAGGGTCGATGGAGGATCATCGGCGGCGCGCCCTCGCTAATCGACGCATCCAAGGTGGGCGGCCGTCGTGCGAGGCTCGGTGAAGGAGTATCCGGCGGCGTCGCTCTAGGATTCGACGCATCCGAGTACTGTGGCCCGTCGGGGACGAGTCGTGGACGAACATCGGCGGCGTGGTTCTGTGTCAAGGCGGATGTGTTCGTCTGTCAATCTTTTTGTGCTGGTGAGTGTTTCCGTCCGCTGCCTCCCTCCCCTGCCATTGTTTGTTTCCGTACTGAAGTTTTTGCCTATTTCGCGCGTGAATCAACCACGATTTGGCGGATCTACAGAGCATGGTATGGCATACACTGGAACACATACGTGCTACTACCTGACAGTTGAAAAAAATAGCGACACCATGAATTGAAAAACTGCTCGGCTGTATGCTGCAGCCCAGCCGCGAGTACTGAGAGTAGAAAAAAGGAACACTGCTCAGCTTTGTAGGTTTTCCTCAAAAAATAAACTACTTTGTAGGTTCTCTTTCTCACAGGATGTAAAAATTGCATATAAATACATGCAATGTGTTAGACTTAGAGAGTACTAGTTTTGTGGGTTGTATTTTTCTTATCATAGGATGTAAAAAATGCCCCTAAAATACATGCTACTCTCTTAGAGAATACTAGTTGCATTTTTCCATTGTATGTATTTTTGGTATCAACACTATCTGCAGGATGTATTTTTCTCCTATATGCAAAGTGCAACATCTCCCAATGGTATACATTTGAATCTGAGTGCATGTATTTTCATGAGACTAGCTAGTTCATGCCGCACTCCATTATCATTATTATTTTTTAAGCTTCCAATTCCATCCTCTATGAAATGCTAGCGTATTTTCTTGCCCTTTTCTGTTGTTTCTTCTAGCCGGTGAGAAATTCCCTGGGCGGTGCTGCGTTGCAGGGTCACCTTCTCGAGGATTGTCAAGAGGAAATCGATGGAGGACTTCTCCGGCATGCCATACAACATGATTGTTGCTCAGCTGCCTCTTACCAACATGGTAACTAACCCGCTCCCAACACTTGATCTTCACAGTCTTGCACTCTATTACATCCTTGGTCTCCTTTATGCTTCAAGCTACTTTTGTGTGGACTACTGATGCAAGGACGACACTAGTTGTAAGTACCAGTGAGTTAATAATGCAGATTGCAAGCTTCTTTAGTGAGGAAGCCTGATGGTCATATGACTAGAAAGTAACTAGCGTTGTATTTTTATGCATATGGATGTATTATTATGTCCTTATATTGCATAATAGGATGTACTTTCATATTCCTTGAAGTTTTGGTCAGATTAAACAGTAGGTAACATCCTGAATTTTTTATCCAACATGATGTATTTTCATGATTATATTGTGCATACGGGATGTATTATTATATCCCAGGAAGTTCTTTTGCATCCCTCAAAGTTTTGCTTCACATTAGACAGTATGGTTCTTTCCGGAACTTTTTTTTATTCAACATGATGTATTTTCTCATTAAAATTGCATATGGGATGTATTATTCTAGTCATAGAATGTACTATTTTTATTCCCACAAGTTTTGGGTCATATTAAATAGTAGTTTATTCTTGATTTCTTCTTGGTTCAACCTGATATGTATTTTTATTCTGATACATGTTATTCTTCCATCCCTCGATTAAATTTTTTTTTTGATCAAAACCACATCACTCTTTTCTATGGTATATGTAGTTTGCAACTGATGAATTGTATATGTAGTTTTCGATGTAAACTGCATTGTCGCACAACCATAAATATAGTTGTTAATAGTCTGGAATGTATTTTTTGAACACAAGATTAACCCGCAGATGTAATGACGCTGGTATATTTACATGTAGGTTGCAGCAAGGAGAGGCCTGGTTGAAGCGTAATTCTTGTCGATTGCTTGGGCCAAATTTTTATCTACGGGTTGCTTGAAAGCGATGTGTTTTGTTACATTAAAAGGATGATGGTGAGGTTGTATATATGATGTTCTTTTTTCAGTTTTGCCAACTGCATGTGTGAATGCATTCTTTACAAGATTTAGTAGTACTGTTCTTTCTGCCATGTACTAGCCACGCGTGTCAGAGAAGGCATGAGAAAGTACCGCGGGTAGCTGTTTTGGGTTCACATTGTGGTAGTATCTTTTTACAAATCGTGGGAAAGCTAAGCATCGCACGCTGGGTCAAGGAGAAAATGTGGGGAACCAAACTTTCCTTTTTAGTAATACGTGGAGCAGACAGATCTGTTTCTTTCTATTTTTGGGAGGGGCACCGTGGAAGACTACTAGCAACGTCCATAATCTTATCGTTTTTCTCATCAAAACCATGTAGGCACTCCATTATTTCAGAGAAGGAGCATTATTTAGCCTAGGCTGCGTACCTACCTTATACTGGCGCCACAAAGTGCAAATTTCATCATGATTTCCAGCTTACAAACTTCAGATGAAGAAGCTATGGCCAATGCCTCATCATACACTGCCATCAAAACACGTAGTACGACAAGGCTGAGTTGTATTAAACACTAGAGAAGTCATCCAACCAAATATGTGTAGCTAGACCAAGTTTACTAGAATAAAGCAGTTTCAACTCAGTGTATATATGTTCGTTTTGCTGAGGAAGAAACGGTAGTTTCAACTGCAGAAGCAACACGTACTCATCTGAACGTATACCATGATTTGTACAGATGTGCTGTAAGTTTATTTCATTTAATAAAGGCTTGTATGTACTGTGATAGATTGGAATTGATGCACGAAATACATCCTGATGTCTACAGAAACTGAAAATGGACCTGGAAATTTCAAAACAAGAGTTCATGGATCATCTCCTCACTTATTATTTTCTACACTTCTATGGGACATACCAAAAGGATACATGGGCACAGATGTAATGTTGATTTAACCTCATTTCAGTTGCTAGTTTTTTTAAGCAGATTTCAGCTGCTAGTTTGCAGAATAGCTTACAATACAATTTCAAAGGGAACCATCGTACTGGATAGAAAACAATTTGAAATTTTATACGAGAAATACATATGAAGCTAAGATGTACCTGCAAATTCCATCCCAAGATTACCCTCCTATAAAATAATATTCTCTTAAGAAAAACAGTACCTAAATAATAAGAGTATAGTTATTAAAATTCACCTTGTTTGTACAGTCACCTCTCAAGAGGTAGGACCACAAAACTTGTTGCCCCTGATTTTCTCCTTTTTGAGTTCCACTTTTCAGTCTTTGGATTCATGTGCTTGCACAAATTTTCATCTCCACCATCAATATACATTTCTTCAAGAACTATTGAATTCTCAGCGAAGAACTTTATCAGCTTGACACCAAGACAGTTCGATTTCTCTAGCTGAAATTGCAAGGCCACTCTCACGAGAGAGCTCTGCAAGCATTGGAACAAGTGGCACTGAGCCAAGGCAGCGATCTGAATTTCCTTTTGAGGAGTTCTTGTGTCGGGTACCCCTTTTTTATTTGAGGAGTCTGCTTTTTTCTCCGCGGTCAGGTTGATCCTGAGGGCAGCGAGCATGGGACAACATCGGAGCATGTTCAAGATTGCCATTGCTGCAGCCTTGCCTTTCGTTGAATCCACTCCTTGAACCTCGAGATGCTCGAGGCGGCGGAATGCCGGCAGGAGCTCAGCCCGCCTTGCCTCGCTGAGGACGGCAATATCCTCGAGGTGGTTCACCCTCAACCTCAACTCCTTGGTGCTAGTGAAGCTCCGAGCAAATCGCCAGAAGGTTGCTAAATCACGTTCTGGATCCTTGCTGTTCCCATTGTTGCCACGCCCGGAAAAATCCAGATCCACTTGTTCCAACTCTGGCGGCTGTGCACTGAATGAGAACGAGCGGAGTTGCCCCTTGTACCTGAAGCGGCGCAGCCTCGGCGCGTGGATCTCAACAGCTTGGACGGGGACGGTAGTTTCGTAGTTGTAGACAAAGCGGTTGCAGCTCTGGCTCTCCTCCTCCCACTTGCAACTGTCCAGCACGAGCAGGGTGGCGGCGGGGCATCGGAGGTGGCGGGTTGTGCCATGCTTGGCTTCTTTGTCCGTTGCGTCGATGAGGACGGTCTCGAGGCGGATGGCAGCGAGCGCTGGCGCGGCGTCGATGGCTTGTTGGAGGGAACGTAGGTGCTGGGAGCAATGGCTCAGGCGTAGAGAGGAGAGCCGTGGTAGAGCGAGGTGGGTGCCCAGTAGTCCCTTGCAGTGGGTGAGGTCCAAGACCCGGATGGTCTCCAGCTGCAGGGAGTCGAGGGTGACAGTGAAGAGGCCCGTGTGATCCCGAGTGTAGAGGTAGTCGCTCTTAGGATTGGCGACGATCCGGAGCTCCTCGACGCCGCGGCGCGCCGCACCGTGGGAGAGCGCGACGTCGACCAGGCCCGTGTAGCGCGACACGACCTTGTCGTGCGCTCTGTCGCGGTACCAGTTATCGATATCGCCCATCCGTTGGTGGAGATCGGAGTCGAGCCGCAGGGTGAGCCTCCTGACGGGGACGTCGGCGGCGTCGAGCGCCGCCTCGGCCGCGGCGACGAAGCAGTCGCGCTGGGTGAAGAAGCGCGGGTTGTCGTAGCAGGTGCGGAGCTTGCCCGTCTCGAGGTTTAGGGCGCCCGAGCAGCGCCAGAGCGGCGCGCGCCATCGCCGCGAGAGCGCCGTCGTGGAGGCGGCCTCCCTGAGCGGGGCGTAGTGGAGGACGCGACGGAGGAGGTCGTCAGGGAGCTCGGACAGGCGGTCGACGCCACGGGCGACCATCGCCTAGGGCGAGCGCGGCGGCGGCGCGAGAGGAGACGATTGGTGTATGAGCATGCAAACTGATCGGGCTTCCGTTGGGCCTGCAAATAGTTTTGTTGAACTTCCGTTGGGCTATGGTGTATGCCTGGCCACCGTTGACAAGTACAGCAATGCAACACCCGTAGGACTGCTGTGCTACGGAATAAATATCTTCTTTACTATTAAATCTAGACCGGACCGTACGTCGTACGTCCAAGAGTACCACTGAAAAAACCAGCGGGCCTACACCCGATCGGAAGTGTTTATAGATTCCTGCTATACATACTATAAATTTCTCCCATACTCATACGATCCCCTACATGGCTGCTACTCTATCCCGCGCGAGGCAACTGGAGGCGAAGACAGTTCGCGTTTGGGCTAGGCTCAGACCTGGATAATGCGATAGACGATCGGACCATCTCTCTTCTTCTGGTAACTTCCACCTGTGAAATAATTCTTGTTTTAATTTGGTTTATCCTCAATGAGCTGTTTGGGCGAACTGTTTTAGTAGCACGTAGCAACTAGCAACGATCCTGCCACATATGGTTGAGCACTCGATCTGTGTATGGAGATTTCACCAAGGCCTTGTTTGGAAGCGGTGGATTTCTGTGTCTGAAAGAGTATTAAATCAACGTGTTTTTGGTGGACACCCTATACCGGTCGCCAATCCGTAGAAAGCGAGTGTATAAAACGCGAGGGCCACCTCGCTTCTGGAAAACTGCTCATCCTGACGAGTTTTCACGGGTATAATTAGGCTTACACTGCTACACACCGGCCTGCCAAATAGGAGCAAAGAGTATTTTCGAGTAATTAACTGGGCTGGTGTAATACACGTGTATCTACTTAAAAACAAGGCTGCCAAAACAAGGCCCAAAGGGAGCTCCACGAGGAGATTGTTAGAGCATCTCCCGGGACCACACACAAAAAGAAAGTTTTAGGCATGTTCTCTAAAGCTAAAAAAAACCGTCGCATTTTATGTTCCGTGCTTCCGGTAAAGATATACACATGGGATGGGTCAGATCCGGTAAAGACTCTGTCGGTCGAGACGCAAACGATTTTCAAGGGGACCGCTCGCTTCTTCATGGGTCCGCCTGGCAGCGGACGCGAGGCCTGTTTTGAGCGCATCGCTTGTCTTTGCTTCCGTGCCTGCGCCGCAGCATTCGCCATCAGTGGCGTCGCCTCATCTTCTACACACGAACTAGGCCCATCCGCTCGCCCCATCTTGTGCTCACGAACAAGGCCTGATCGCTTGCCCCATCTTCTGCACTAGGACTGTAGGGATTCGTTGCATAGAAAACAAAAAAAATTTCCTACCGCGAGAACGCAATCCAAGCCAAGATGCAATCTAGAAGACGGGAGCAACGAGGGGATGAACGAGACTCACCCTTGAAGATTTCCAAAGCCTACAAGATGAGGCTCTTGTTGCTGCGGTAGACGATCACTTGCCGCTTTCAAAAGCGCGTAGAAGATCTTGACGGTGCCACAATCGGGCAGCACCTCCGTACTCGGTCACACGTTCGGTGTTGATGAAGACGACGTCCTCCCCGTTCCAGCGGGCAGCGGAAGTAGTAGCTCCTCCTTGAATCCGGCAGCACGACGGCGTGATGGCGGTGGCGATGGAGATCTCCGGCGGAGCTTCGCTAAGCGTTGCGGGAGAGGTGGAGGAGGTGGGGCGGCTAGGGTTTTGGAGAGGGGGTGGCCGGCTTCCTTGGGTGCGGTGATACGTCTCCGACGTATCGATAATTTCTTATGTTCCATGCCACATTATTGATGATATCTACATGTTTTATGCACACTTTATGTCATATTCGTGCATTTTCTGGAACTAACCTATTAACAAGATGCCGAAGTGCCAGTTGCTGTTTTCTGCTGTTTTTGGTTTCAGAAATCCTAGTAAAGAAATATTCTCGGAATTGGACGAAATCAACGCCCAGGTTCCTATTTTGCCCGGAAGCATCCAGAACACACGAGAACCGCCAGAGAGGGGGCACAGGCCCACCAAACCATAGGCCGGCGCGGCCTAGGGGTGGCCCGCGCCCCCCTATAGTGTCGTCGCCCCGTTGACCTTCTGACGCCGCCTCTTTGCCTATATAAAGCCCCTGGACCTAAATCTTCGATACGAAAAAGCCACGGTACGAGAAACCTTCCAGAGCCGCCGCCATCGCGAAGCCAAGATCTGGGGGACAGGAGTCTCTGTTCCGGCACGCCGCCGGGACGGGGAAGTGCCCCCGGAAGGCTTCTCCATCGACACCGCTGCCATCTCCACCGCCATCTTCATCGCCGCTGCTGTCTCCCATGAGGAGGGAGTAGTTCTCCATCGAGGCTCGAGGCTGTACCGGTAGCTATGTGGTTAATCTCTCTCCTATGTACTTCAATACAATGATCTCATGAGCTGCTTTACATGATTGAGATTCATATGAGTTTTGTATCACTATTCATCTATGTGCTACTTTAGTGATGTTATTAAAGTATTCTATTCCTCCTGCATGATGTAAAGTGGACAGTGTGTGCATCATGTAGTACTTGGCGTAGTTTATGATCGTGATCTCTTATGGATTGTGAAGTTAATTACTATGATGGTATTGATGCGATCTATTCCTCCTTTCATAGTGTGAAGGTTACGGTGTGCATGCTATGTTAGTACTTGGTTTGGTTGTGTTGATCTTTCATGCACTCTAAGGTTATTTAAATATGAACATCGAATTGTGGAGCTTGTTAACTCCGGCATTGAGGGTTCGTGTAATCCTACGCAATGGTGTTCATCATCCAACAAAAGAGTGTAGAGTATGCATTTATCTATTCTGTTATGTGATCAATGTTGAGAGTGTCCACTAGTGAAAGTATGATCCCTAGGCCTTGTTCCTAAATACTGCTCACGCTGCTTGTTTACTGTTTTACTGCGTTACTACTGCTGCGTTACTACTGCTTGTTTACTGTCCTGGGCAAAGCACTTTTCTGGTGCCGTTGCTCATACTTATTCATACCACCTATATTTCACTATCTCTTCGCCGAACTAGTGCACCTATTAGGTGTGTTGGGGACACAAGAGACTTCTTGCTTTGTGGTTGCAGGGTTGCATGAGAGGGATATCTTTGACCTCTTCCTCCCTGAGTTCGATAAACCTTGGGTGATCCACTTAAGGGAAAACTTGCTGCTGTTCTACAAACCTCTGCTCTTGGAGGCCCAACACTGTCTACAGGAAAAGGAGGGGGCGTAGACATCAAGCTATTTTCTGGCGCCGTTGCCGGGGACGAATCAAGACACTCCACCAAGCCCGTCAACCGCCATTAAACCTCCCACGTCAACTACGCGCCAGTTGTGGACAGCAAGCTATTTTCTGGCGCCGTTGCCGGGGAGGAAAGGTAAAAGGTACTCACACTCCGGATCTCGGCTACTAAGCTATTTTCCGGCGCCGTAAGTACTCGAAGCTATTTCCTTTAGATCCTGCAATTGCAACTTTTTGTTTCTTGTTTACACTAGTTAGGCATAATGGAAAACAACAAAAATATGAGAGATCTTTATGAACTTTATCTTGAATTAGGACATGATGTGTTTGAAGAGAGAATTAAAAAACCCATGGAACTTTATATCCATACTAATGGGAATGTTATTAATATGAATGCTTTGAACACTATTGTTGCTAATGCTATGGAAAATTCTAAGCTTGGGGAAGCTGGTTTTGATGAGCTTGATCTTTTTAGTCCCCCAAGAATTGAGGAGAAAATTTACTTTGATGATACTTTGCCTCCTATTTATGATGATTATAATGATAGTAGTCTTTTGTTACCGCCTGTTATGGAGGATAAATTTGATTATGAATACAATATGCCTCCTATATTTGATGATGAGAATAATAATGATAGCTACTTTGTTGAATTTGCTCCCGCTATTACTAATAAAATTGATTATGCTTATGTGGAGAGTAATAATTTTATGCATGAGGCTCATGATAAGAATGTTTCATTTGATAATTATATTGTTGAGTTTGCTCATGATGCTACTGAAAGTTATTATGAGAGAGGAAAATATGGTTGTAGAAATTTTCATGTTACTAAAACACCTCTCTATGTGCTGAAATTTTTGAAGCTACACTTGTTTTATCTTCCTGTGCTTGTCACTTTGCTATTCATGAACTTGTTTATTTACAAGATTCCTTTGCATAGGAAGCATGTTAGACTTAAATGTGTTTTGAATTTGCTTCTTGATGCTCTCTTTTGCTTCAAATACTATTTCTTGCGAGTGCATCATTAAAACGGTTGAGCCCATCTTAATGGCTATAAAGAAAGAACTTCTTGGGAGATAACCCATGTGTTATTTTGCTACAGTACTTTGTTTTATATTTGTGTCTTGGAAGTTGTTTACTACTGTAGCAACCTCTCCTTATCTTAGTTTAGTGTTTTGTTGTGCCAAGTAAAGTCGTTGATAGTAAGGTTCATACTAGATTTGGATTACTGCGCAGAAACAGATTTCTTTGCTGTCACGAATCTGGGCAAAATTCTCTGTAGGTAACTCAGAAAATTATGCCAATTTACGTGAGTGATCCTCAGATATGTACGCAAATTTCATTCAATTTGAGAATTTTCATTTAAGCAAGTCTGGTGCCCTTTTAAAATTCGTCTTTACGGACTGTTCTGTTTTGACAGATTCTGCCTTTTATTTCGCATTGCCTCTTTTGCTATGTGGGATGGATTTCTTTGTTCCATTAACTTCCAGTAGCTTTGGGCGATGTCCAGAAGTGTTAAGAATGATTGTGTCACCTCTGAACATGTGAGTTTTTGATTATGCACTAACCCTCTAATGAGTTTGTTTCGAGTTTGGTGTGGAGGAAGTTTTCAAGAGTCAAGAGAGGAGGATGATATATTATGATCAAGGAGAGTGAAAGCTCTAAGCTTGGGGATGCCCCGGTGGTTCACCCCTGCATATATCAAGAAGACTCAAGCGTCTAAGCTTGGGGATGCCCAAGGCATCCCCTTCTTCATCGACAACATTATCAGGTTCCTCCCCTGAAACTATATTTTTATTCGGTCACATCTTATGTACTTTACTTGGAGCGTCTGTGTGCTTTTGTTTTTTTTGTTTTTGTTTGAATAAATGTTTGTGTGGGAGAGAGACACGCTCCGCTGTTGCATATGGACAAGTATGTCCTTAGGTTCTACTCATAGTATTCATGGCGAAGTTTCTTCTTCGTTAAATTGTTATATGGTTGGAATTGGAAAATGATACATGTAGTAATTGCTATAAATGTCTTGGGTAATGTGATACTTGGCAATTGTTGTGCTCATGTTTAAGCTCTTGCATCATATGCTTTGCACCCATTAATGAAGAAATACATAGAGCATGCTAAAATTTGGTTTGCATATTTGATCTCTCTAAAGTCTAGATAATTTCTAGTATTGAGTTTGAACAACAAGGAAGACGGTGTAGATTCTTATAATGTTTACAATATGTCTTTTATGTGAGTTTTGCTGCACCGGTTCATCCTTGTGTTTGTTTCAAATAACCTTGCTAGCCTAAACCTTGTATCGAGAGGGAATACTTCTCATGCATCCAAAATCCTTGAGCCAACCACTATGCCATTTGTGTCCACCATACCTACCTACTACATGGTATTTCTCCGCCATTCCAAAGTAAATTGCTTAAGTGCTACCTTTAAATTTCCAAAATTCGCCTTTGCAATATATAGCTCATGGGACAAAATAGCCTTAAAAACTATTGTGGTATTGAATATGTACTTATGCACTTTATCTCTTATTAAGTTGCTTGTTGTGCGATAACCATGTTTCTGGGGACGCCATCAACTATTCTTTGTTGAATATCATGTGAGTTGCTATGCATGTCCGTCTTGTCTGAAGTAAGAGAGATCTACCACCTTAATGGTTGGAGCATACATATTGTTAGAGACGAACATTGGGCCGCTAACTAAAGCCATGATTCATGGTGGAAGTTTCAGTTTTGGACATATATCCTCAATCTCATATGAGAATAATAATTGTTGCCACATGCTTATGCATTAAAGAGGAGTCCATTATCTGTTGTCCATGTTGTCCCGGTATGGATGTCTAAGTTGAGAATAATCAAAAGCGAGAAATCCAAAATGCGAGCTTTCTCCTTAGACCTTTGTACAGGCGGCATGGAAGTACCCCATTGTGACACTTGGTTGAAACATGTGTATTGCGATGATCCGGTAGTCCAAGCTAATTAGGACAAGGTGCGGGCACTATTAGTATACTATGCATGAGGCTTGCAACTTGTAAGATATAATTTACATAACTCATATGCTTTATTACTACCGTTGACAAAATTGTTTCATGTTTTCAAAATAAAAGCTCTAGCACAAATATAGCAATCGATGCTTTCCTCTTTGAAGGACCATTCTTTTACTTTTATGTTGAGTCAGTTCACCTATTTCTCTCCATCTCAAGAAGCAAACACTTGTGTGAACTGTGCATTGATTCCTACATACTTGCATATTGCATTTGTTATATTACTCTATGTTGACAATATCCATGATATATACATGTTACAAGTTGAAAGCAACCACTGAAACTTAATCTTCCTTTGTGTTGCTTCAATGCCTTTACTATGAATTATTGCTTTATGAGTTAACTCTTATGCAAGACTTATTGATGTTTGTCTTTAAGTACTATTCATGAAAAGTCTTTGCTATATGATTCAGTTGTTTACTCATGTCATTTACATTGTTTTGATCGCTGCATTCATTACATGTGTTTACAATAGTATGATCAAGTTTATGATGGCATGTCACTCCAGAAATTATCTTTGTTTATCGTTTACCTGCTCGGGACGAGCAGAAACTAAGCTTGGGGATGCTGATACGTCTCCGACGTATCGATAATTTCTTATGTTCCATGCCACATTATTGATGATATCTACATGTTTTATGCACACTTTATGTCATATTCGTGCATTTTCTGGAACTAACCTATTAACAAGATGCCGAAGTGCCAGTTGCTGTTTTCTGCTGTTTTTGGTTTCAGAAATCCTAGTAAAGAAATATTCTCGGAACTGGACGAAATCAACGCCCAGGTTCCTATTTTGCCCGGAAGCATCCAGAACACACGAGAACCGCCAGAGAGGGGGCACAGGCCCACCAAACCATAGGCCGGCGCGGCCTAGGGGTGGCCCGCGCCCCCCTATAGTGTCGTCGCCCCGTTGACCTTCTGACGCCGCCTCTTCGCCTATATAAAGCCCCTGGACCTAAATCTTCGATACGAAAAAGCCACGGTACGAGAAACCTTCCAGAGCCGCCGCCATCGCGAAGCCAAGATCTGGGGGACAGGAGTCTCTGTTCCGGCACGCCGCCGGGACGGGGAAGTGCCCCCGAAAGGCTTCTCCATCGACACCGCTGCCATCTCCACCGCCATCTTCATCGCCGCTGCTGTCTCCCATGAGGAGGGAGTAGTTCTCCATCGAGGCTCGAGGCTGTACCGGTAGCTATGTGGTTAATCTCTCTCCTATGTACTTCAATACAATGATCTCATGAGCTGCTTTACATGATTGAGATTCATATGAGTTTTGTATCACTATTCGTCTATGTGCTACTTTAGTGATGTTATTAAAGTATTCTATTCCTCCTGCATGATGTAAAGTGGACAGTGTGTGCATCATGTAGTACTTGGCGTAGTTTATGATCGTGATCTCTTATGGATTGTGAAGTTAACTATTACTATGATGGTATTGATGCGATCTATTCCTCCTTTCATAGTGTGAAGGTTACGGTGTGCATGCTATGTTAGTACTTGGTTTGGTTGTGTTGATCTTTCATGCACTCTAAGGTTATTTAAATATGAACATCGAATTGTGGAGCTTGTTAACTCCGGCATTGAGGGTTCGTGTAATCCTACGCAATGGTGTTCATCATCCAACAAAAGAGTGTAGAGTATGCATTTATCTATTCTGTTATGTGATCAATGTTGAGAGTGTCCACTAGTGAAAGTATGATCCCTAGGCCTTGTTCCTAAATACTGCTATCGCTGCTTGTTTACTGTTTTACTGCGTTACTACTGCTGCGTTACTACTGCTTGTTTACTGTCCTGGGCAAAGCACTTTTCTGGTGCCGTTGCTCATACTTATTCATACCACCTATATTTCACTATCTCTTCGCCGAACTAGTGCACCTATTAGGTGTGTTGGGGACACAAGAGACTTCTTGCTTTGTGGTTGCAGGGTTGCATGAGAGGGATATCTTTGACCTCTTCCTCCCTGAGTTCGATAAACCTTGGGTGATCCACTTAAGGGAAAATTTGCTGCTGTTCTACAAACCTCTGCTCTTGGAGGCCCAACAATGTCTACAGGAAAAGGAGGGGGCGTAGACATCATGCGGCCAACGTGGTTGTGTTGTGGTGGCCGGCCCCCTCCCCTTGGCCCCTCTTTATATAGCTGGAACCCCCAAGTGTTGGACTACAAGTCTTCGAATAAGACTCCAACCCAAAACCTTCCATGTGTAGGGAAACCTACCCAAGGTGGGGTTCCCACCTCAAGTGGGACTCCCACCCTTCCATGAGGGGGGTGGCCGGCCCCCTTGGTGGAGTCCACTTGGGACTCCACCCCTCTAGGGTTGGTCGGCCATGGGTGGTGGAGTCCCTTCGGGATTCCGCCTTCCAAAGTGATTTCTTCCGGACTTTTCTAGAACCTTCCATAAATGCACCAGATCATTTTCAAACTTATAAAATGACTTCCTATATATGAATCTTATTCTCCGGACCATTTCGGAACTCCTCGTGATGTCCGGGATTCCATCCGAGACTTCGAACAATACTTCGAACTCCATTCCATATTCAAGTTCTACTAATACGACATCAAACCTTAAGTGTGTCACCTTACGGTTCGCGAACTATGTAGACATGGTTGAGAACTCTCTCCGACCAATAACCAATAGCGGGATCTGGAGATCCATAATGGCTCCCACATATTCAACGATGACTTAGTGATCGAATGAACCATTCACATACGATACCAATTCCCTTTGTCACGCGATATTTTACTTGTCCGAGGTTTGATCATCGGTATCTCTCTATACCTTGTTCAACCTCGTCTCCTGACAAGTACTCTTTACTCGTACCGTGGTATGTAGTCTCTTATGAACTTATTCATATGCTTGCAAGCTAATTAGACGACATTTCACCGAGAGGGCCCAGAGTATATCTATCCGTCATCGGGATGGACAAATCCCACTGTTGATCCATATGCCTCAACTCATACTTTCCGGATGCTTAATCCCACCTTTATAACCACCCATTTACGCAGTGGCATTTGATGTAATCAAAGTACCTTTCCGATATAAGTGATTTACATGATCTCATGGTCTAAAGGACTAGGTAACTATGTATCGAAAGCTTATAGCAAATAACTTAATGACGTGATCTTATGCTACGCTTAATTGGGTGTGTCCATTACATCATTCATATAATGATATAACCTTGTTATTAATAACATCCAATGCTCATGATTATGAAACTAATCATCTATTAATCAACAAGCTAGTTAAGAGGCTTACTAGGGACTCATTGTTTGTTTACATAACACACATGTATCAATGTTTCGGTTAATACAATTATAGCATGGTATATAAACATTTATCATAAACATAAAGATATATATAAAAACCACTTTTATTCTTGCCTCTTGGGCATATCTCCAACAAGGACATCGGCGTGAAGGAGGCGCGGCAGAATAGGGTGCCGCTCGCCGTCGAGATGGCATGGCTGATGCACGAAAACGGGATGTCATGCGACAACTAGCGAGACGTGCACCTTCCTGGCATTGGCTGGCGGCTCAGCCACCGCTGGGTGCCTGTCCCGCCCATGCCGCCGCGCGATCTGGAGCAGACCATAGAGATCCCGCGCATGCGGTCATACCTGCCGGCGGACCTCCGCACCAACCCTACCTACACTGTCAACTCTGTCGACTCCGCCGCTTCCCCGGTATGCCACCGACATCATGCCGCATGCCACGTGGAGGATGAGGCCCTCGAACGGGCGATGCAGAACTCAGCCCCGCACCCGCCACCGCCTCCACCTCCGTCGTTCAATCTGGGGGCTGCATCGGCCGCTCCACCTCCACATCCACCACCGGCAGTACCGACGTACGTTCCGCTGGCTGCCAAGTGGTCGTGGGCAATCCCGGAACTCGTCGTGATCGATGACGAGGACGAGGAGTAGGCTAGGGTAGCAGGACCTTTTAGTTTTAGTTTTTTTTCATTTATTCCCTACGTAAATTATGTTTATCAATCGAATGAAAAATCTTAAAAAATATTTTGTGTTGGGCTGATGGGGGTATCCACAGACGCAAAATAACGCATGGTCAAATTTAACCATTTCAACTAACGGAAACGGACGCGGCGGTTGATTTGGGTGTCCATTTTACGTCGGTCCACTGAAGATGTCCAAGGTTTGCTCGCGATTTGATGGCTCGACATAAAATTTAGAGATGAAGCTCGATGCAAACGCCGAATGGCAGAGGTGATTTGGGCTGGACTTGGCATATGAGGCAAGAAGCCATAACTAGCGAGCCGTAACCGAGCTGCAGGAATTGTCGTACAAATATCGGATGGCAATTGTCGTGTGTGAAGCAATTTCGGTGTTTATATTGGAGATGGCAGAGCCAAAATCAATCGTGATCGGAAACACAAGTGTTTATATTGGAGACGGCAGAACCAAAATCAATCGTGTTCTGACCCAAACACGTACGCGTTAACCGGAAGAAAAAAAAGAAACACGTGTATTTGTATCGGAGACGGCAACAGGCAGTGAACCTACCATATAATTAGCATATAGTACTAGGTGATCTCACGTTGATACAAAAGAATTAACAACGAGTTACTAGGATTGTACTGTTCTATTTTTTGACGTTCACCCTCTGAACCAACTGAAACTGCAGTATGTCTATTCACCAGAAAACTGATCCATTCGACAAGGTTTAAGTACACGTCTTGAGACCCAATGTTGGGACCGTCTTCAGTTAAATTAGTAGCCTTCCACGCTCGGCTGTATGGATCAAGTGTATCAAACTCATCATTGTGTTGTTGCTTTGGCGCATGGGGAATTTTTTTTTTTTTTTGAAGCATATACAGTAGGGAAGACCCCTACTGCTTCATTTTTCATTATATATCAGAAACCAGACATTTACAAAAGAGGATAGGAGCTCCTCAAGAAATAAAGAAGAAAATAAGAAGAATCAAAAAGAAAAGAAAAGCAATTCTTTTACAAACTGTCAACCCATTGTTGCATACCCTCCTTCAGACTCGGCTTTGCTCTATGCATAACAAGAGCAAAATATTCTTTGAACATAGCAAAACATGTCTGTTGGCTTCTGTCTTCATTGTCAAAAATAATTCTGTTTCTATGATTCCATAGACTCCAAGCCCCTATGATGAGAATTTCCTTGAAACATATACCACCATGTCTTTGCTTCCCATCTTTGAGCATATCAACAAGGGGTAGGTTAGTATTCCATTCATATCCAAGTCTCCACCAGAAGTTCTGACTAAAGTCACATGCAAAGAAGAGATGTAGAAGAGATTCATTGGGCTCATCATCACATATCACACAGCAACTGTCTTCGACATAAAAGTGCTTTCTAGTCATAAGGTCTTTGGTATTTAGTCTGTCCAGAAGTAACAGCCAAAAGAAGAATTTCTGTTTGGATAAGCAACATGATTTCCAGATCCACTTGAAAGGACTAGAGGCCTGAGGAAACTGTGATATACTTTCATAAACCTTTTTGGTGCTGTACTTTCCTCCTCCTCCCCATGAAAGATTCCAGATATCGTTGCCAAGATTCATATTTATTGGTTCCATTGCAGAAATTAGTTCATGACCTTGATTATGAGCAATAGTAGATAAGGGCAAGTGGAACATATCAAAGAAATCTGATTCAATGTAGCCCTTTGCATGGCTAATAGATAAATCTGTATTTTTAGCAAAAGAGTGTAGCTGTGGGTATTTCAGTTTCGGACATTCATCTAACCACTTGTCCTGCCATAAGAGAGTAGAATTTCCAGACTTAACTTGTGGTGCAGCAACTGATTTGAACAAATCAATTAATTCTGTGCAATCCCTCCACCAGAAAGAGCCCTTAGTACCTTTTTCTTGTGGTATTTTCCCATCACTGTAATGTGCTTCCCATAGCAAATTGACCCAGGGGATATCTTTTTTGTTGAAAAATTTAAACAGAAATTTTATGAGTAGGGCTTGATTCTGTTTCCTTAGATTCAACATTCCAAGTCCTCCATTTTTCTTTGGCCTACAAACAAGATCCCATTTTGCCAGACATTTCCCTCTCTTGTGAATGTCTTTATCATTCCATAGAAATGTTCTACAGGATTTTTCCACATGATCAATGATAGTATAGTGTAGCTTGATAGTACACATTGCAAAGATGGGCATAGAAGATATAACAGACTTGATAACCTCCAATCTGCTAGCATATGACAGCAATCTTGCAATACTTGCAAGTCTTTTATCCACTCTTTCGGTTATATATACCATGTTTTCAATCTTAGGTTTTGTAGTTCCCATAGGGAGTCCTAGGTATGTGAATGGCAAGCTTTCTGTCCTGCAACCCAAAATGTCTGCCAATTCTTTACACCTTGCAGCTGTGATATTTATAGGAACAAGAGAGCTTTTATGGTAATTGACTCTAAGTCCAGTTGAGACTATGAATTTATCCAGAATTTCCTTTATCTTATTTAGCTGAATTGCATCAGCTGGGAGAATGAGCAGTGTATCATCAGCATACTGTAAAATAGGAAAGTCTTGTCCATATGAATTATTAACTGGTAACTGAATCTCATCACTATTCCAGGCATTATTGACAACAATCTGCAATAACTCAGCAGCTAGGACAAACAGAATAGGTGACAGGGGGTCCCCTTGTCTAACTCCTCTCATGCATTTTATTGATTTACCTGGAACCCCATTTAAAATAATAGAAGTAGTTGCTGAGCCAAGAATACTTTCTATCCAAGATATGAACTTGTCCCCAAATCTTAGATATCTGAGCATATATATGATAGCATTATATTCTACTTTATCAAATGCCTTTTCAAAATCCACTTTGAAGATAACAATTTCTTTCTTTGATTTGTGGCAGATATCCAAATATTCATATGCCCAGTCAAGACAGTCTTGTATGTTTCTGCTCTTAATAAATCCATACTGATTTCTGTGTATGAGAGGAATAATTACTTTCTGCAACCTATTTGCAAGGAGTTTTGTGAGTACTTTTAGAGCCATACTGACTAAAGAGATTGGCCTGAAATCAGAAACAGTCTCAGGACAATCAATTTTGGGAATGAGAGTTATATATGCAGTATTTATGCTTTGAATATCCAAACTCCCATTGTGAAAAGCCTCACACAGTTTATAGAAATCATCCTTAATAGTATCCCAGCATTTTTTCATAAACAAGCCATTAAACCCATCAGGTCCAGGTGATTTGTCACTTGGCATGTGCTGTATTATTTCATCAATTTCTTCATGAGTGAAAGGTCTCTCCAACTCAGAAAGATCAATATTGTGGTTACTAGTACCAATCTCAAATTGCATATTAGTCTGAGCCGATGAGCCAAGCCTTTCTTTATAAGATTCCCATAACAAAGCAGCTTTATGTGCATGCTCAGTAATAATTCTTCCATCTTCAGTTGTAATGCTAGCAATATAGTTATGCCTATAATTCCTTGTTGCTATAGCATGAAAGAACTTTGTATTTTCATCACCTAGCTTTGCCCAATTGATGTTTGCTCTCTTTTTCCAATATTTTCTTTTAGCCTCCAAGAGATTGAGTGTATGCTTCTTGAGGGCCTCCCTGAAATTTCTTTCTATGACAGAAAGGGCTCTTTGATCCTCTAACCCATCAAAAACTGCAACCACATAACAACAATTTTCAATAAGTTTATTTAGCTGAGATAAGCTCTTACTCCACTTCTTTAAGCCATGCCTCAAATTCTTGAATTTTGCAGTAATATCTTGTGCAGAATTTTTATATACTCCTTTATTATGCCAGTTTGACACCACAGTATTATTAAAATCCTCAAAATCTGTCCAGAATTCCTCAAATCTGAAAATTCTGGCCACTGGAATATTTGACCCAATCTTAATCTGGATAGGAATGTGATCAGAGGATAGCTTAGCTAAGGGAATAGCCATAGTATCAGGATACTTTGATGTCCATTCTGCTGATGTAAAAATCCAATCAATTCTCTCAAGTAGTGGATTGTCTTGCATATTGCTCCAGGAAAAAGACCTCCCTTTTAAAGGTATTTCTTCTAAATCCAAATGCTGAATGATACTATTAAAAAGAAGCATATGATTATGATCCCCTCCTGGTCTATTTCTGTTACTGGGGCTTCTCATTAAATTAAAATCACCAGTAAACATCCACATATTATGCTCATCAGGGTCAAGAGAAAGCAACCAGTTAGTAAATAAGACTCTACCTTCAGTACTGGTAGGCCCATATACATTGGTTATTGTCCATTCTTCATTGTTCATGTTGCATTTGAATTTGACTGTGATTTCAAATTGGTGCTGATGAACCACAGTACCAGAAAAGAGAGAACCAGTCCAAATAATAATAAGCCCTCCTGAACTTCCAATTGAGGGTACAAAAGCAAATTGATTGAATTTTCTAGGACAAAATTTCCTCAGATATGCATGATCAAAGTGCTCTTTTTTTGTTTCTTGGAGACATATATTATTACAGCTGCTTTCATCAATTTTTTTATTTAAATCATCCCATCTTACTTGACTATTAATCCCTCTCAGATTCCAATTCAAAATGCACCAATTTCTATTCATTAAAACAATAGTGAGCATTATGAGAAGCCTTGTATGAATACAATACACAGGCTTTGATTTTAACAGACTGAATGGAGAGTCTGAAAAAAATAGTGAGATCAACTCCTTTAAATTTTCCAAACTTTATCTGGCAGTGTGCATTTGTCATTTGAGCAGTGATAGGAATCATCAGGATAAACACAAGAATAGAACAGCAACACCAATACACATAGCAAATCAAAACATCACTAGAAGGGGAAATAGTTCTGCTGAATAACATCACTGGAATTGTACTGCTGAAATGAAAAACAACTCGATAATAACTAGGGATAACTAGACAGTTGGGAGGTGGTCTGTCTACAACCAACAAATCCTCAAATTCAGACACTATCATTGGAACTGTCATACATGAGAGCTCCATCAGAAACCATCTGAGATGGCATCTGGCAAAGACCTGTACCAATAGCTTGCACAGTCTTAAGTGGTAGATGAGGAGGTGGGGGAGCATCATGATCCATTGCAACTGCTTCAAACTTAGGTGCCAGATCCAGGGGAATCAGGGTCTCATCTTCTAGCTCTTCAACTTGTGCTTCATCATGCTCTGACAGAGGAATGAAGCCTGCAGCAGCAGCACTAGCAACATCTCTGTATCCTCCATTCAGTTTGGCAATTCTTTCACTTCTGCGCACAAGACTGACCTCTGTGACAGTTTTCTTCTTCCTCTTACTCTTGGGAAAATCAGCAGGCTTGGTGATCTCCAATACCTCATCATCATCAGACAACTCCACAACTTCCCTTGGATGAGAGGACTGACTGGCTGCAGGGGCAACAGTATTAACTAGAAGGAAGCATTTTTTTATCATGACATTGTTTTCCTCAACATCTACTATCTTGCATGAAGCATTGATAATATTAGTATCACCAAGTTTAGGCAGTAGCTCATTGGCATTGACCACAAGGTTGGCAATCAGACCTTTCAGTGCTGCAATGTTGTCAGTTATCAGATTTTGGACATCCACTGGTTCAGGCTGGTTGAGATCAGGAAGATCTGCAGCAACATTTTCCTGGTGCACAAGCTCATCATTGTCCTGCATCTCATGCATCATCTCCTGGTGCACTTGCTGCTGCTGGTTCTGCTGCTGCTGGTTTTGCTGCTGAGCATTGGCAGCATGAGCATGCCCATGTCCTCCCATCCAGATATCATCAAACCCCAAAGGCATAGGATGAGGATTGATATCACCTGGAGGGATTGGATCTTCATCACCTCCAAGAGCACCAAGCATAGTACTAGATATAATGTAAGTAGGGCAAGTCCATGAATCACCATGACCATGATCTGAGCTATTCTGCATCACAACAATACTGAGAGGCAGGGTATCTATGTTGTAGGGTCTAATCTTAACCAAGATTCTAGCTTTGTTTGACACATCCTTATTCCAGACAACAAATCTACCATATGGCACCATGGTTTTGATAATAGTTTCTAACTCCCAGCACTCTTGAGGGTAATTAAGCAGCATCAGCCAACATTCATGGGAGAAGACTGCATCTCTATGATTGTTACCTCTGTTTTGCTCCACGAAGCGAAGAACAACGTCACCAATGAAGTGCGGACTCAGGTTGATAGCTGCATCTCTGTCAACAACACTGACAAACTGAACAAGAGCCGCCCCCTGTCCGCAACGCGAGATGTCACGGATTCTCCATCCTCTTCCTTCCGCGAAGTGCTCAATAGGCGCATGGGGAATTGGCAAAGGCTCTGGCACAATATCTGCATTAGAGGTGTTACCACTATCAGATCGTTGCAAGGAATTTGCTGCGGTGAAGACTCTAACAGCTGAGCCAAGAACCCATCGACATAGGCAAGAATTGCGCTGAATTTTTCAGATGATTCCGTCTGGTGGATCCATGGACATGGCTAAAAAAAATTCTTGTGCAAAATTTAAGAATTTTTTAAATCCACTCTGGTTACATATACCAAACTAAATAAACTAGAAACTCGTGGCAACACACGAGCATTCAGCTAGTACTAGTAGTACATTGTCGACGTTGCGGCTATACAGGAAACTGGCAGGAAAAATTCTTAACTGCAGCAACGAAAAGATGTTGTCATTAGCTCTGCGTTTTCTATAAAAGCTGCTAACAGTGAATTTCTCTTTAGCAGAACAGAGAGCAACGCCGAAGGTTATAGCATGGAGTAAACCTCTGGCTCGCCAGTACAAACTTAACATAGACACCTGCTTCTTTCCTAACGGATCGGGTGCAACGGCAGCCGTGATCAGGAATTCTCACGGTGAGGCCATAGGGGGCGGGACTTGGCCATTGGTGAATATTTTGAGTCCAGCCTCGGCTGAGGCAATGGCTTTGAAGAATGGCATGATGTTACTGGAGAATATTGGATGTTCCCCTGTAGTTGTGGAATCAGACAGTTTGGACTTAATTACAGCATGCAACGGAGAAATTGAGTTATGGAGCCCTTATTCAGCTATTCTGGCAGATTGTTTTCAAATTGCACGAAGAATTGGAAGAATCTCAATTCAGCATTGTCCCAGAGAAGCAAACAAGACGGCGCATAATCAAGCTAGATTGAGTTTTGAGTCTAATAGTTTTTCTATTTGGGATAGTGATCCACCCTCATCTGTTTTGACAGATGTGTTAAACGATGTAACTGTACTGAATTTGTGAAGCAGCAAGTACCAGACGCATTCTTTTCCGCAAACAGAGCTTGGCTCTGGTGGTTAGGTCCCTTGTGGTGGAACCAGCCCACCCAGGTTCAAGTCCTAGACTTGGCATGGGTGTTTGCATTTACCTGGATTTATTCTAGGATTTAACCGGCGCTATGCTTTCAGTGGTAGGTGACGTGCCCGTCAATAGCGAGGCGCCAGTGGTGACTTCGTCAACCTCAAGATATGCCGGCTCAGTTCCTCGGAGGTGCTCATAGGGGTAGGGTGTGCGTGCGTGCGTTCATAGGGGTGTTTGTACGTGCGTGTTTGTGAGTGTCTGCGTTGTACTGTGTTCTAAAAAAAACACGCATTCTTTTCCTTACCAGGGTACCGAAGAGGACTGAAAGGTATTTAATGAGGCGGCTTGCTAGCTTAATATATCGGTTATTTCAAAAAAAAAATCTAACCTAGAAGTTGGATTGCACTATGGATGAAAGCATTGGCAATACGAGCAATTCGGTACACTGTCCTACCTACTAGAACCTATAGCAGACCGAATACCATACTACGTACACAAACACTAGTTAACTCAGTCATGAGGGCAGACATAACTAGTTTATGTTGACAAGCTGATATGCTGCAGTAGCCAATCTTTGAATAACTGATGATATCCCGCGTGTTGCTGCGGCATGGTCGATCAAAAAAGTTAAGAAAAGATGAAAGAAGTGAACAATGCGATAACAAGATTAATACAACCATGTCCGTCAACTCTTACATTGATGTTTGGTTCTTTTCCACATATAAAAAGTATATACAAATAAGAAGTTTACATACTCAAAAGAGTTCACCCGTGCTAAATTTAACAAAAAAATATCTTTACCATGTCTACATAGTTCACGAACCGTAAGGTGACGCGTTTAAGGTTCGATGTCGCATAAGTAGATTCGGAATATGAGATGGAGACGAAATTTGTTCGGAGTCTCGGATGAGATCCAGGACATCACGAGAAGGTCCGGAATGGTCCGAAGAATAAGATTCATATATGGGAAGTCACTTTCTGGGGATCAGGAAAGTTCCGGTGTTTTGACCAGAGCTTCTAGAAGGTTCTAGAGGGTCACCAGTGGGCCCACCATCCCGGGAGGGGCCACATAGGTGCCACATGTCATGGTGGGTCCTGCCCAACTATGACATGTAGGCCCAGGCCGGCCCACCCCTAGAGATAAGATCTATCTCTAATTTAAATGGTTTAAATCTAGAGATAAGATCTATCTCCTAATTTAAAGGGTTTAAATTAAGAGATAAGGGGATAGGCTTGGGGGGGGGGGAAGATATCCTCCCCCCATGCGCCGTCCTAGGGAGAGGTGGGGCCAAGGGGGCACCCTAGGCCGACCCCTCCCCCTATATAAAGAGGGGAGGGGGTGGCCGGCCAGAGGACCCCTCACACCAAACCCTGGCCGCCCCCTCTCTCCTCCATACAACTGCTCCGGCTTAGGCGAAGCCCTGCAGTTTTACTCCTCCACCACCACGACCACGCCGTCGTGCTGCTGGGATTCCATGGAGATCTACCACACCTCCTATGCCCGCTGGAACGGGGAGAGGACGGGCTTCATCGACACTGTACGGACGACCGAGTACGGAAGTGTTGCCGGATTGCAGCACAGACGATCGACTACATCAACAACGAGATCTAATCTCGTAGGCTTTGGAATCTTCGAGGGTTAGTCTCATGATCTTTCTCGTTGCTTCGATCTTGGTAGATTAGATCTTGCTTCTTCCTAGATTGGATATTGGTTTTTGTCCATGTTCACGGTAGAAATTTTTTGTTTTCCATGCAACGAACCCATCACCGGGAGCATTTGCTGATCATCGCGTCCCTCCAGGATGTGCTTAACGCCGAGGCGGAGAAGAGAAAGAGGCCACGCCGCGAAGGATCAAGGCCGGGGAGAAAGAAGTCGAAGCCCCGGCAGAGGATGGAGGGGCATACGATGCTGCACAACGACTACTTCGCAGATGACGCAACACATGCCGACAATTTTCGGTGCCGGTATAGGATGATCAAGGGTCTGTTCATGAATATCCTCCACGACGTTCGAGAGTTCGACCCCTACTTCAAGCTCAAGAACGACGCTATAGGCGATGTCGGGTTCTCGTTGATTCAGAAGTGCACCGCCGCCATGAGGATGGTTGCATACGGAGCACCTACCGATACACAAGACGACTACCTTCGCATGAGTGAGTCTACTGCCATTGAGTGCATGTAAAAGTTTTGTCGAGCTGTGGTGGGAAAGTTTGGCAAATACTACTTGAGAGGGCCAACTGAGAAAGAGACTGCAAGGATCATGGCACAAAATGCTGCCAGAGAATTCCCTGGAATGCTTGGAAGCATCGATTGCATGCACTGGTCATGGAAGAACTGTCCGTTTGCTTGGCAAGATATATACAAAGCGCGTCATGGATATTGCAGTGTGGTGCTTGAAGTTGTGGAAGATTATGACATGTGGATTTGGCATTCTTTCTTTGGCATGGCAGGATCACACAATAACATCAACGTGTTGCAGCAGTCTCCGATGTTCAGCAGACTAGTGAAAGGACATGCTCCACCATGCAACTATGAGTTCAATGCATGGCCGCCAATATACCAAAGGCTATTATCTAGCCGATGGTATATATTCAACATGGACCACTTTTGTCAAAACAATCTCGAATCCATCAGGTCAGAAGAATTCGCACTTTGCTGCGCAATAGGAGGCTTGCAGGAAGGATGTCGAGCGGGCATTTGGTGTGCTTCAAGCTCAATTTGCAATTATCCGGTACCCAGATCTAAGCTGATCTCACGACCAAATGTGGGACTTGATGCAGGCTTGTGTGATCATGCACAACATGATCATCGAGGATGACCGCAAGAATCATGCCAGGACACATATTGGTCCCTGTGAGTGTCAAGGCCGTCTTGCGGAGGTTGATCATGAGTTGCCTGCAGATTTTGCTGATTTCCTCGCCATGCACGCAAAGATCCGTGATAGCAATGTTCACCAGCAACTTCAAGCTGATCTCGTTGAGCATTTGTGGAGGATCAAAGGATTGCCGCGGCACATTGATCTAGCCCTATTTATTTACATTTGTTTAGTTGTTTTAATAGTTGTTGTATTTTAATTTGAAAACAATCTCCGAAACATATTTATTTGTATGCTATATTTAATAAAAGGTTTGTTTTCAAAAACCCTTATTTAATATTTGGGGGTGGTGTTTGGGGGACGCGACTGGGGAGCGACATCCCCCAAACGCGGCACGAACAAAACACGTCCCCCAAACGCTCAATCTGGCGCCGTTTGGGGGACGCGACTGGGCTCTTAGGATTATCTTTTTTAGCTGCAACACTACAATTTTCGCATTCTGTACAAGCTGAGATTGCATTGCATTGATCCTCTGTGCTTATGGACCAGAACCTGGGAAAAACTGTAGCGAACAAACTCTGTAGATCATGCCTCAGGCGCAGGCTGTGCGAGCCCGGCCTTGGAAAGCAGCTTCTCCATCGCGTCGAGGAGCACACTGGTACTGTACCTCCCCAGTGACCAGCTGCATGAACACTTCGGCCAGCTCCAGCTTCTGGCGTCAGGCAGGTGGAGTCCATGGTCTTGCTGAGGACCTTGAGAGCAAGGGCAATGGCATCCTTGCAGGTGATGCCGCCGCGGTAGTCCTTCTTGAGCATGGAATGGGAGGCCTGGCTGGTGGCCCCGATGCCGGCCGGCCTTCCACCTGCATAGTTGCATGAGGGGTCGCTCATGTACAGCTGGAAGCCGTGGACCCTGTCCCAACCGAAGAGGAAGGAGTCGCCGAGGGTGGAGGCCTCCGAACTGAGTGTAGCCATGCTTGGTGTCGCAGAGGGACGAACTGCTCGACGGCGATGGGCTCCTAGTAGGCGAGCACGTAGCGCTGGGCGTGGAGGCGGGTGGTGCTGATGAGGACCACGTCGTCCGCCGCGAGGATGCCGATCGAGGGTCGATCCGGCGTTACTGATCGCCTCGGCCTTCCGGCCGCCGCCGCCGCCGCCCGCACTCCTCTGCCCTAGTGAATCCTCTCCCCAAATTAGGCAGCCCAACTCGAACTGTGATTCCTCTGCGAGCCGGTCGAGCCCAACCTGGCAGTGGGTCCGCTCAAGTCAACAATCCCAGGGTTTGACTAGCCACGTCAGCAAAATTCTACTAAAACGGATCAAAGGTTGGAATTAGACTGGGATTGCTAAGTTGAGTGTGCTAACTTCAAGGATTATAAGTTTAGGGTTTGATTTAGCTATATGGGCTACAAGTACAGGGTTTAAAATGGACTTAACTCTTGAAATTATCAAGTTATTCCTTTCATTAAAGATTTCTACCGAGAAATTAATTTCGGGAAAAATGAAGACAGTGGTGCATGTAACTCTTCCATATTTTCTCCTCTTATCTCCTTTCACCGCGCTTTATTCAAAAGTGTTGAGAACTCCTACACACACAACAAAGACAAGAAAAAGTAGTAAAATCGTAATAAAACTGATGATTGTGCAAAACTCTCATGAAAAGGAAATGAAACATCTAATCATGTATAAAGTACATAACAATTGACAAAAAGAGTATGTAGTGAGAGATTTTATAACAAAAAATTAGCCTCAAAACACTATATAAAATGCACTTATCACCCCTCCTCCTCGTTCAACAAAAAGTAAATAGTTGCTCATGCTGTAATTGGAGATGTTGGCTTTAGCAGCTTCGGCGGGTAATGTCAGACCCAATTGCCACTTTGAATCTTGATTGACTTTCCATCTCATATACCCAAATGAATGCCCTGAGAAACTAAATACCTACCACGGATGATGCTTTTCCAAGTATACAAAGACGATTTTGTCTTAGGGGCATGCTAGAAGTCTATGTGGGAAATATATCCCTTTGAGAACACAAACACAGATTGAGTTTGGGTCGGTCAGTAGACACTAGCCTTGCTTCGCAAGCATTAATTGCTTGGTTAAATAGTCAGAGGTCGCGAAACCCCATGTCATCTAACACCTTCGGAGGAGACAACCATGCCCATGATCTCCAGTGCATATCTTTCATTCCATTCTCTACACGCCACCATCTGTTAGTAATAACTTATTTCATCTTGTCACATGTGGTAATGCGTAGTCGAAAAAAAACTATAATAAGAAAGGCTAGAATAGCTTGGATGATAGACTTGACCAACACCTCATTGCCCACTCTCGAGAGTGGTCTTTCTGACAATCCATTAATATACTTATAGATTCTATCATAAAAAATTACAGGTGACACTAGGGGAGCGACCAACATAAGTGGGCATTCCCAAATAGAAGTCTAAGTTCCTCGCACCGGACTCCCAACCTAATTTTCACTTGGTCCTTACAATGTTGACCATAGCAAACAGAAGATTTCTCAAGATTAATTTCCTTTCCAGAACCATCGCAGTCCATCTTGAGAGTGGTTTTGAGAGCGTCCACACTCCTAGTGTCACTTCATGCAAACAAGATAGTTTCATATGCAAACAAGTGATGGGATATAGGGGACCAAGTTGACCATTGTGAATACCATAAATCTCACCTTGTTCCTGCTTTTGTTGCATCATACATGACAAACCTGCAGTGCAAAGAAGAATCAAATAAAAGATTGGACATCCTTGCCGAGTACCACTAGATGGAATAACTAGTTCAGTCGGATCAATGATAACTGAGACAACATAATGAAATCACTGATTGAGTCCAGTTGGTCAAAACTAAACTTGCAAAGGCAACCATGAAGTGAATTTCATTCCACCCAGGCATACGTCTTGGTCATATCAATTATTAGCGCACATAAGGGTCTTTTTGAAATTTGGTTGAGGATAGTATGCAAGCACTTAAATGCACTCAGGGCATTATCTGTTATCAATCTACTTGGCACACACACATATTGTTGTGCAGATATAATAGTAGGAAGAATCACCTTGCGCATGTTCACCAAACCTTGGACACAATTTTGTAGAGTACATTACACAAGTTGATGGGTCAGAAGTTTTTTAGGTGTTTCGGCTTGGTAACCTTGGGGATTAGTACAATGATGAAATAGCGCACAACCCCTCCAGTACCCCTCCACAAAGAAAGCTCCCCACAAAATCACAAGATTCATAAGAACTCCCGATAAATTCGATAAAACAGAGAATCATTAGGTCCAGCAGCGTTGGTGGGGCCCATCGGAGAGAGCGTGACCTTGGTGTCCTGGTCACAAATCAATATTCATTTCAGTTGTGACCATGCCATGGATCGAATAAGAATTGCATCCACCGAATCACATTTTTTCGATAAAGGGCACTTTATTGCTTAAAAGGTTTAAGCTTACATCCGGCCTCTGTAAAGGACGCTTTGTTGCTTAAAAGGTTTAAGCTTATACCCGGACTCTGCATAACCAAGAGACCAAAAGTAACCTAAGGAGAGCAAAAGTAGGCTATGGTGGCCGCACAAAATCCACCAAAAGTACATAATAACAGATAAAATGCTCAATATAAATCAACACTCAAGAGACCAAAAGTAGCCTAAGGAGGTGAAGCCAGCCGCAAACTATGCTGCCACCCATGTCTCAGAAGAAGAAAAAAAAGATGCCCATAAATATCAGTAATCATACCTTTGATCTCTTCATGTGATCAAAGGTATGTCATGTCCGTTGGATGAAATGGATTTAATTTGTTTTGGGCTCCTCCACTCAAGAGATTTGTTTTGGGCTCGGGAGTTGGAAGATGATGGAGTATGCGATTCCGATCTGAGTCCAGGAAGACAGTTGATGCTCAAAAAAGAAGTCCAGGCCGGAGACAGTATATGTATATATATCTGTTGGCAGCTCGTCGGCCAATTAGGTTAACTGCTAGATCGGGAACTGATGGCGCTGCTATGGCGCGCCGCCGCACGACGGCTTCCACTCGGCCGGCCCTCCCTCTCGACGACGATCCATGGACGCCGTTCCATCTCGTCCTCCTCCGGGTCGCCCGAGACGACTCGTCGTTCTTCTGTCGACAGCTACGTACGTCGTGCTCTCCCTACATCTAGCACTTCCATTGATTTACTAGGTTCGCAGAAAGAAAATTAAAGGCATCAGCTGCACGCACGTTTGATACCGACTCATCTAGCTTATTGATCGATGCATGATCTGCATGATTATGATGCAGATAACCTGGTTGGTTCTGCCGGCCTTGTCTTTGGGTACTGTAATATGCATAGACAAGATGTTTGACGAACTCAAGGAATTCCAGCAGTGGAGGCAGAGGATGGAGGCCACCAACGCGGACCTCTCTCGCCGCCTCCTTCAACTTGAGCAACAACAATCGTCCCAGCAGCTGCAGCAACAGCCACACGTGACCGCCACCATCCACGACGGAGCGACAGGTCAGCTGAAGGGCCGTGGTTGCGGTTGTGGTGCTGGATAATGGGCTGGCTCGATCTGGTGTCACGGTGCCGGCCACGGATCGAGGAATCGGCCAGACCACACCAGGAGAAACCACGATAAATGAGATGCAATCCTGTTTTCCTCTACCCTTTCTCTCTCTGATTTTTTAGTTCAGTCTCGTGACACAGCACCGAGCATATGAACCATATAGTGGTTTTTATTTTCTAGTGATGGTAGAGCTCAACCCACCAACGAACAATAACGTGAAACCATTTGGAAATTTAACTCCGGCCAACCAAACTCTTGAATTAAAACCGTTTCCCACTATGCATGACGTTGCGTGGATTCAACACAATCATATGCCGAGAAAACAATAACATGACCGGGATTCCTTTGATGTTTCTACCAGACGCAAGCAATTAAGTGCCAGATGATCAACAATTTTAATGAATGAAAAAGTAGGTCGAGAGATCGATCTTCTTAATGTAACTAGAGCTGTGAGTTATCCGTGTTCTTTCGCTTCCTGTAATCCTTGACCTCAAGGGAGGTGAATGCTTTCGTGGAGCAGAATGAGGGGGCGATGGTAGTGCATGATTCTACTAGTGTCGGTGCACGACTATGCTAGCGCTGGCACACGTGTGGTTGTATCTAAGATGGTATTACATCACATCACTGATATGTCTGATATTCTCCTTCTCTATCCAACAGGTCACTTGGAGGGATCAGGTATTGTTTGATCCCCTGATCGGTCACACGATTATTCCTTTTGTAAAGAAGTATAAGAAACGGTTAAACTTTTTGTTAGTGTTTAGCAAATTATTGTCAGGAACTTAATCTATGTGTTTTCGTGGAATTAGTCCATTGTTAGTTTTGTTATTTCTTTTTTTTGCCAGTGTTTGTTATATACATTGCTATTCTTCAAGTACTTTTTTTATCACCTTATAGTTTTCTAAATACATTCACTATTTAGTTCGCTTTCTGTTTTTGGAGTGGTTTTATATTTGCATAAATATGTACCGACCAGTGAAGTTATGCTTTCCTTACAGGGAGCGGTGTTTTGGAACATGGGAGCATATGCTCCCTCTATTTTGAAATTCATCTTACACATATTTTAAATTTCAAAAAAATTGAAACGAAAAATTTGCGCGTACATCTTCACGTGATACGCGCTCACAAAGTTATTTCATAAAAAATGGACTTCTCATGTGAAGTGTGTAAAAAAGACAAAACTCAATGCTAAAAATAATGCTTTTTACAAGATAAATTTTCACTTTTTGTGTAGGCCACAAAAAATATTGATTTTTCATGAAACTTGATGAATGCGCATATATTATGTAGATGTACATGTAAACAAAATTCTCAAAAAATTTCGACAACTCGAAATATAATTTTTTTGGTATAGAGAGCCACTAGTAGAAAAAGGGGTCTTTCGTCCAACCCTTTAGTACCGGTTTCCTTACGAACCGGTACTAAAGGGTGCATTAGTACCGGTTGCACTGCACGAACCGGTACTAAAGGGTGTCACGAACCGGTACTAAAGGTTTTTCCTGCTCCCCCCGCACCTCCACCCCCCCCCCCCCCCCCCCCCCGTGGATCGCCTTTTTTTGCTTTGTAAAATACAAATGAAAATGATAGAAAATTCAAAAAAATAAAATGTTTTCAGATTTTTGTATGTTATGCAATCTAGTATTGGGGAAAATTAACAAATTTGAATTTTCACTTTTTTTGCAAAAAAGTTTTGGAAAATGGTAAAACCGCAAGAACTTTTGCGTACGACGTCGAAAAAAAACGTATAATATATCAAAATCATCGTGGGAAAAAGTTACATCCGAATTCACCGGGGTTTACCCGGTTAGCCAAATTTTAGATTCTCAAAATTCCAAATCAAAATATGAAAGCAGGAAGATTTTAGGTTTTTTCCAAAACTTTAGAATTTTATATATTTTTTATTTTTTAAAAATTAAAATTAATAATTATAAGATTTTTTTATTCCCAGAATAACTATTACTTTTATCAAATTATAAGATTTTCAAATTTTCAGGTTTAAAGTTTGGCAAAAAAATATTAAAAGTTTAAAAAATATATAAAAATAATACAAATTAAAAAGTTAATTTTATTTATTTATTCAACATTATTATTACATCATTACTTTTGTTTATTAAAGAAATTATTTGCAATACAAATAATAAAAAAGTGTCACATTGACCAACATGTTAATAGGATTGATATGATACTACTATTAACAACGTGCGCGCGAAGCACTTGGAAGTGGGACGGAAAGGAACCCGGAAGTTAAGCGTGCTAGTGTTGGAGTAGTGTGAGGATGGGTGACTGACCGGGAAGTTTAACCAAGGGTAAGTAATTGACTAGAGATTAAGTGTAGTTAGAGACTAACGGAAATATTAGAAATTATGAAAAAAGGGAGTGAAAAATAATTAGAAAAAAAATGGATAAAAAAAATTAAACGAAATAGCCTTTTTGTGGAAAAAAAAATAAAAAAAAGATCTCCAGCCCCGCGGGCACCTTTAGTACCGGTTCGTAAGGAACCGGTACTAAAGGATGGAGGCCTTTAGTGCCGGATCTTTAGTACCGGTTCCAAAACCGGTACTAAAGGCCCTTTCAAACCGGTACAAAAGGGGGGTTTCTCTACTAGTGAGCATACGCACCCGGGAGCCGAATTGAATTTCCCCTTACATAATCTATTTAATATGCGAGTTTACAACAATAGGAGAGAACAGTGCAGCAAAGCGTGCAAGGTCCTTGTAGCCCTATTCCTATTCCCTGCCTAGCATGGCCCTATTAATATATCATCATAGAAGAATCTCTCGAAAACATTCATCGTCGACGATCTACAATAATCATCTTCAAGGCTCACGGCGGCGTTATAGGGATCAGTCGCTTGATCATGTTTAGGTCGATCGATCGCTTGCTCTCCTTAAACTCTACATGTGCGTCTTGGTCGCCTCGGCTAGGTTAACTGATCACAAATAGGGGTCAATTCATGGGGCTGTTGTGGTTTCCGGCTGCCACTGCCACCACACGACGGCTTCCACTCAGCTGACCCTCCGCCGCGACAACAATCCAAGGACGCCGCGCCTCCTCTTCCACCTCCGGTGGGACTGAAACCATCAGCAAGGTTCGTTCTTCTCCAAACAGCCACGTTAATGATCGAAGTAGCTTGCCCTAACATGATGATGTGAATGTTTGCATGTTTGTTGGTGCCGCGGCATACTCAGTCGTAAAGGTCAATAGGAAGGATTTCGTCAGCATTCGGGAGGAGCTGGACAAAAAGGCCGACGAGAAAGAAATTAACAGACTCAAAGAGGAGTTGCGGAGGTTGCATACCACCAACACTAGCCTCTCCCGCTGCATCATTCTTCTTCAAGAGGATCACGGAAGTGGCAGCAGCTGCAGGTGATGGCCAGCGACGACATGCTTTTCCATGACTCCTCTGTCTCCAAAGCCGCACGAGTCGGAAGGTGATGGGACAGGCCGTGTTGAGATAGGACCCCGCAAAAAAAGTTGATATAGAATTTATTTTCTATTACTCCCTTTGTCTCAACAATTTGTTATATTGTTATTACAACAAATATATGAGTTAATGGGTTGTAATAATTGGAAAATGGGACTATTATTTTTATCTGTATTCCAATCTTGTATCTTTGTTTTAGATAAATATATAATGATTAGCGGTATGTTTTTATCGAAAATAAATCTAATCTGGTATGCACGTATTAGACTCTACATATGAACGTAGGTCACCTGCGTGGAGCAAATTAGTAATTGAGTGCAACTTATGAAGGATTGAAATGGGTGCATGAAAGACTATGCAATACCTATATTATCGTAGTAAATAAGAGTTGATGAATATCCCCCCACCCCTCCACTCCCCGCTCGTTTTTCCAACCGTCTGATTCCTACCCCCCGTCGCTGAAGACTAGCCGCTGCCCTTGCTCGAGCCACACATCAACGACCCCAGGTGGGCATACTACCGGTTAGAGCGTTATAGAGCTCGTGCTAGTCTCTCTTTTCCGCGAGGCGGGAGAGGGGCGTTGTTCTCTCAATGCCTAATTCCTAAATCCTAAGGTTGTGCCATGGTGTAATCGTCTCTCACAATCAAACATTTGTAGCCTCCCAAACATTGTTCACCACACGCACTGTCTTGGGGGATGGCAAGCCTCGTCTCTACTCCTTCCCTATGCATATACATGCTCAGGCAAGGTTTTCTCTTCACTCCTCAAAGACCACGCTTCGCATCCTAGCCTTATTTCCTCGTCCATATTCCCTACCTCCACATCTTCATCTCTACCGTATGTGCATGTAATAAATGTCGTTCTTTCCTATCCTATCGAGAATCTTTATCATGCACGGGAGGATAAGGACATCCATACTTCAACTCCGCGGCTTACTACAAGGTCGCCCTCCTTAGCTTTGTTTAGCTTCTCCCCCACCCACGGGAGGATAAGCCCGTCCATACTTCAACTCTACGGGATCCAATGTTCAGTCGTGGCTCAATTCGTTGATGCGTGGTACGTATCTTGTGCACATCTCCTTTTAGTTTGTCATTCTTTCTTTCGTGTGTGTTTATACTCATCTAGAGTTTCTTGGCTCCCTTCCCCTCCTTAGATGTCGTCTGGTTTTGCGCTCTGTGCCTCCTCTTGTCATTACTTAGGCGGGTTTTTCCATCCATCGCTAGTTGGGTGTTGAGGTCCGCTGCCAGGTTCACCATCCTTATCGACATCAACATGTTCAATCCTTCAGGCGTTTTTCATGACGCGTCCCTCACCGCACTCCTAAACTTGACCCCTCACCAACCCCAACCGACATGTACCCGCGCTTCTCCATGGTTGTCGGCTTTTTTGACACGAGGCACTGCTCATCGGATGCATGCTTCGCCATGTTTCAAAATCAATTTTTAGTAAAAAAAAAAACCCCTCAAACTCTTCCTATGAAGTTCATGGATATTTTTGTGAAGGACACCATTTAACTTTTTTGTTTTCCTTTTTGGTTTTCATATTAAAAATGTTTACAAATTTATGATTTTCATGCTTTTTAGAAGTATTCATGGTCCAACAAAAAGTTGAGATTCAAAATAGGTTCTTCTTTTAGAGAAATAAGTTGATGGCGGTTTCTTAAAATGTTGACGGGTTTGGAGCATGATGGAAAAATATTTTCATGCTTAAAGAAATATGTTTTCATGGGATTCAAACAAATACTCATGGTTGAAATAGTGTGCACAGGTTTCTGAAAACTTTCACGTTTTAGCAAAATATTTGCCACAACAGTAAACTGATTTTACAAGTAAATTAAAAACAAGATTTTGTATGTATTATAAGATTTAAGAGAAGAAATAGTATCATTTTTTGTTGGGCCGCATTTGTAGCGGCCCTTGAAATAACGGGCGGTATCAGTTAGTTGGGCTTGGTAGTGGACGGAGAGAGCTGGGCCTGTGAGTTTAATTACCATGGTCGAGGATTGCTCGCTCGCCATAAAATCTACACGTGCGATCGTGAGCTTGGAAATTGGAAGCCCCTTGAATTAGCTAAGATCTCCATATTTTTGTGATCTTGTTTTATTAGGCTTCAATCATATTACTAGCATAGTTTGCTTTACAACACACATTAGTGTTCTTGCAACTATGCAAATGCAAAGAATGATATATTAAGTGCCTTTATTAGGTGAGATGTCTCTGTCGCAATATTTTTAGTCTCTCAGGATATATTATCGTGTAACTAGAACTGACATGAAGCATGTGCTCATTAGTTTAGTGCTCCATACTTATGTTCTTTCCAGAACAATATTTTTTCCGTTTTCCTAAGAATTTACAAATATAGTGGATGGACGTTCATGTATATATCTTGGACAGTGATCAATGTTATATATATGGAAGTGCACGTGCATTAATAATTGTTGACACGGCAGAAAAGAGAGAGATGGAGAGATGTCAATTCGGTTGCTCTCTCGTACTCATACTCGTACGTGCATGATGACTGTGCGGACGACCGATGCATGAAAGAAGAAGCCGGCTTCTTTTTATAATTTCTTCGTGAACTCGACCGCTGTCCGGCTACCAACAGTGCTTGCAGTTAATTGTCGATCGATGAACAGTAGCGGTACTGGCTAGCAAACCGCCTGGCTTCAGCTGAACACTTACTTGTTCACGCTCACGACCTTTTGGAGAGATTTTCAGACGATGGAAGATGAGGTCTTTGCTGAGTGCATCTGAGCATGCACACAACCATTAATTAGCATCGTTGAATCTGCTGACCTTGGGAATCAAATTGACGAAGTTATCACTCATGAGTCTCGCTATCAAGGGGAAGAAAACCTTGAACACTAAAATGTAATCCGGTTTAAACATGACATACAAGCGTCAAATCTATGATTTGGTCCGCAATGGGTTGGGGCATCTGGTACAAAGTGGACCCTCCTACAACACCGTATTGGATGTATGGGGAGCGTCAACACTAGAAGCTATGTACGGGGCCGCCGCTGCCCTCTCCCTAGCGGTGCCCCCAATAGCTCTTATTAAAAAACGGTCGGCTCCTCTCACATCTGGTAGGTGAGGTATCCGAAGCTGACTTGGATGACGCAATTTTTGAATCCAGTTATAGCCTACATGCATCTAGCCGAAAATCTAAGTCGTCCTTCACAATGAAGAGTTCCAGTGCTATTGAAAAGGCCAAATTGGCAATATCATATGTTTTTTTAATGAATGACATGTTTGCGAATAGCAGAGGTCACCGAGTTTTGGCTAAATATTTGTATATTACTAATCATGTTTGGGGACATAGTTTGGATTTTGTTTCTATTTCGACAATGGGTAAATGCGAATACTCGACAAGTGTTCTAAACCGCCTTTCTGGTGGAGCTGAGTTTAATTGGGTTTCTCCTTCGCCGTGTGGCCGTTCTGGGACTTACTACTAGGTGTCAGAACAGATACCACGGATGTATTGGCTAATTTTGATGGTGATTTTTATACACTGTTGAAAAAATCGGCCGAGATACCGATTTATCGGACGATTTATCGTGAATTGGCTGGTTACCGATAAGATTTCGACATCTCGGCTAATTTATCGCCGCACCGATATTTCGGCCGATTTTTTGTCGGATGACCGGTACTTTGGCCGATTTTCAGTGAAATTTTGTTGAAATTCGGTCTGGTAGTCGATATTTACGTTCTATAGTCTTGTACAACTATGCATTAGCTTAATATTCCATTTTTGTTGATTCAAATGCAAGGAATCAATGTAATATTTTTGTTCAACGCTTCAATATTATCTATACATAGCATATTATAGAAAATTTAGTGTCGAAAATTAGAATTTACAGAAACTTAAGCCGATAAATGGTCGACCGATAAAATCGATTAATCGTCTGATAAGCGATTAATCTCTATTTTAAGGTTGACCGATAAGTTACGATTCACGATTTCTTGAACATTGTTTTTATATAAAATTTCTTATCTATAATAATCCTGATAATTTCACCTAAATTTTGGTCACCGTGTATGGTGTGGCCCAGGATGAGTTCAAGCATGCTTTGCCTCCCGACTTGGTTAATCTAGTGAAAGATAATATGTGCCTTATTCCTATATAGGGTGGATATTAATTTGCAAAGATTTCCTAATCAGAAGAGTAAAGGCAGGTTCAACAACCATTGATTTTTATTTATTTAATATTATTATTGATAGTTCTGATTTAAGAGAGGATTTAAGAGAGGTTACAATGGCCTGGAGAAAGTCTACTTAGGCAAACAGTCTCCTAGAACCCACAAATCTGAAGTAGGACCGTGTACTTATGTGATCAAAAGTCCAAATGGTCATTATATGGGCCCTTCCTCGGGTTGAGGATTTGTCAGATCATACTCGTATATTGTTAACCATTAGAATGCCTAAACCTCCATGCAAACGTCCATTCAAATTTGAACATGGATGGCTGAAACGAGATGACTTTTCAGATTTGGTTAAATTGGTATGGGAGAAGCACGTCGCTGGTCTGAATACCATCCAAAGGTGGAATAAATAAATTATACGCTATGCGTATATACCTTGGTGGATGGGCGTGACCTATATCTGGGTTGCTGAAGATGAGAAACTCCGCTTATCATCGCTTACCGATGATATTGAAGTGACCGCGTATGTGAGGCTACTAACTATGCAAGAGATTGAGATGAAATGTTGTTCCAACACATGGTTAGCCGGACTCCTGCCGAAGAGTAACTCAAGCGGTATGAACAATCTAAAGCTCAATTCATTTTGGAAGGAGATCCGAATATGAGTACTTTCATCATGTCGCAAATGTTAGACCCATGAAGAAACTTATTCATTCTCTTATACATGAGGAGGGTACGATAACATGAGAAGTTCAAATCATAGATAACAAATTATTATAAATGATTGTTTGGGGATCCAGAAAAAATAATTTCTCGATTGATGAAACCTGGGTTGATGATAAATAAGTTCAAATCATAGATACCACCACCACCACCTCCTCCACCACCACCACCTCCTCCTCCTCCACCACCACCACCTCCTCCACCACCACCACCACCACCTCCTCCGGCTGGCCTCCTCCTCCTCCACCCACCCCACCCCACTCACCTTCCATCGAGATTCCAAAAAAACCAGCGAAATTCCGGCAGCCTCGGATCTAGATCTAGATCTAGATCTGGCTGCCACTTTTTTTTTAAATTAAAAAAAAAATCTGTGGCGCATATTGGCACGGTGTGCCACAAAAGTTTTCAAGACAATTCTGTGGCGCATATTGACCTAGTGCGCCACAGAAGTTCCAAAATTTTTGTGGCGCATGTATATGTGCGCCAGAAAATTCAAATACTAGTCGCGTGGCAACTGTGGCGACCTGGATATGCGCCACAGAATTCAATTTTGGTGCGCCACAGATAGCCTATTTTCCAGTAGTGTGATGTTGGATATATGCCCTAGTTGCACATAAATAAAGATTTTTTTCCTTTGTCATATATGTTTTTGTTCATAATAAGTTTTATTCCATGCTATAAATGTATTAAGCGGAAATATTAATGCACGTGTGGTATGTAAAAAAATCCTGTCCCTATTTTATATAGTCCATTGATTAATAAGATGATCAAGATTTTCTGGTCATGTGACTAAGTATTCATTAATAATGTAGTCATGTTAGTGAACATGATGGACACACACCCATTAGGTATTGCAATGTGATCAACTCGGAAAGTTTAGCATTGCGATATTGTCATGAGATGGTGTAACCTAATCCTTAGACCGTGAGACTATACTTAATCACTATTACCTGCAACTTCTTTGATCTAGTGTTATTCCGTGACAGGATAATCATAAAGGTGGTACTCAAGTATGCCAATGGGATGGGTTGAGGTGTATGAGTCAAGAGCGAAATTTGTACAATCATGTGGTGGATAGATACGGCAATGGGCCTACTCGGTCGCATCATATCAACAACAACGCTTTCAAACAAGTAACTAGGTCACAAAGGATGTGATATTATGATGACGAGTTGAATTGTGTTTGTCTGTAATGGTATAGAAAAAAGGTATAGCCGATTTCGAAGGTATCGTGTTACAAAAAGAATAGGACTCGACGTTGAGGTTCAACCCATAAACAGAATTCGTGGTTGCATAGGGACCGTTATGGTTTTCCAGAACCCCTGATGGTCATTGATTGGAGACTCGTCTTAATCATGTCTACGCATTCCCAAACCCGTAGGGTGGCACAGTTAAGGTTATACGAAGCTTTGAGATTGATTCGGTATTGTTCAAGAATAGGAAGAGAACACTGAAATTGTTCCGGAGAGGAATCAGAAAAAGTTCTGGAGCCAATGAATAGTTCGGAGACTTAAATATATGTTGATTATTTAATTATATTAATTAATTAATTAAATAAAAACAAAAAAACATGGGCACCCTAAACGGGCCACCATTGGGCAACCCAATAAGGGGGCCCACCGGGCCATATGATGGAAAGGGAAGGGGCCGGCCAGGTGGGGCCGGCGCCCTAACCCTAACAATAGGGCCAGCAGTGGAAAGGAGGGGGCGACGGCTTCCCTTGGTGACCCACCTCTCCTCCCCTTACCCCTATATAAAGAGCCTCCAAGCCTCCCCCTCATTCACCCCCATTGAGTTCTCCCTCCCTCGCCTCTCCTCTCCCTCACATGTGCTCCCGAAGTTTGGAGGGTATGTAGGATTGGAGTATTCACCTCCGACTGCATGACGTCGTGCTGTTGGAACACCAGTCTGAATATTCTTCTTCCGCTGCACCGCTGGATCGGAGCCCGGGAGATGTCTATACACCGTACGTGTGTAGAACTGCGGAGGCAGACACTTGGTGGGATTCATTGTTGGACTTCTTCACGACCTTGAGGTCAGCATCAATGTACAACTTAATCGACAAACCTTCATTGTGAACGTTAGGCTTTTCGATCTTCAAGAGTATAAACACCAATCCCCACCGTTATGTTGCATCTCCATAGAATAGATCTTGGCTATATCGTTCTGTCGTAGGAAATATTTTGTTTTTTGCAAGGGAACCCAATATCTGACGAGCGAAATTATTTTCTTGTTGCCACTTATTCTGATAAGGAAGTAAAGAAGCCAGTCTTTCAAACGAAATATAATAAAGTTCCAGGTCCAAATGATTTTCCGACAAAGTTCTATCGAAATTTCTGGGATATAATCAAACCCAACTTCATGGAGGTTTTTGGTGCTCTCCACGCCGGAGAACTTGAAATTTTTCTCCTTAATTTTGGTGAGATCATTTTATTGACAAAGGTTAATGAAAAAGAAAGGATTAAACAGTATCGTCCAATTTGCATTCTTAATTTTTGATTTAAGATTTTGACGAAAGCGGCTACTACTAGGCTTAATTCGCTGGTTGATCATGTGGTCCGCCCTACTCAATCTGTCTTGATGCAAGGAAGATACATCATGGATAGGGTTGTAAACTTACATGAAATAGTCCATGAGTTACATAGTAAAAGATGAATGGCGTCATATTAAAGATCAGCTTTGAAAAAAGGCTATGATGTAGTTAACTGGTCTTTCATCCAGCAAACACCCAGATTGAAAAGATTTTCTAATGAGTGGTGTGTTCTAATCTCTAACTTTGTTTTCGGAGGAAGACAATGATGATGTTGATCGATACTTCCAAACAAAAAAAAGGTGTAAGGAAAGGCGATCTGTTATCACTTAAGCTATTTAATATAGTGGTCGATATGCTTGCTCTAGTTATTGAGGGCACAAAAGCTGTAGGGCAAATTGAAGGGATGGTTTCTTAGCTAGATGATGGTGAACTATCTATTCTCCAGTACGCCGGTGATACTACTCTCTTTATGGAACATGGCCTTGAGAAAGAGGGAAACTTGGAAATAATTTTATGAGCTTTCTAGCAATTATCAGGTGTGAATATTAATGTCCACAAAAGTAAATTGTTCTGTTTTGGTGAGTCCGAAGGCGGGCAACCTGTATGCTGAGCTTTTTGGTTATGGGCTAGGGAAGTTTCTAATTAGCTACTTAGGCATTTGATTCATTTTTCGGAGGCTCGCAAATGTTGAATGGAAACATGTCAAGGGAAGACAGTAAAAGCGCTTCCGTAGTTGGAAAGGTGAATTACTATCTATGGGTGGAAAATTGGTTCTCATTAATTCACTACTAATAAATATGGTATTAGGGGTGCAAACGGAGAAGATACGGTCGAATAGTCGTGAAACCATACTCGTATCAATATTTTTCGGATTCGGAATCAAAACGGATATTGTGCGGGTATGAATACAAAATCGGAGCCTATGGGTTACGAATATGGATTAAATACTTGAAAATAAAAATTGGGAATAGATGCTAGTAGGGCTGAGTTCAACCACCTCAGAGGCGAACGCATACGAAGCGGTATCTCTCGCGTATGGCGATTTTGTGGGCGCCCTAGGGCCTGACCGCCGCCGCCCGGCGGCTGCATACTCCGGTGCCTCTTTTTGGCATCGCGAGTCCGAGTACCCGCTTAGGGTTTCTTCCTCCCGTGGATCCTGTCCAGCGGCGAGTTTTCAGAGAGTTCTGGTCCGATCGCGGTTGACGTTTGTGATCTCTTGTGGAGGTTTTTTGATCTGTTCTTGGGTTTTGGTAGTGCTTGCTAGTTTCTGGAGGTTGTCCACAGGCCGCATCACACAAGTCTGGGTCTCTGGGACGCCAACAATGAACCTCCTAAGTCTGAACTGTCGTGGTTGTGGTCGGTCGGAGACAGTTAGTGAAATTCGTAGCCTTGTGGAGCTATATCGGCCATCTTTGGTTTTCCTCTCGGAGACTAAGATGTCTGACATTAAAGTGCAGGATTTGAAGTGGAGGCTTGGATTTGATAATTCATATGGTGTGAAAAGTGTTGGAGCTAGTGGGGGGCTCGCTCTCTTTTGGAACAATGATTCTGAAGTTAGCTTGAAATCATACAGTAGTACTCACATTGATGTTATGGTGAGGAATAGTCTGACGGGACAAGGACAATGGAGGTTTACAGGTTTTTATGGTCAATCGGCTAGGTCGGCGCGCCGAAGAAGCTGGGAACTGATGAAATATTTGAGAAGAGAGTATGATGAACCGTGGCTTTGTGCAGGGGATTTCAATGAGATCCTATGTGCATCTGAACAATTTGGAGGAAATGATCGTGAAGAGTGGATGATGGAGGGTTTCCGTGACGCCGTGGATTACTGTCGCATGACGGATCTCGGTTTCTCGGGCTTGCCATATACATGGGACAACAGAACTTTCGAAAAAATATACATGGGACAACAGGCAACAAGGAATGAATAACATCAAAGTCAGGCTTGATCGTGGTCTGGGAGATGACCGGTATATGGAGCTGTTTGATAAAACGACAGTTGATCATATCCAGACAATTCAGTCAGACCATTGTGCCCTCTTGATCAAAGTGGTCAGATCTGACTGGTTGGGAGGCGAGAGATCTGGTCGACCATTTCGTTTTGAAAACATGTGGACTCGGCATGAACGATACCCGGAGGTGATCCGTAAGAATTGGCGAGCTGGAAATAGTGATCTATCCGAAATACATCAAGCGTTGGGTGTTCTAAATTCGAGTCTAATTTTGTGGAGTAAAAATGAGTTTGGCTCTGTGAAGAAACAACTTCGATCACTAAGAGATAAACTAGAGAGAGTCAGGGAGAGCTCGCTCAGGTCTGGTCCTTCTCGTGAGGAGGAGTTGATTAACAAAATATCAGAAGTGTTGTCACGGGAGAAAATAATGGTTAAACAAAGATCACGGGTATTATGGCTTAAGGAAGGCGACCGTAATACGGCGTATTTTCATGCAAAAGAGAGAGAGAGGTCAAGGTCCAATAGAATCGCCTCGCTGAGGAATGAGGATGGTACGTATGTGACGGCTCAACATGAGTTAAAATCGCTGGCTGCTAATTTTTATACTAGCCTTTTTACTGCACAAGATCACACTGATCCGGAAGTGATTACTAGATATGTTCCTCAAAAGGTAACATCGGAGATGAATGCGAGGCTTTGTGCCCCGTTCACGGACTTGGAGATAGAAAGTGCTCTCTTCATGATGCATCCTAATAAATCACCGGGCCCTGATGGTTTCACTGCAGGATTTTATATCAAACACTGGGATTTACTGAAAAATGATATATGTGCGGGAATTCGTAAGTTTTTGGAAGGAGGAGAGATGCCTGAGATTGTCAATAGCACGGTTCTGGTGCTTATTCCGAAAATAAAACAACCGCAGGATCTCACACAGTACCGGCCCATTGCTCTTTGTAATGTTTTATATAAGATTGCTTCTAAGGTTATAGCATTGCGCCTACGACCGATACTGGAAGAAATTATATCGGAGGAACAAAGCGCTTTTGTTCCAGCGAGGCTGATCACAGATAATGTTTTAACGGCGTATGAGTGTATTCACTATTTAAAAAGGAAGAAAGGGAAGAGTGGGGCTTGCGCCATAAAACTTGATATGGCAAAAGCGTACGATAGAGTGGAATGGTCATACCTTCGAGCAATAATGGAGAAGTTGGGTTTTGCGGCGAATTGGATCCGGGTTAATGGACATTTTTCTGAATACTTCAAGCCAACAAGGGGCATCAGACAGGGAGACCCTATATCCCCTTATTTATTTCTCATATGTTCTGAAGGCTTGAGTTGTTTGTTGAAATATAATGGACCACAATTTTTGTCACGAGGGATTAGAGTGGGGATCCATGCTCCATAGATTTCACACTTACTTTTCGCAGATGATTGTCTTTTGTTTGGGCAAGCAAATGCTGCGGCTGCTACACGACTCCAAAACATACTAGAGCTATATCAAGTTGGTTCAGGACAGTTGGTTAATAAAGCTAAGTCGGATGTATTCTTTAGTGCCAACTGCACACCAGATATGAAACATGAGATACATGACATATTGATGTCTACGGGTGCTTCTATTCTTGTAGACAGTGTTGGGCCTCCAAGAGCAGAGGTTTGTAGAACAGCAGCAAGTTTCCCTTAAGTGGATCACCCAAGGTTTATCGAACTCAGGGAGGAAAAGGTCAAAGATATCTCCCTCAAGCAACCCTGCAATCACGATACAAGAAGTCTCTTGTGTCCCCAACACACCTAATACACTTGTCAGATGTATAGGTGCACTAGTTCGGCGAAAAGATAGTGAAATACAAGTAGTATGGATGAATATGAGCAGTAGTAACGGCGCCAGAAAAGTGCTTGCTAGCGTGCAGTTGATGGTAGTAATATTGCAGGAAGTAAAGATGCAGTAAAACAGTAAACAAGCGATGATTGCAGTATTTGGAAACAAGGCCTAGGGATCATACTTTCACTAGTGGACACTCTCAACATTGATCACATAATAAATAAGTTCTCTTCCTTTGTGCTACATATACTCTTGTTTGATAATGAACACCATTCGTTGTGTAGGGCTACTATAGCACCTCAATGCCGGAGTTAACAAGCTCCACAACATTCGGCATTCATATTTAAGTAACCTTTAGAGCATAATAGATCTTTGCAATTTAAACCGAGTACTAACATAGCATACACACTGTCACCTTTACACTATGAAGGGGGAATAAATCACATCAATACTATCATAGTAATAATTAACTCCATAACCTACAAGAGATTATGATCATATCCTATGCCAAGTACTACACGATGCACACACTGTCACCATTACAACGTGAAGGAGGAATAGACTACTTTAATAACATCACAAGAGTAGCACATAGACTAATAGTGATACAATGCTCATCATATGGATCTCAATTATGCAAGGCAATTCATGAGATCATTGTATTGGGGTACAGAGAGAGAGATTAACCACATAGCTACCGGTAGAGCCCTCAGCCTCGATGGAGAACTACTCCCTCCTCATGGGAGACAGCAGCGGTGATGAAGATGGCGGTGGTGTCGATGGAGGAGCCTTCCGGGGGCACTTCCCCGTCCCGGCGGCGTGCCGGAACAGAGACTCGTGTCCCCCAGATCTTGGCTTCGCGATGGCGGCGGCTCTGGAAGGTTTCTCGTACCGTGGCTTTTCCGTATCGAAGATTTAGGTCAAGGACCTTTAAATAGGTGAAGTGGCGGAGTCGGAGGGCTGACGAGGCGGTGACACAATAGGGGGGCGCGGCCCAGGCCCTGGCCGCGCCGCCCTAGCGTCTGGTGGCCCTGTGGCCCCCCTCTGGTGGCTCTCGGGTGTTCTGGAAGCTTCGTGGAAAAATAGGATGTTGGGCATTGATTTCGTCCGATTCTGAGAATATTTCCTTACTAGGATTTCTGAAACCAAAAACAGCAGAAAACAGGAACTGGCACTTGATGACCCACAAGTATAGGGGATCGCAGCAGTCTTCGCGGGTAGTAAAACCCAAATTTATTGATTCGACACAAGGGGAGGTAAAGAATACTTATAAGCCTTAACAACTGAGTTGTCAATTCAGCTGCACCTGGAAAAGCATTAGTAACAGGGGTGATGTGAAAGCAGCAGTAATATGAGAGCAGTAGTAATAGTAACACAACAGCAGTAGCAGTAATATGAGAGCAATGGCACCAGAAAATAGTTGATACTACTTCCAATGTCATGTAGAACGAGTATATGATGATGAGAGATGGACCGGGGTTCCCAGCTATCTACACTAGTGGCAACTCTCCAATAACAAGTGTTGGGTGAACAAATTACAGTTGGGCAATTGATAGGATTGAAATAGCATTAAGACAGAACATCAAGATCATTAATCATGTAGGCATGTTTCCCATATATAGTCATACGTGCTCGCAATGAGAAACTTGTACAACATCTTTTGTCCTACCAGCCGGTGGCAGCCGGGCCTCTAGGGAATCTACTGGAAATTAAGGTACTCCTTTTAATAGAGCACCGGAGCAAAGCATTAACACTCCGTGAAAACATGTGATCCTCATATCTAAGCCTTTCCCTCCAGTTGTCCCAATTTTTGTCACTTTGGGGCCTTTGGTTCCGGACATAGACATGTGCATACAACTTGTAGATACAATCTAAGCAATAAGTATAGAGCTTAAATCTAAGATCATGCCACTCGGGCCCTAGTGACAAGCATTAAACACAACAAGATTGCAGCAACAATAACTTCACAAACTTTGTAGATAGACAATCATAACTTAACAATCCATCGGATCCGAACAAACACAACATCGATTACATCAGATGAATCTCAATCATGTAAGGCAGCTCATGAGATCATTGTATTGAAGTACATGGGAGAGATGATACCAACTAGCTACAGCTAGAACCCGTAGTCCATGGGGGAACTACTCACGGAGCATGATGGAGGCGGTGGCGTTGATGGAGATGGCTTCCGGGGGCACTTCCCCGTCCCGGCAGGGTGCCGGAACAGAGACTTCTGTCCCCCGAATTTGAGTTTCGCGATGGTGGCGGCGCCCCTGGAGTCTTTCTGGAGTTTCGTCAATCGGTCTCGCGTTTTTAGGTCGAAAGGGCTTATATAGGCGAAGAGGCGGCGCAGGAGGGGCGACAGGGTGGCCCCACAGCAGGCCGGCGCGGCCAGGGTGTAGCCCGCGCGGCCCACCTGTGTGGTGGCCCCCTGGCTCTCCTCCTACTCCCCTTCGGTGTTCTGGAGCCTCCCGGGAAAAATAAGATCTTTGGCGTTGATTTCGTCCAATTCCGAGAATATTGCCCGAACAGCCTTTCTGGAACCAAAAACAGAAGAAAACAGGAACTGGCACTGTGGCATCTTGTTAATAGGTTAGTTCCGGAAAATGCATAAAAACATCATAAAGTGCAAGCAAAACATGTAAGTATTGTCATAAAACAAGCATGGAACATCAGAAATTATAGGTACGTTGGAGACGTATCAGCATCCCCAAGCTTAGTTCCTGCTCGTCCTCGAGTAGGTAAACGATAAAAAGAGTAATTTCTGTAGTGACATGCTACTTACATAACCTTGATCATACTATTACAAAGCACATGAAATGAATGAAGTGACTCAAGGCAATAATCTATAGTTGCTAACAAATAGGTAACATATAGCAAAACTTTTCATGAATAGTACTTTCAAGACAAGCATCAAAAGCCTTGCACAAGAGTTAACTCATAAAGCAATAGATTCAAAGTAAAAGCATTGAAGCAACACAGAGGAAGATTTAAGTTTCAGCAGTTGCTTTCAACTTTCAACATGCATATCTTATGGATAATTGTCAACATAAAGTAATATGATGAATGCAAATAAGCAAGTATGTAAGAATCAATGCACAGTTAACACAAGTGTTTGCTTCTAAGATGGAAGGAAGTAGGTAAACTGACTCAACATAAAGTAAAAGAATGGCCCTTCGCAGAGGGAAGCAGGGATTAAATCATGTGCTAGAGCTTTTTAAGTTTTGAAATCATATAGAGAGCATAAAAGTAAAATTTTGAGAGGTGTTTGTTGTTGTCAACGAATGATAGTGGGCACTCTAACTACCTCATCAACCAGACTTCCAAGAGCGGCTCCCATGAAGGACGTTATCTCTACCAGCAAGGTAGATCATCCCTCTTCTCTTTTGTTTACACATGTACTTTAGTTTAGTTTTTTTTTTGATGACACTCCTCCCAACCTTTGCTTTCTCAAGCCATGGCTAACCGAATCCTCGGGTGCCTTCCAACAATCACATACCATGGAGGAGTGTCTATTTGCAAAATTAAGTTGCTTACTGATGAATCAGAGCAAAACATGTGAAGATAATTATTAATGAAAGTTGATTAATTGGGGACTGGGAACCCCGCGCCAGCTCTTTTTGCAAAATTATTGGATAAGCGGATGAAGCCACTAGTCCATTGTGAAAGTCCGTCAAAAGTAAATGACAAGATTGAAAGATAAACACCACATACTTCCTCATGAGCTATAAAACATTAACACAAATAAGAGATAATAGCTTTTGAATTGTTTAAAGGTAGCACATGAAGTATTTACTTGGAATGGCAGGAAATACCACATAGTAGGTAGATATGGTGGACACAAATGGCATAGGTTTTGGCTCAAGGTTTTGGATGCACGAGAAGCATTTCCTCTCAGTACAAGGCTTTGGCTAGCAAGGTTGTTTGAAGCAAACACAAGTATGAACCGGTACAGCAAAACTTACATAAGAACATATTGCAAGCATTATAATACTCTACACTGTCTTCCTTGTTGCTCAAACACTTTTACCAGAAAATATCTAGACCTTAAGAGAGACCAATCATGCAAACCAATTTCAACAAGCTCTACAGTAGTTCTCCACTAATAGGTTTAAACTACATGAAAAAAAACTTAATCATGATCTACTTGAGAGCTCAAAACAATTGCCAAGTGTCAAATTATTCAAGACAATATGAGGCATTTTCTGTTTCCAACCAAATAACCATAAGTGATGTGGCTTCCAACTTTTATCATTGAACATTAAAAGTAAAACGAAGAACAAGTGTTCATATGAAAAAGCGGAGCGTGTCTCTCTCCCAAACAAGGATTGCTAGGATCCGATCTTATTCAAACAAAAACAAAAATAAAAACACACAGACGCTCCAAGTAAAGCACATATGATGTGACCGAATAAAAATATAGTTTCAATAGAAGAAACCTGATAAGTTGATGAAGAAGGGGATGCCTTGGGCATCCCCAAGCTTAGCCGCTTGAGTCTTCTTGAAATATGCAGGGATGAACCACGGGGGCATCCCCAAGCTTAGACTTTTCACTCTTCTTGATCATATATCATCCTCCTCTCTTGACCCTTGAAAACTTCCTTCACACCAAACTTCTCATAAACTTCATTAGAGGGGTTAGTACTCAAAAAACTTGAATCCACCTTGGTCCTGTAGTGACACATTGCAAGAACTCAATAAAACATTAGCTACAACTCTCCACGTCTAGAAAGCCTTGCTTAAAGTCCACAAGAGACAATGCAAAAAACAGAGACAGAATCTGCCAAAACAGAACAGCCAGTAAAGACGAATTTTAAACAGGTACTTCCGTTGCTCAAATCAGAAAACTCAAACTAATGAAAGTTGCATACATATCTGAGGAACACGCAAGTAAATTGGCATATTTTTCTGAGTTACCTACAGAGAAAACAGCCCAGATTCGTGACAGATAGAAATCTATTTCTGCGCAGAAATCCAAATCTAGCATCAACCTTCGATTAGAGGCGTCACTTGGCACAACATTGCAATAAAATAAAGATAAGGAGTGGTTGCTACAGTAGTAACAACTTCCAAGACACAACAAAACAGTAGTAAAATAAAGACATGGGTTATCTCCCAAGAAGTTCTTTCTTTATAGCCATTAAGATGGGCTCAGCAAATTTTAATGATGCTCACATGAAAAATAGAAATTGAAGCAAAGGAGAGCATCAAAAAGCAAGTTCAAAACACATTTAAATCTAACCCACTTCCTATGCATAGGAATCTTGTACACAAATAAATTCATGAAGAACAAAGTGACAAGCATAAGAAGATAAAACAAGAGTAAATTCAAAAAATTTAGCATATAGAGAGGTGTTTTAGTACCATGCAAATTTCTACAACCATATTTTCCTCTCTCATAATAATTTTCAGTAGCTTCATGGATAAACTCAACAATATAACTATCACATAAAGCATGCTTCTCATGATCCATAAACATATAATTCTTATCAAGCTCAAAAATAATGGGATTAAAACTTTCAAACCCACTTTTATCAATACTATAACAAGATGATTGATCATTCTCAAGAGATATGGGACTCATAGATAAAGTCAAGAACTCTCCAATCCCATTTTCATTAGTAGTACAATTAATATTATCAAGTAACATAGGACCATCATCTAGAGATTTATCATAAACATTTGCTAAGCAAAACTCTTTAGTACCATGCATTTCGACATCAGGCATAAACAAAGCATTATCATAAGATTTATCAAAGTAGCATGGATTATCATAAATAGCAGTAGCATAATTATTCTCACAAGTTTTACTCATAGGGAATATTTCAAGAGAATCCACAGGAACATAACATTCAACCTCCTTTGGTAAGCATGGAGGACAATCAAATAATGTAAGAGATAAAGAGTTACTCTCATTAGAAGGTTGGCATGGGTAGCTAATCCATTCTTCCTCCTTTTGTTCATCACTCTCCTCTTCTTTTTCATCCAATGAGCTTTCAGGTTCATCAATTTCCTCCTCTTTTTCATCCAATGAGCTTTCAGGTTCATCAATTTCTTCTTCCACAGGTCCCTGCAAATTGTGAGTGCATTCTTGTGCATTAATGAGTCTCTCTTTATAATCAATGATATAAGGATTATCAGTGTAACTTTCATTGCAAAAATTAAGGATAGAAGAGACATAATCTTTAAGGTCCTTACAAACAACACAAGTTTCATAATTTTTAACCATGAAAGATTCTATCTCAGAGGCTCCCATAAATATGACAAAATGTTCTACCTCTTCAAACCCAAAATGAATATAGCTATTCCGATTATAGTTCTTAATTAAAAATTCCTCACTAAAGCCACATTGAAATTTAAGATGTTTAGTGTCCTGTTGAGAGCAACAGTTTATATCATGGCGTTTAAGCAAGATTTTAGCAATTGTATTCAATTTTTCTATCACAGCACTCATCACGTTTCCCGCTCTTGATTCTCTATAATTATTATAATATTCTATAAGCTCCAAGTAGGTTGTAGGTTCTCCCATAGCAACAGTTTTTAATTTTTAGGTTTTTCAAATTTTTATGGATTTTTGGGTATATGAGGAAAGTAAAACAAAACAAAAACAAAAGTAAACTAGGCAAAATAATACTAGACGGAAATAAACTAAGCACAAATAAACTAGACAAAAGTAAACTAAGCAAAACAAAATAAAATAAAACGGAGAGAGAGGTAGAGTATACTCCCCAGGTGAACTTATGAGTAGAGCTATGCCTCCCCGGCAATGGCGCCAGAAAACAGTCTTGATGACCCACAAGTATAGGGGATCGTAGCAGTCTTCGCGGGTAGTAAAACCCAAATTTATTGATTCGACACAAGGGGAGGTAAAGAATACTTATAAGCCTTAACAACTGAGTTGTCAATTCAGCTGCACCTGGAAAAGCACTAGTAACAGGGGTGATGTGAAAGCAGCAGTAATATGAGAGCAGTAGTAATAGTAACACAGCAGCAGTAGCAGTAATATGAGAGCAATGGCACCAGAAAATAGTTGATATTACTTCCAATGTCATGTAGAACGAGTATATGATGATGAGAGATGGACCGGGGTTCCCAGCTATCTACACTAGTGGCAACTCTCCAATAACAAGTGTTGGGTGAACAAATTACAGTTGGGCAATTGATAGGATTGAAATAGCATTAAGACAGAACATCAAGATCATTAATCATGTAGGCATGTTTCCCATATATAGTCATACGTGCTCGCAATGAGAAACTTGTACAACATCTTTTGTCCTACCAGCCGGTGGCAGCCAGGCCTCTAGGGAATCTACTGGAAATTAAGGTACTCCTTTTAATAGAGCACCGGAGCAAAGCATTAACACTCCGTGAAAACATGTGATCCTCATATCTAAGCCTTTCCCTCCAGTTGTCCCAATTTCTGTCACTTTGGGGCCTTTGGTTCCGGACATAGACATGTGCATACAACTTGTAGATACAATCTAAGCAATAAGTATAGAGCTTAAATCTAAGATCATGCCACTCGGGCCCTAGTGACAAGCATTAAACACAACAAGATTGCAGCAACAATAACTTCACAAACTTTGTAGATAGACAATCATAACATAGCAATCCATCGGATCCCAACAAACACAACACCGATTACATCGGATGAATCTCAATCATGTAAGGCAGCTCATGAGATCATTGTATTGAAGTACATGGGAGAGATGATACCAACTAGCTACAGCTAGAACCCGTAGTCCATGGGGGAACTACTCACGGAGCATGATGGAGGCGGTGGCGTTGATGGAGATGGCTTCCGGGGGCACTTCCCCGTCCCGGCAGGGTGCCGGAACAGAGACTTCTGTCCTCCGAATTGGAGTTTCGCGATGGTGGCGGCGCCCCTGGAGTCTTTCTGGAGTTTCGTCAATCGGTCTCGCGTTTTTAGGTCGAAAGGGCTTATATAGGCGAAGAGGCGGCGCAGGAGGGGCGACAGGGTGGCCCCACAGCAGGCCGGTGCGGCCAGGGTGTAGCCCGCGCGGCCCACCTGTGTGGTGGCCCCCTGGCTCTCCTCCGACTCCCCTTCGGTGTTCTGGAGCCTCCCGGGAAAAATAAGATCTTTGGCGTTGATTTCGTCCAATTCCGAGAATATTGCCCGAACAGCCTTTCTGGAACCAAAAATAGCAGAAAACAGGAACTGGCACTGTGGCATCTTGTTAATAGGTTAGTTCCGGAAAATGCATAAAAACATCATAAAGTGCAAGCAAAACATGTAAGTATTGTCATAAAACAAGCATGGAACATCAGAAATTATAGGTACGTTGGAGACGTATCAGCACTTCGGCATCTCGTCAATAGGTTAGTTCCGGAAAACGCATCATAACGATATAAAGTGTGAACAAAACATGTAGGTAATGTCATAAAACTAGCATGGAACATAAGAAATTATAGATACGTTGGAGACGTATCAAGCATCCCCAAGCTTAGTTCCTACTCGCCCTCGAGTAGGTAAACGATAACAATGATAATTTCTTAAGTGACATGCTACCAACATAATCTTGATCAATACTATTGTAAAGCATATGAGATGAATGCAGCGATTCGAAGCAATGATGAAGACAATGAGTAAACAACTGAATCATATAGTAAAGACTTTTCATGAATAGTACTTTCAAGACAAGCATCAATAAGACTTGCATAAGAGGTACTGATGTCTACGTTCCCCCTCCTTTCCTGTAGACAGTGTTGGGCCTCCAAGAGCAGAGGTTTGTAGAACAGCAGCAAGTTTTCCCTTAAGTGGATACCCAAGGTTTATCGAACTCAGGGAGGAAGAGGTCAAAGATATCCCTCTCATGCAACCCTGCAACCACAAAGCAAGAAGTCTCTTGTGTCCCCAACACACCAAATAGGTGCACTAGTTCGGCGAAGAGATAGTGAAATACAGGTGGTATGAATAAGTATGAGCAGTAGCAACGGTGCCAGAAAATAGCTTGCGGGCGTGTAGTTGATGGTGGTGGTATTGCAGCAGATAACGCAAAGAAAACGATAAACAAGCAGTAGTAACGCAGCAGTATTTAGGAACAAGGCCTAGGGATTACACTTTCACTAGTGGACACTCTCAACATTGATCACATAACAGAATAGATAAATGCATACTCTACACTTTTGTTGGATGATGAACGCATTGCGTAGGATTACACGAACCCTCAATGCCGGAGTTAACAAGCTCCACAATTCGTTCATATTTAAGTAACCTTTAGTGTAAGATAGATCAATATAACCAAATAGATCACATCAATACCATCATAGTGATAATTAACTCCACAATCTACAAGAGATCATGATCATAGCCTACGACAAGAACCACACGGTGCACACACTAGTCACCTTTACACACGTGCAGGAGGAATAGAACTACTTTAATAACATCACTAGAGTAGCACATAGATGAATTGTGATACAAAACTCATATGAATCCCAATCATGTAAAGCAGCTCATGAGATCATTGTATTGAAGTACATGGAGAGAGATTAACCACATAGCTACCGGTACAGCCCCGAGCCTCGATGGAGAACTACTCCCTCCTCATGGGAGTAGCAGCGGTGATGAAGATGGCGGTGGAGATGGCAGCGGTGTCGATGGAGAAGCCTTCCGGGGGCACTTCCCCGCTCCGGCAGGGTGCCGGAACAGAGTTCTGTCCCCCGAATTGGAGTTTCGCGACGGTGGCGGCGCCCCTGGAGTCTTTCTGGAGTTTCGTCAATTGGTATCGAAGTTTTAGGTCACGACGGCTTAAATAGGCGAAGAATCGGAGTCGGAAGGTCTCTGGGGGGCCCACACTATAGGGGGGCGCGGCCCCCCCCCTGGCCGCGCCGGGGTGTGGTGTGGGGCCCCCAGGGCTCCCCTCTGGTCCTTCCCGGGTGTTCTGGATGCTTCCGATGAAAATAGGAACTTGGGCGTTGATTTCGTCCGATTCCGAGAATATTTCGTTACTAGGATTTCTGAAACCAAAAACAGCAGAAAACAGCAACTGGCCTCTCGGCATCTCGTCAATAGGTTAGTTCCGGAAAACGCATAAAAATGATATAAAGTGTGAACAAAACATGTTGGTATTGTCATAAAACAAGCATGGAACATCGGAAATTATAGATACGTTGGAGACGTATCAGCATCCCCAAGCTTAGTTCCTACTCGTCCTCGAGTAGGTAAACGATAAAAGAAAATTTCTGAGGTGACATGCTACCAACATAATCTTAAGCATACCATTGTAAAGCATATGAGATGAATGCAGCGATTCGAAACAATGTAAATGCAATGAGTAAACAATTGAATCATATAGCAAAGACTTTTCATGAATAGTACTTTCAAGACAAGAATCAATAAGTCTTGCATGAGAGTTACTCATAAAGCAATAAATTCTTAGTAAAGGTATTGAAGCAACACAATGGAAGATTAAGTTTCAGCGGTTGCTTTCAACTTGTAACATGTATATCTCATGGATAGTTGTCAATGCAAAGCAATATAACAAGTGCAATAAGCAAGTATATAAGAATCAATGCACAGTTCACACAAATGTTTGCTTCTTGAGGTGGAGAGAAATAGGGGAACTGACTCAACAATAAAAGTAAAAGAATGGTCCTCCATAGAGGAAAGCATCGATTGCTATATTTGTGCTAGAGCTTTTATTTTGAAAACATGAAACAATTTTGTCAACGGTAGTAATAAAGCATATGTATCATGTAAATTATATCTTACAAGTTGCAAGCCTCATGCATAGTATACTAATAGTGCCCGCACCTTGTCCTAATTAGCTTGGACTACCAGATCATCACAATGCACATGTTTTAACCAAGTGTCACAAAGGGGTACCTCTATGCCGCCTGTACAAAGGTCTAAGGAGAAAGCTCGCATTGGATTTCTCGCTATTGATTATTCTCAACTTAGACATCCATACCGGGACAACATAGACAACAGATAATGGACTCCTCTTTTATGCATAAGCATGTAACAACAATTAATAAATTTCTCATTTGAGATTGAGGATATATGTCCAAAACTGAAACTTCCACCATGGATCATGGCTTTAGTTAGCGGCCCAATGTTCTTCTCTAACAATATGCATGCTTAACCATAAGGTGGTAGATCGCTCTTACTTCAGACAAGACGAACATGCATAGCAACTCACATGAAATTCAACAAGGAGTAGTTGATGGCGTCCCCAGTGAACATGGTTATCGCACAACAAGCAACTTAATAAGAGATAAAGTGCATAATTACATATTCAATACCACAATAGTTTTTGAAGCTATTTGTCCCATGAGCTATATATTGCAAAGGTAAATGATGGAATTTTAAAGGTAGCACTCAAGCAATTTACTTTGGAATGGCGGAAAATACCATGTAGTAGGTAGGTATGGTGGACACAAATGGCATAGTGTTGTTTGGCTCAAAGATTTGGATGCATGAGAAGTATTCCCTCTCGATACAAGGTTTAGGCTAGCAAGGTTGTTTGAAGCAAACACAAGCACGAACTAGTACAGCAAAACTCACATAAAACACATATTACAAGCATTATAAAACTATACATCGTCTTCCTTGTTGTTCAAACATCTTACTAGAAAATATCTAGACTCTAGAGAAACCACTCATGCAAACCAAATTTTAACAAGCTCTATGTATTTCTTCACTAATGGGTGCAAGGTATATGATGCAAGAGCTTAAACAAGAGCACAACAATTGCCAAGTATCAAGTTATTCAAGGCATCATACCAATTACTACATGTAGCATTTTCCAATTCCAACCATATAACAATTTAACGAAGAAGAAATTTCGCCATGAATATTATGAGCTAAGAACACATGTGTTCATACGAACCAGCGGAGCGTGTCTCTCTCCCACACAAGCATGATGTAATCCAATTTATTCAAACACAAACAAAAACAAAAACAAACCGACGCTCCAAGCAAAGCACATAAGATGTGATGGAATAAAAATATAGTTTCAGGGGAGGAACCTGATAATGTTGTCGATAAAGAAGGGGATGCCTTGGGCATCCCCAAGCTTAGACGCTTGAGTCTTCTTGATATATGCAGGGGTGAACCACCGGGGCATCCCCAAGCTTAGAGCTTTCACTCTCCTTGATCATGTTGCATCATACTCCTCTCTTGATCCTTGAAAACTTCCTCCACACCAAACTCGAAACAACTCATTAGAGGGTTAGTGCACAATAAAAATTAACATATTCAGAGGTGACACAATCATTCTTAACACTTCTGGACATTGCATAATGCTACTGGACATTAATGGATCAAAGAAATTCATCCAACATAGCAAAAGAGGCAATGCGAAATAAAAGGCAGAATCTGTCAAAACAGAACAGTTCGTATTGACGAATTTTAAAATGGTACCAGACTTGCTCAAATGAAAATGCTCAAATTTAATGAAAGTTGCGTACATATCTGAGGATCATGCACGTAAATTGGCTTAATTTTCTGAGTTACCTACAGGGAGGTGGACCCAGATTCGTGACAGCAAAGAAATCTGGAACTGCGCAGTAATCCAAATCTAGTACTTACTTTTCTATCAACGGCTTTACTTGGCACAACAAAACACAAAACTAAGATAAGGAGAGGTTGTTACAGTAGTAAACAACTTCCAAGACACAAATATAAAACAAATTACTGTAGCAAAATAACACATGGGTTATCTCCCAAGAAGTTCTTTCTTTATAGCCATTAAGATGGGCTCAGCAGTTTTAATAAACCATTCGCGGGAAATAGTATTTGAGGCAAAAGAGAGCTTCAAGAGGCAAATTCAAAACAAATTTAAGTCTAACATGCTTCCTATGAAGAGGAATCTTGTACACAAATGAATTCATGAAGAACAAAGTGACAAGCATAAGAGGATAAAACACGAGTAACTTCAAGATTCTCAACATAAAGAGGGGAAACTTAATATTATTAAGATGCATACGACCATATTTCCCTCTCTCATAGTAACTTTCAGTAGCATCATTGATGAAATCCACAATATACCCATCACTTAAAACATTCTTATCATGGTTCATATGCATAGAAGTATCATTAAATTTGGCATAAGAGGAGTTATTCTCATTAATAGTAATTGGAGCAAGATTATTATCAAGAATTTGAACATGGTAAACAAGTTGCATATTAAGAGAATTGTTTTTGGTAACCCAATCATGACTATGACAAGTTTCATAAGGATAGTTAGAACCTATATCATAGCATTCTTTATAATAATCATCAAAGATCGGAGGCACATTGTCATCATTTTCAGAATTAATTTCCCAGAGATTTGCAATATCAAAAGTAGTGTGCTCATTCAAATCATGATTGCTAATGTATGTAAAGGGCATAGGAAGATCATCATATTCAGATTCATTATCACAATAATCATTAGGAGCAACATACTTACGGTTACCTAGCGTTATCTCATTCACGCGGGGATACGCCGTTACCTCTTTCTTTTTATTCTCCTTCTTCTTCTTCTTCTTCTTTCCCTTCTTCTTCTTCTTCTTCTCTTCCTTCTCCTCGTTCCCTTCTTCAGGAGGAAGAGGCTTGAAGGGTGGCTTGTCCGCATAACCTGATTTACTTTCAGAAACAATAGAAGAAACTTGGGAGGATCCCTCCTTTTGATTAATTAGTTGAAAACACACAGCGGTCCTATCATATTTTGGCAAGGTGTCATCTTCTAAAATATTTTGTATGTAAGTATTTGTATGGCTATTATCAATGCAATAAGAAAAACACCCATGCAGGACATCATCAATATCAAGATCACTCATATGTAACAAAGAGATTTTTCTCGATAGTTCTTCACACCCCAAAAATAAAGTAAGTTCATCATGCTGATTAGGAGAAATTTCATCATCACAATACAAATTTGCAGCACTCATTGGGTTCAAATTATCATTGGAGGAGCATTGAAAATTAAAATGACCCACTTCATGGCAAACTTCACAAATAAAAGGATAGAGGGCACAAACTTTTTTACCAAGATCATCTAGAGCCCTAAAACCACTTTCTAGTTTTTTCATTAGCATGATGGATACAATATTCATCTTTGATTTGATTAATTCCACATGGTCTATGTATTCCACAAAAATTAACATGCCTATAGGAAATAGCACTCTTAGGAGTTTGAGCATGCTTATGGCAATAATTAACAACAATTTCATTCTTCATGCAAGCCTCTTTAAAAGGTTCATGATACTTATCAAAATTCTTCTTAGGCAGTTCAAAATGAGAAGCAAAGGATTTATAAAGATTTGCAACAACTTGAGAGTCAAGACCATAAGTAGCACTCATATTTCGAAATTTATCGGTATCCATAAAAGCTTCAATGCATTCATAATCATAATTTATACCTGACTCTTTACCTTTGTCGTTCTCCCATCCTTCAGCGTTGTCCTCAATCCGATCAAGAAGATCCCACCTAGCTTCAACCTCCTTGCTTGTGAAAGATCCCTCCGAACACGCGTCCAGATAGTCCTTGTGTTGTCCTGAAAGTCTCGCATAAAAATTGTTAACAATAACATTACGGGGGAGCTCATGAATGGGACATTTGAGCATTAGAGATTTCAATCTCCCCCACGCTTGAGAAACACTCTCTCCATCATGAGGATAAAAGTTATAAATATAATTCCTATCAATATGCACTTCATGCGGAGGATAAAATTTAGAATAAAAGAGAGATGCAATTTCCTCCCAACCAAGAGAATGTCTATTCTCCAATAATTTATACCAATGCGCCGCTTTACCAGACAGCGAAACAGAGAATAGCTTCTTCCTCACTTCATCCATAGAGATACCTGCACACTTGAATAACCCACATAATTCGTGCAAAAACAGTAAATGATCTCTAGGATGGATAGTTCCATCCCCTTTATAGTGATTGTCCATAACACGTTCAATAATTTTCATAGGTATTTTATACGGAATACTTTCAGTAGGTGGATTCAAAATATCAGGAGCATCATTAGCGGTATCGCATATGGGAGATAAAGCATTATCAGAACAAATTTTCTCCCCTAAAGATGGGAAGCTAAAAAGACCACAAAAACTAGCTTCCCCAAGCTTAGACTTCTTCATAGCATTAGCAGTAATTGCATTCATACTAATAACATCGCTACTAGCATGCAAATAAGGTTCCATAGGTTTTTTAATTTTCGAATCAAACAATTCTAAATCAGGAAAAAGACTAAAAAGCTCACCAATTTTTTTGTTGTTTTCCATTATGCCTAACTAGTGTAAACAAGAAACAAAAAGTTGCAATTGCAGGATCTAAAGGAAATAGCTTCGAGTACTTACAATGGCGGAAAATAGCTTGGTAGCCGAGGTCCGGAGTGTGAGTACCTTTTACCTTTCCTCCCCGGCAACGGCACCAGAAAAGTGCTTGATGTCTACGTTCCCCCTCCTTTCCTGTAGACAGTGTTGGGCCTCCAAGAGCAGAGGTTTGTAGAACAGCAGCAAGTTTTCCCTTAAGTGGATACCCAAGGTTTATCGAACTCAGGGAGGAAGAGGTCAAAGATATCCCTCTCATGCAACCCTGCAACCACAAAGCAAGAAGTCTCTTGTGTCCCCAACACACCAAATAGGTGCACTAGTTCGGCGAAGAGATAGTGAAATACAGGTGGTATGAATAAGTATGAGCAGTAGCAACGGTGCCAGAAAATAGCTTGCGGGCGTGTAGTTGATGGTGGTGGTATTGCAGCAGTAGTAACGCAGTAAAACAGTAAACAAGCAGTAGTAACGCAGCAGTATTTAGGAACAAGGCCTAGGGATTACACTTTCACTAGTGGACACTCTCAACATTGATCACATAACAGAATAGATAAATGCATACTCTACACTTTTGTTGGATGATGAACGCATTGTGTAGGATTACACGAACCCTCAATGCCGGAGTTAACAAGCTCCACAATTCGTTCATATTTAAGTAACCTTTAGTGTAAGATAGATCAATATAACCAAATAGATCACATCAATACCATCATAGTGATAATTAACTCCACAATCTACAAGAGATCATGATCATAGCCTACGACAAGAACCACACGGTGCACACACTAGTCACCTTTACACACGTGCAGGAGGAATAGAACTACTTTAATAACATCACTAGAGTAGCACATAGATGAATTGTGATACAAAACTCATATGAATCTCAATCATGTAAAGCAGCTCATGAGATCATTGTATTGAAGTACATGGAGAGAGATTAACCACATAGCTACCGGTACAGCCCCGAGCCTCGATGGAGAACTACTCCCTCCTCATGGGAGTAGCAGCGGTGATGAAGATGGCGGTGGAGATGGCAGCGGTGTCGATGGAGAAGCCTTCCGGGGGCACTTCCCCGCTCCGGCAGGGTGCCGGAACAGAGTTCTGTCCCCCGAATTGGAGTTTCGCGACGGTGGCGGCGCCCCTGGAGTCTTTCTGGAGTTTCGTCAATTGGTATCGAAGTTTTAGGTCACGACGGCTTAAATAGGCGAAGAATCGGAGTCGGAAGGTCTCTGGGGGGCCCACACTATAGGGGGGCGCGGCCCCCCCCTGGCCGCGCCGGGGTGTGGTGTGGGGCCCCCAGGGCTCCCCTCTGGTCCTTCCCGGGTGTTCTGGATGCTTCCGATGAAAATAGGAACTTGGGCGTTGATTTCGTCCGATTCCGAGAATATTTCGTTACTAGGATTTCTGAAACCAAAAACAGCAGAAAACAGCAACTGGCCTCTCGGCATCTCGTCAATAGGTTAGTTCTGGAAAACGCATAAAAATGATATAAAGTGTGAACAAAACATGTTGGTATTGTCATAAAACAAGCATGGAACATCGGAAATTATAGATACGTTGGAGACGTATCAGGTACTCATAAAGCAATAGATTCAAAGTAGAAGGCATTGAAGCAACACAAAGGATGATTAAGTTTCAGCAATTGCTTTCAACTTGTAACATGTATATCTCATGGATAGTTGTCAACACAAAGTAATATAACAAGTCCAATAAGTAAACATGTAAGAATCAATGCACACAGTTGACACAAGTGTTTGCTTCTAAGATAGAAAGAAGTGGGTAAACTGAATCAACATAAAGTAAAAGAAAGGCCCTTCGCAGAGGGAAGCAGGGATTAAATCATGTGCTAGAGCTTTTTAAGTTTTGAAATCATATAGAGAGCATAAAAGTAAAGTTTTGAGAGGTGTTTGTTGTTGTCAACGAATGGTAATGGGTACTCTAACTACCTTATCAACCAGACTTTCAAGAGCGGCTCCCATGAAGGACGTTATTTCTACCAGCAAGGTAGATCATCCCTCTTCTCTTTTGTTTACACATGTACTTTAGTTTAGTTTATATTTTTTATTTTTTTAGATGACACTCCTTGATACGTCCAAAATGTATCTACTTTCCCGAACACTTTTGCTGTTGTTTTGCCTCTAATTTGTGTATTTTGGATGCAACTAACACGGACTAACGCTGTTTTTAGCAGAACTGTTCTGGTATCTCGTTTTTTTGCAGAAATCCAACTTTCAGGAAAAACCTCGGGATTTTGACAGAAGGCCCTATTTTCCCAGAATACTGACGGAGCCAGAAGGACAAATCAAGTGGAGGCCCGAGGGCCCCACACCATAAGGCGGCGCGGCCTAGGGGGGCCCGCGCGGCCCTATGGTGTGGCCCCCTCGGCCGGCCTCCGACGCCCTCCTTCGGACTACTTATCGGCCACGACCTAAAAACGCACGGAAAGAAGTCGAAGTCACCAGAAACCCTCCAGAACGCCGCCACATCGCGAAACTCCATCTCGGGAGCCAGAAGTCTCCGTTCTGGCACTCCGCCGGGACGGGCAATTGGAGGAGATCATCGCCGCCATCACCACCGACGCCTCTCCATCGACCAGCCATGTTTTCCCGATCCATGTGTGAGTAATTCCCCCGCTGTAGGCTGAAGGGGATGGTAGGGATTGGATGAGATTGGTCATGTAATAGTCATAAGATTGTTAGGGCATGGTGCCTAGTATCCGTAGATGTTAATTTTATGATATTGTTGCAACTTGTTATGCTTAATGCTTGTCACTAGGGCCCGAGTGCCATGATCTCAGATCTGAACATGTTATTGATTCATGAAGATATTCGTTGTTTATGATCTTACCTGCAAGTTGTATACACATGTCGCTGTCCGGAACCAATGGCCTCGAAGTGACAGAAATCGGGACAACCGGAGGGAATGGTAGTGATGTGAGGATCACATGTGTTCACGGAGTGTTAATGCTTTGCTCCGGTATTCTATTAAAAGGAGTACCTTAATATCCAGTAGTTTCCCTAGAGGCCCGGCTGCCACCGGCTGGTAGGACAAAAGATGTTGTGCAAGTTTCTCATTGCGAGCACGTACGACTATATATGGAACACATGCCTATTGATTGATTAGTACTTGGATACCGTTTTATTATTATCTGCAAATGCCCTGCTTGATTGTTACATGAGTTTCTCTCATCCATGCAACGCCCGTTCATCCGTCCCTGTGCCTACAGTATTTTAATCCTGCTGTTTACTATAATCACTACTGTTGTCTCTGTTACTCTGCTGCTGTTATTTCACTACTGCTACTGCTATAAAACTGTTACTACTGATAAACTCTTGCGAGCAAGTCTGTTTCCAGGTGCAGCTGAATTGACAACTCCGTTGTTAAGGCTTTCAAGTATTCTTTGTCTCCCCTTGTGTCGAATCAATAAATTGGGTTTTACTACCCGCGAAGACTGCTGCGATCCCCTATACTTGTGGGTCATCAAGACTGTTTTCTGGCGCCGTTGCCGGGGAGCATAGCTTTATTTGGAAGTTCACTTGGATTGATATTGTTCGCTGCAAATTCTCCATCATGGGTAAACCTCGCGATACTAAGGTCGCCATATTACCATCCACTACAAGAAAAGGTACAACTCTGAGTACCTCTGCTGCTCTTGATTCACCATCTGTGATAAGTAAACTTGTTTCACCACCACAAGCTTCAAATGCTGGTACTTCTGCTGAATCTGAAAATTCCCCTTATAATTGTGATGATGCTTCTACTGTGCTTGATAATGATGGTTCGTTAGGATCTTTTCTAGATGCTACAATTGCTAGGTCTAGACAAATTGAAAATACTGAAACTCCTAATGAAAATGCTGTTACACCTGTTAATTCACCTGAGTCTGTTGAATACTCTAGTGATGATCTTGATGAAGATTATGTGGAACTTGATGATGATTTTATTGAAAAATGCAATGCTACTACTGATGCAAGAAAAATTAAAAAGTTGCTTGCAGAACATGCTGTTAGATATAAACTGTCTCCTGATCCTAAGTTTGCCACATCTCCTATAAACATTAAGGATAAAGATTATGATTTTTCTCTTGATTTATCTCATATAGCTATTGTTGAGAAAACACCCTTTTGTGGTACTGAAAAAGAAAGTGCTGTTGAACACATGATTGAGCTATCTACTCTGAGTAGCTTGTTTTCTGATGATGTTAAGAAGCGTACTTACTTTGTTGCTAAAATCTTTCCATTCTCATTAAAGGATGACGCTAAAACTTGGTATAATAGTTTGCCACCTAATTCTATTAAAAGTCCAAAAGAATTGCTTGATGTTTTCTTCCGTAAATACTTTCCTGCTAGTGCTCAACATATTGCTTTGCAGAGAATCTATAATTTTGACCAGGGAGATGGAGAGAAATTGCCTGAGGCTTGGGCGAGATTTTGCTCTCTTATTAGAGCTCGGCCTGACCATGATTTGGAAAAGCATGATTTACTTGATATATTTTATAGTGGACTAACCATTGAGTCTAGGGCATACCTGGATAGTTGTGCTGGTTGTGTTTTCAGGAAAAGAACTCCAGACGACGCTGAAGAATTATTGGCTAAAATAGGCCGGAATCATGATGATTGGACTACGCCTGAACCAACTCCAACGCCAATATTGAAGAAGAGGGGTTTAATTAAATTGAATGATGAAGATATGAGGGAAGCCAAGAAGTCTCTCAAGGAGAAAGGTATTAAATCTGAAGATGTGAAGAATCTTCCTCCCATAGAAGATATATGTGAGATAATTCCCCCTTCATCCATGATTGAGGTAAATTCCCTTCAGCGCTTTACTAGGGAAGATATTCCGTATTCAAAACCTCCTGCGCAATGCTTAGATGAGTTTGATAATTATATTGTTAAGCAAGAAAATTTTAATATGAGAGTAGAGAATCATCTAATGGAAAATTCTCAAGCTATTAGTGAATTGCATGATATTGTGGAGAGAACCTCCAATGATGTTAAGATGCTTGTTAAACATTTTCATATGGTTCAAACTCAAATTGATCAACTCACTAAAGTGCAAAATGACTTGTTGGGAAATAATTCTAAAGAAAAACATGCTTATGAAGTAACAACTAGAGGCGGTGTTTCTACTCAGGATCCTTTATATCCTGAGGGACATCCCAAAAGAGTTGAACAAGATTCTCAACGAACTAAAACTAGTGCTCCATCTAAGAAAAAGAAAAAGAAACATAAGAATGTTGTAGAATCCTCTGAACCTGTTAATGATCCTAATAGTATTTCTATTTCTGATGCTGAAACTGAAAGTGGTAATGAACATGATAAAGATAATGATAAGAATGATACTCCTGATAAAGAAGAGGTTGAAGAAGAACACGAAAAGCATGCTAAAAATAAAAAGTATACTAAAGAAGATTTTATTGCTGAGAAACATGGTAATGAAAGAGAACCTTGGGTGCAAAAAGCAAATGCCCTTTCTGCTAAGAAACTAAAATCAAAGGAAGAAGAACACTATAATAAATTTTGTGATTGGATGAAACCTTTATTCTTGTAAATCCCTTTGACTGATGCTATTAAATTGCCTCCTTATTCAAAGTATATGAAAGATATTGTTACTAACAAAAGGAAAATCCCCAATGAGGAAATTTCCACTATGCTTGCTAATTACTCTTTCAATGGCAAAGTTCCAAAGAAGTTGGGCGACCCAGGTATACCTACTATTCCTTGTTCTATTAAGAATAATTATGTTAAAACTGCTCTATGTGACTTGGGAGCCGGTGTTAGTGTTATGCCTTTTTCTCTTTATAAGAGACTTTACTTAGATAAGTTGATACCTACTGATATATCTTTGCAAATGGCTGATAAATCTACTGCTATTCCTGTTGGTATATGTGAGGATGTTCCTGTTCAAGTTACTAATAACTGCTTGATATTAACTGATTTTGTTGTGTTGGAAATGCCTGAAGATGATAATATGTCTATTATTCTTGGGAGACCTTTTCTTAACACCGCAGGGGCTGTTATTGATTGCAATAAAGGAAAGGTTACTTTCAATGTTGATGATAGGGAGCATACCGTTTATTTTCCCAAGAGGATTGAGAAAGCGTGTGGAGTTAATACTATTTCTAATGTGAGAACTATCAAAGTGGGAACTATTGATTGTCCTATATATGAGCCTATAGAAGAATATCAAACTCTTATGATTGGATCCATATCAATACAATTCAAGGTAACATGATTGATTTGAGGTTTATTTCTTCTTATGCTATGTAAAATTTATTTGGTGGCAAGACTTGATCAACCTTGTTAACAAATACTTTTTATATGCATAGAGGAGGTAAACAACATCTCTTTCTTCCTCCACTTGCTCTAGTTGCTGTAGCACTTTTAATTTGCAAAGTTCCTTAGTTAATTGGAGATTTCAAAATTTTTCCTGGCCAGTAATAATAAACTTAATACCCAGAAATGTGCATTTTTCAAAGTTTTCAAAAATTCACAAAAATTATACCGTTGGTCCTATTTTTCGACGAGGCACCTGGGAGCACCAGAGGATGACCTGTGGGGCACCACAGGGTGCCACACCACCAGCCGGCGCGGCCAAGGAGGTGGGCGCGCCACCCTGTGGTGTGGGCCCCTCTTTGCCCCACTATTTCATCTCTTTCTCCCAGCATCTTCTCTCTCCCGAAAAAACTCGCACCAGGTTCCTCTCACTCGCGTTTTTGCTCAAGAACTCCAGATTTCTCGATCTCTTTGCTCAGCCCAGATTTCTGTCTGAGATTTGGCACATTTGCTCTTCGGTATGTGACTCCTCCGATTATCCAAGTAGAATTTTGTTTGGTGGAGTATATCTTGAATATTTTGCTGCTGTAGGTAACATGTTTAGTGAGCTTGCATGCTTGTTCTAAGTGGTAGAAACTAGTTTTGATGCATGATTAGTACTCTAGCAAGTTCCTATGGTAGTTTCCCTCAATTATATGTCACCAAATCAAATTTTATATCACTTGTTGAAAATTTCAGAAAAGAGATGAAGAAGTTCAACTTTGGAGAGTTGTTCAAGAAAGGAACAACCAGCACCGGGAGACCTTCTAGGACCGCCACCCAACTTAGGCGATCGTACAATGAGGATATCATCGCGCCTAGCTTCGCGCCCGAAGAGGACAATGGGGCTCCTAATGCTTCATCCTTCCCATGTTATGATTTTCTGACAAATGCAGGGATACTGGATGATTTCTTCACCCTTGTCAACAAGGCGGGCTTAGCCACCTACGTGGGAGATGAAAGGGAGCAATACTACATGCTCACCAAAATCTTCGTCGAGAGCTTCAAGTTCCAAAACACGCAATATGAGCCGACCGTTGCATTCAAGATCTATGGTAATCCTGTTACTATGGAATTGAAAGAATTTTGTCGTGCATTGGATATTGCCCATGTAGGTACAGCAAGGAGGATTGATGACAACCCCCGGGACTTGTTGGAACTTTATCGAGGGATCACCAATGATGATTGTCGCACCATTCAGCGTGGCAAGATAAGGAACATTCAACTCCCCGCCATTAAATATTTTGCATATTACATTGCTACTAGCATTCTTGGTAGGGAGAACACTAGCAATATTTCTAGTTGCCATCTTGATTTCTCGAATATTGCACTGACTGGACGGACATCTTATCATCTTGGTTCTCTTATTGCTCGCCGCCTGTCTAACAGGGGGCCTATTTTTGGAGGAACTATTGCATTGCGCGTTTTAACACATTTAAGACTTCCTATTGATCCTAATGATGTGCCATTAACCCCTAGGAGGCTTGATATCGCTGCTATGAAAAGCCATCATTTTGTTACCACTGATTCCACTTTAGATAATATGGTCTATAGAATGTTGTTTGCTGACGGGGATGAGAAAGAAATCCCTCTTCCCCAGCCAGGTTTGTTCTGTATTGACAGGCAACCATGGTCGCGCACTAAGGAGGAGGTGGATGAACATATGAAGATACAAGATTTCCACCAGCAGCATGACTCCGAGGATGCCGAGCCCTCCTACGACTACACCGTCACGTATCCGGGTGCTTCTTCTAGCACATACCCGGAAGATGATCCATCTTCGTCGTACTACGGAGATACTACCTCATGGGGTCGATGGGATTGAACTCCACTTAGGCCAAAAGCCTAAGCTTGGGGGGAGGTATACCGGCATCACTCATTCTTTGCATATTATGGTTGCTGGATACTTGTACATACTTGTTTAGTCTCTTTGAGTGGTTTTCTAATGAGAGGGAGATGATATTTGGGGAAGTGCTGCCTGAAAACAGATTCTGGAATGTTACTAGAAAAATTCGTGCGCACAGCCAGAACGTTATTTTGAGCTGCCAATTTTTTTGCAGGTTCCCCAGGTTGTTATCTAACTTTCATTAGTTGAACACTTTTCGAGCTGAGCAACGTAAGATTTTTGTAAAAATCGATTTCTGTACTGCTGTCAGGTTTTGGCAGATTTCTGCCATCTCGCTTTTCTGTGTTTCTTTTAGTTTTTATTTTCTTGTTCTTGCTTTGTTTCTTTCCTAAAACACAAAAAGACCAAAAATATTTCTGCTGTTTCTCTTCACCATTTGTTTATCTTGGTTTCTTGCATTTGTTTCGCTTTATTTGCTATTGCCAGTTTGCTATAAGAAAACCCAAAAAGATTTTGCTTGGTTTGTTTGTTTCCTTTTGTTCTTGTTCTCAAATTCGAAAACACCAAAAATATTTGCTGTTCTTCTTTGGTTTTGTAAAGTTCTTTATGAGTTCAATGGTCTTCAGTGGCTGGAGCGTGGTTTTCATTTCATATTATCCAAGCTACACAAGTGAAAGGCAATAATGACGATATTCGACAATCTGATTGTGGTGAGAGGCTGGTATGAACTCTATTTGTTTTCATTTTTTTACATATACTCATCCATGTGAGCATGCTTAGTTGGTTCATGTGAGGTATATGTCATTTAAGAAAGTCTAGTAGTTCATGATCTCTCATGTTTAGCTCCAATTTATTAATATGAGTAGCATGTCATGGATGTTTGCTAGCATTGTTTTATTCATAGATAGGTATGATATTGTGGTATCCTCCTCTGAATAATTCGTTTGAAATAACTTGGCACATGCTCACGCATGCATATGACTGAACAAGAGTCAATTAAGCCTCGATGATTTACATTGCTTCAGAGTTCTTGTATCACCTTTATGCATCAGTTAATTTATTTTGCCGCAAGCATGATTATGACAGTTATTGCTCTCTTGATTTGTCGCTCCCTAGTCTTTTGCTAGCCTTCACTTGTACTGAGCGGGAACGCTGCTCGTGCCTCCAAACACATGAAAACCAAGTTATTCCAGAGTGTCCACCATAAATACCTACGCATGGCATTTCAAACCATTCCAAGTAAATTCTCATGCGCTACCTTTAAACCTTCAAAAATGCTTCTCAATTTGTGTTAATGTTTCATAGCTCATGAGGAAGTATGTGGTGTTTAACTTTCAACCTTGTCATTTACTCTTGACGGATCTTCATATGGACTAGTGGCACATCCGCTTATCCAATAATTTTGCAAAAAGAGCTGGCAATGGGGTTCCCAGCCCCGATTAATCAACTTTCACTAATAATTCTCTTCACATGTTTTGCTCTGATTCATCATTAAGCAACTTAATTTTGCAAATAGACACTCCTCCATGGTATGTGATTGATGGAAGGCACCTGAGGATTCGGTTAGCCATGGCTTGTGTAAGCAAAGGTTGGGGGGAGTGTCACCCATAATAAAACTAAAATACGTGTGTAAACAAAAGAGAAGAGGGATGATCTACCTTGCTGGTAGAGATAACGTCCTTCATGGGAGCCGCTCTTGAAAGTCCGGTTGGCGAGGTAGTTGGTGTACCCATTACCATTCGTTGACAACAACAAACACTTCTCAAAATAATTTTACTCCTGCTTTACAAATGAAAAGCTCTAGCGCATGTTAATCCCTGCCTCTACGAAGGGTCAATCTTTTACTTTTATGATTGTGTCTTCATCCTTTCTTTGAGCACTTTCTTGAGAGCACAACTGTCATTCTTAGTGTAATATGCTTGTCTCAAAATATGATTGATTGTGGTATAACTTTGATGCTTTTATCTTTGACAATCACTATTTCTAGTCTTTCTATGAACTTCAGAGGTGCCTGAGCATTTATGTTTTGCTGATCAAATATGGGCAAGCGAGATACCACTCTATCATATTCTTTTATGAACATTGCAATCCTGCTTATATACATGGTTCATGATGCTTATTATTAATTGTTGGTACCTTTCCATGATTGACATAGCTATGGATGATCTTATTTGCATGTACCTTATTATGAACTGCCTAAGTGTTAGCCATAGCATGAGAATATTTACATCATATGAACAAATGTGTTCGTGAAAGTTCTTTTATCGCTCAGTTGTTAACTGAATTGCTTGAGGACAAGCAATAAGCTAAGCTTGGGGGGAGTTGATACGTCCAAAACGTATCTACTTTCCCAAACACTTTTGCTGTTGTTTTGCCTCTAATTTGTGTATTTTGGATGCAACTAACACGGACTAACGCTGTTTTTAGCAGAACTGTTCTGGTGTCTCGTTTTTGTGCAGAAATCCAACTTTCAGGAAAAACCTCGGGATTTTGACAGAAGGCCCTATTTTCCCAGAATACTGACGGAGCCAGAAGGACAAATCAAGTGGAGGCCCGAGGGCTCCACACCATAAGGCGGCGCGGCCTAGGGGGGGCCGCGCGGCCCTATGGTGTGGCCCCCTCGGCCGGCCTCCGACGCCCTCCTTCGGACTACTTATCGGCCTCGACCTAAAAACGCACGGAAAGAAGTCGAAGTCGCCAGAAACCCTCCAGAACGCCGCCACATCGCGAAACTCCGTCTCGGGAGCCAGAAGTCTCCGTTCTGGCACTCCGCCGGGACGGGGAATTGGAGGAGATCATCGCCGCCATCACCACCGACGCCTCTCCATCGACCAGCCATGTTTCCCCCATCCATGTGTGAGTAATTCCCCCGCTGTAGGCTGAAGGGGATGGTAGGGATTGGATGAGATTGGTCATGTAATAGTCATAAGATTGTTAGGGCATGGTGCCTAGTATCCGTAGATGTTACTTTTATGATATTGTTGCAACTTGTTATGCTTAATGCTTGTCACTAGGGCCCGAGTGCCATGATCTCAGATCTGAACATGTTATTGAATCATGAAGATATTCGTTGTTTATGATCTTACCTGCAAGTTGTATACACATGTCGCTGTCCGGAACCAATGGCCCCGAAGTGACAGAAATCGGGACAACCGGAGGGAATGGTAGTGATGTGAGGATCACATGTGTTCACGGAGTGTTAATGCTTTGCTCCGGTATTCTATTAAAAGGAGTACCTTAATATCCAGTAGTTTCCCTAGAGGCCCGGCTGCCACCGGCTGGTAGGACAAAAGATGTTGTGCAAGTTTCTCATTGCGAGCACGTACGACTATATATGGAACACATGCCTATTGATTGATTAGTACTTGGATACCGTTTTATTATTATCTGCAAATGCCCTGCTTGATTGTTACATGAGTTTCTCTCATCCATGCAACGCCCGTTCATCCGTCCCTGTGCCTACAGTATTTTAATCCTGCTGTTTACTATAATCACTACTGTTGTCTCTGTTACTCTGCTGCTGTTATTTCACTACTGCTACTGCTATAAAACTGTTACTACTGATAAACTCTTGCGAGCAAGTCTGTTTCCAGGTGCAGCTGAATTGACAACTCCGTTGTTAAGGCTTTCAAGTATTCTTTGTCTCCCCTTGTGTCGAATCAATAAATTGGGTTTTACTACCCGCGAAGACTGCTGCGATCCCCTATACTTGTGGGTCATCACTCCTCCCAACCTTTGCTTTCACAAGCCATGGCTAACTGAATCCTCGGGTGCCTTCCAACAATCACATACCATGAAGGAGTGTCTATTTGCAGAATTTAGTTGCTTACTGATGAATCAGAGCAAAACATGTGAAGAGAATTATTAATGAAGGTTGATTAATTGGGGGCTGGGAACCCCGCGCCAGCTCTTTTTGCAAAATTATTGGATAAGCGGATGAAGCCACTAGTCCATTGTGAAAGTCTGTCAGAAGTAAATGACAAGATCGAAAGATAAACACCACATACTTCCTCATGAGCTATAAAACATTGACACAAATAAGAGATAATAGCTTTTGAATTGTTTAAAGGTAGCACATGAAGTATTTGCTTGGAATGGCAGAGAAATACCATGTGGTAGGTAGGTATGGTGGACACAAATGGCATAGTTTTTGGCTCAAGGATTTGGATGCACGAGAAGAATTCCTCTCAATACAAGGCTAGGCTAGCAAGGTTGTTTGAAGCAAACTCAAGTATAAAACGGTGCAGCAAGACTCACATATGAACATATTGTAAGCATTATAAGACTTTACATCGTCTTCCTTGTTGTTCAAACACCTTAACCAGAAAATATCTAGACTCTAGAGAAACTAATCATGCAAACCAAATTTTAACAAGCTCTATGTAGTTCTTCATTAATAGGTGCAAAGTAAATGATGCAAGAGCTTAAACATGATCTATGTGAGCACAACAATTGCCAAGTATCAAATTATTCAAGACATTATACCAATTACCCCATGCAGCATTTTCTGTTTCCAACCATATAACAATGAACGAAGCAGTTTCAACTTTCGCCATGAACATTAAAAGCTAAGAACACATGTGTTCATATGCAACAGCGGAGCGTGTCTCTCTCCCACACAAGCATTTATTCAGAGAATGAAAATAACAAAACGAAAATAAAAACAAACAGACGCTCCAAGTAAAGTACATAAGATGTGACCGAATAAAAATATAGTTTCAAGAGAAGAAACCTGATAAGTTGTCGATGAAGAAGGGGATGCCTTGGGCATCCCCAAGCTTAGACACTTGGGTCTTCTTAAAATATGCAGGGATGAACCACGGGGGCATCCCCAAGCTTAGACTTTTCACTCTTCTTGATCATAGTATATCATCCTCCTCTTTTGACCCTTGAAAACTTCCTCCACACCAAACTCGAAACAAACTCATTAGAGGGTTAGTGCATAATCAAAAATTCACATGTTCAGAGATAACACAATCATTCTTAACACTTCTGGACATTGCTCAAAGCTACTGGAAGTTAATGAAACAAAGGAATCCATCCAACATAGCAAAAGAGGCAATGCGAAATAAAAGACAGAATCTGTCAAAACAGAACAGTCCGTAAAGACGAATTTTAAAGTGGCACCAGACTTGCTCAGATGAAAAATCTCAAATTGAATGAAAGCTGCGTACATATCTGTGGATCACGCACGTAAATTGACAGATTTTTCTGAGTTACCTACAGAGAACCCTGCCCAAATTCGTGACAGACAGAAATCTGTTTCTGCGCAGTAATCCAAATCTAGTATCAACATTACTATCAAAGACTTTACTTGGCACAACAATGCAATAAAATAAAGATAAGGAGAGGTTGCTACAGTAGTAACAACTTCCAAGACTCAAATATAAAATAAAATTGCTGTAGTAAAATAAAGACATGGGTTATCTCCCAAGAAGTGATTTCTTTATAGCCATTAAGATGGGCTCAGCAATTTTAATGATGCACTCCCAAGGAATAAGAGTTGAAGCAAAAGAGAGCATCAAGAAGCAAATTAGAAACACTTTTAAGTCTAACATGCTTCCTATGCATAGGAATCTTGTAAATAAACAAGTTCATGAAGAGCAAAGTAACAAGCATAGGAAGATAAAACCAGTGTAACTTCAAAAATTTCAGCATATAGAGAGGTGTTTTAGTAACATGAAAATTTCTACAACCATATTTTCCTCTCTCATAATAACTTTCAGAGGCATCATGAACAAACTCAACAATATAAGTATCACATAAAGCATTCTTATTCACATGCATAAAAGTATCATTACTCTCCACATAAGCATAATCAATTTTATTAGTTGTAGTGGGAGCAAATTCAACAAAGTAGCTATCATTATTATTCTCATCATCAAATATAGGAGGCATATTGTAATCATAATTAAACTTATCCTCCATAGTAGGCGGCACCAAAAGACCACTATCATTATAATCATCATAAATAGGAGGCATATCATAATCAACATAAACTTTCTCCTCACTACCCGGAGGACTAAAGAGATCATTTTCATCAAAACCGACCTCCCCAAGCTTAAATTCTTCCATCGCATTAGCAACAATGGTGTTCAAAGCATTCATACTAATAACATTCCCATTAGCATGCATAAGTTCCATGGGTTTTTTAATTTTCTCTTCAAACACATCATGTCCTAATTCAAGATAAAGTTCATAAAGATCTCTCATTTTGTTGTTGTCTTCCATTAAGCCTTACTAGTGTAAAACAAGAAACCAAAAAGATGCAATTGCAGGATCTAAAGGAAATATCTTCGAGCACACACACAACGGCAACAGAAAAGTACTTAGTTACCTGGGACCTGAGTATGAGTGCCTTTTACCTTTCCTCCCCGGCAACGGCGCCAGAAAAGTGCTTGATGTCTACGTGTGCTTCTATTCTTGTAGACAGTGTTGAGCCTCCAAGAGTAGAGGTTTGTAGAACAGCAGCAAGTTTCCCTTAAGTGTATCACCCAAGGTTTATCGAACTCAGGGAGGAAGAGGTCAAAGATATCCCTCTCAAGCAACCCTGCAATCACGATACAAGAAGTCTCTTGTGTCCCCAACACACCTAATACACTTGTCAGATGTATAGGTGCACTAGTTCGGCGAAGAGATAGTGAAATACAAGTAGTATGGATGAATATGAGCAGTAGTAACGGCGCCAGAAAAGTGCTTGCTAGCGTGCAGCTGATGGTAGTAATATTGCAGGAAGTAAAGATGCAGTAAAACAGTAAACAAGCGATGATTGCAGTATTTGGAAACAAGGCCTAGGGATCATACTTTCACTAGTGGACACTCTCAACATTGATCACATAATAAATAAGTTCTCTTCCTTTGTGCTACATATACTCTTGTTTGATAATGAACACCATTCGTTGTGTAGGGCTACTAGAGCACCTCAATGCCGGAGTTAACAAGCTCCACAACATTCGGCATTCATATTTAAGTAACCTTTAGAGCATAATAGATCTTTACAATTTAAACCGAGTACTAACATAGCATACACACTGTCACCTTTACACTATGAAGGGGGAATAAATCACATCAATACTATCATAGTAATAATTAACTCCATAACCTACAAGAGATTATGATCATATCCTACGCCAAGTACTACACGATGCACACACTGTCACCATTACACCGTGAAGGAGGAATAGACTACTTTAATAACATCACAAGAGTAGCACATAGACTAATAGTGAAACAATGCTCATCATATGGATCTCAATTATGCAAGGCAATTCATGAGATCATTGTATTGGGGTACAGAGAGAGAGATTAACCACATAGCTACCGGTAGAGCCCTCAGCTTCGATGGAGAACTACTCCCTCCTCATGGGAGACAGCAGCGGTGATGAAGATGGCGGTGGTGTCGATGGAGGAGCCTTCCGGGGGCACTTCCCCGTCCCGGCGGCGTGCCGGAACAGAGACTCCTGTCCCCCAGATCTTGGCTTCGCGATGGCGGTGGCTCTGGAAGATTTCTCGTACCGTGGCTTTTCCGTATCGAAGATTTAGGTCAGGGACCTTTAAATAGGCGAAGAGGCGGAGTCGGAGGGCTGACGAGGCGGTGACACAATAGGGGGGCGCGGCCCAGGCCCTGGCCGTGCCGCCCTAGCGTCTGGTGGCCCTGTGGCCCCCCTCTGGTGGCTCTCGGGTGTTCTGGAAGCTTCGTGGAAAAATAGGATGCTGGGCATTGATTTCGTCCGATTCCGGGAATATTTCCTTACTAGGATTTCTGAAACCAAAAACAGCAGAAAACAGGAACTGGCACTTCGGCATCTCGTCAATAGGTTAGTTCCGAAAAACGCATCAAAACGATATAAAGTGTGAACAAAACATGTAGATAATGTCATAAAACTAGCATGGAACATAAGAAATTATACATACGTTGGAGACGTATCACATATCAGGGATTTCAGTCGAAGCTTTAGTCGAGAAATATTTGGGGCTCCCTACTGCCCTAGGTCGGGCTGCAGATGATCAATTTGAACATATCATTGCAAAGATCAAGAAATTGGTGAATGGTTATGCGGCAAAAAATTGGAGCGGTGCCGCTCGTGAGGTACTGATTGTAGGATAACGTTGCATAGAAAACAAAAATTTTCCTACCGCGAACACGCAATCCAAGCCAAGATGCAATCTAGAAGACGGTAGCAACGAGGGGGTATCGAGTCTCACCCTTGAAGAGATTCCAAAGCCTACAAGATGAGGCTCTTGTTGCTGCGGTAGACGATCACTTGCCGCTTGCAAAAGCGCGTAGAAGATCTTGATCACGATCGGTTCCGGCGCCACGAACGGGCAGCACCTCCGTACTCGGTCACACGTTCGGTTGTTGATGAAGACGACGTCCACCTCCCCGTTCCAGCGGGCAGCGGAAGTAGTAGCTCCTCTTGAATCCGACAGCACGACGGCGTGGTGTCGGTGGCGGTGTAGAAGTCCGGCGGAGCTTCGCTAAGCTATGCGGGATGTGGAGGAGCGGGCGGCTAGGGTTTGGGGAGAGGGGGGCGCCGGCCACTATAGGGGTGCGGCCACCTTGGTGGTGTTTGAGGTGGTGTTTGAGGTGGTGTTTGAGGTGGCCGGCCCCCTCCCCCTTGGCCCTCATTATATAGGTGGAACCCCAAGAGGTGGTGTCCAAGTCTTCGAATAAGACCCGAACCAAAAACCTTCCATAGGAGGGGGAAACCTAGCCCAACTAGGACTCCCACCCAAAGGTGGGATTTCCACCTCCCATGTGGGGGGTGGCCGGCCCCCTATGGTGGAGTCCACTTGGGACTCCACCCCCACTAGGGCTGGCCGGCCATGGAGGTGGAGTCCCTTGTGGACTCCACCTTCCTTGGTGGTTTCTTCCGGACTTTTCTAGAACCTTCTAGAACCTTCCATAGAACCTTCCGCGACATTTTATTCACATAAAATGACATCCTATATATGAATCTTATTCTCCGGACCATTCCGGAACTCCTCGTGATGTCCGGGATCACATCCGGGACTCCGAACAAATATTCGAACTACATTCCATAATTCAAGTACTACCATTTCAACATCCAACTTTAAGTGTGTCACCCTACGGTTCGAGAACTATGCGGACATGGTTGAGTACTCACTCCGACCAATAACCAATAGCGGGATCTGGAGATCCATAATGGCTCCCACATATTCAACGATGACTTTAGTGATCGAATGAACCATTCACATACATTACCAATTCCCTTTGTCTCGCGATATTTTACTTGTCCGAGGTTTGATCTTCGGTATCACTCTATACCTTGTTCAACCTCGTCTCCTGACAAGTACTCTTTACTCGTACCGTGGTATGTGGTCTCTTATGAACTCATTCATATGCTTGCAAGACATTAGACGACATTCCACCGAGAGGGCCCAGAGTATATCTATCCGTCATCGGGATGGACAAATCCCACTGTTGATCCATATGCCTCAACTCATACTTTCCGGATACTTAATCCCACCTTTATAGCCACCCATTTACGCAGTGGTGTTTGGTGTAATCAAAGTACCTTTCCGGTATAAGTGATTTGTATGATCTCATGGTCATAAGGACTAGGTAACTATGTATCGAAAGCTTATAGCAAATAACTTAATGACGAGATCTTATGCTACGCTTAATTGGGTGTGTCCATTACATCATTCACACAATGACATAACCTTGTTATTAATAACATCCAATGTTCATGATTATGAAACTAATCATCCATTAATCAACAAGCTAGTTTAAGAGGCATACTAGGGACTTCTTGTTTGTCTACATATCACACATGTACTAATGTTTCGGTTAATACAATTCTAGCATGATATATAAACATTTATCATAAACATAAAGATATAAATAATAACCACTTTATTATTGCCTCTAGGGCATATCTCCTTCAGTCTCCCACTTGCACTAGAGTCAATAATCTAGATTACATTGTAATATACCTAACACCCATGGCATTCTGGTGTTGGTCATGCTTTGCCCTAGGGAGAGCTTTAGTCAACGGATCTGCTACATTCAGATCAGTGTGTACTTTGCAAATCTTTACTTCTCCATCTTCGATGTACTCGCGAATCGAGTGGTAACGCAGCTTGATATGCTTCAGCCTCTTGTGTGACCTTGGCTCTTGTGCATTGGCGATGGCACCCATGTTATCACAGTAAATGATTAATGGGTCCAATGCACTAGGAACCACACCGAGCTCTACAATGAACCTCTTCATCCATACCGCTTATGATGAAGCCTCTGAAGCCGCTATGTACTCTGATTCTGTTGAAGAATTCGCCACAGTGCAATCGCTTCGAGCTTGCCCACCATCTGCAGCACCATTCAATATAAACACGTACCCAGATTGTGACTTAGAGTCATCGGGATCAGGTGTTCCAACTTGCATCGGTGTAACCGTTTACAACGAGCTCTTGGTCACCTCCATAACAAAGAAACATATCCTTAGTTCTTTTCAAGTACTTCAGGATATTCTTGACCGCTGTCCAGTGTTCCATTCCTGGATCACTTTGATATCTGCTAGTCAAACTAACAGCATGTGCTATATCCGGTCTAGTACATAGCATGGCATACATGATAGATCCTACTGCCGAGGCATAGGGGATGTTACTCATCCTTTCTCTTTCTTCTGCCGTAGCCGGTCCTTGAGTTTTACTCAATACCTTGCCTGGTAACATAGGTAAGAACCCTTTCTTACTTTCGTCCATTCTAAACTTCTTTAGAATCTTGTCCAGATATGTACTCTGTGATAGCCCTATTAGGCGTCTTGATCTATCTCTATAAATCTTGATGCCTAATATATACGATGCTTCACCAAGGTCTTTCATTGAAAAACTATTATTCAAATAACCCTTAACACTGCTTAATAGTTCTATATCATTCCCGATCAATAATATGTCATCTACATATAATATCAGGAATGCTACAGAGCTCCCACTCACTTTCTTGTAAATACAGGCCTCTCCATGACACTGTATAAATCCGAAGTCTTTGATCACCTTATCAAAACGTCGGTTCCAACTTCTTGATGCTTGCTTCAGTCCATAGATTGAACGCTGAAGTTTGCATACTTTGTCAGCATTTTTAGGATCGACAAAACCTTTGGGTTGTACCATATACAACTCTTCCTCAATGTCTCCATTAAGGAACGCCGTTTTGACATCCATCTGCCAAATCTCATAATTGAAAAATGCAGCTATTGCTAACAAAATCCTCACAGATTTTAGCTTCGCTACAGGTGAGAAAGTCTCATCGTAGTCAACTCCTTGAATTTGTCGGAAACCCTTTGCGACAAGTCGAGCTTTATAGACAGTAATATTACCATCAGCATCTGTTTTTCTCTTGAAGATCCATTTATTCTCGACAGCCTTTCGGCTATCAGGTAAGTCTACCAAAGTCCATACTTTGTTATCATACATGGATCCCATTTCGGATTTCATGGCTTCTTGCCATTTGTTGGAATCTGGGCTCATCATCGCTTCTTCATACGTCGCAGGGTCCTCATCATTGTTATCCACAATCATGACATTTAGACAAGGATCATACCAATCAGGAGTGGCACGTTCCCTTGTCGATCTGCGAGGTTCAGTAGTTTCCTCGTTCGAAGTTTCATGATCATTATCATTAGCTTCCTCTGTTGCCGGTGTAGGCGGTATAGGTACAACTTCCGATCTGCGCTACTACGATCAACGAGTATAGATTCATCAATCTCATCGAAGTTCTACTTTTCTTCCAGTCACTTCTTTAGTGAGAAATTCTTTCTCAAGAAAGGTTCCGTTCTTAGCAACAAAGATTTTGCCTTCGGATCTGTGATAGAAAGTGTACCCTATAGTTTCCTTAGGGTAACCTATGAAGACGCATTTCTCCGCTTTGGGTTCTAGCTTGTCCGGTTGTAACTTCTTTACATAGGCTTCGCAACCCCAAACTTTCAGGAACGACAGCTTAGGTTTCTTATTAAACCATAATTCATACGGTGTCGTTTCTACGGATTTTGATGGTGCTCTATTTAAAGTGAATGCGGCTGTCTCTAATGCATAACTCCAAAAAGATAACGGCAAATCAGTAAGAGACATCATACTACGAACCATATCTAAGAGAGTTCGATTACGACGTTCGGACACACCGTTTCGTTGAGGTGTTCCCGGCGGTGTCAATTGTGAAAGTATTCCGCATTTCTTTAAATGCATGCCAAACTCATAACTCAGATATTCACCTCCACGATCAGATCGTAGAAATTTGATCTTCTTGTTACGTTGATTTTCTACTTCACTTTGAAATTCCTTAAACTTCTCGAAAGTTTCGGATTTATGTTTCATGAAATAGATATACCCATATCTACTCAGATCATCTGTGAAGGTTAGAACATAACGATAACCACCGCGCGATGCTACGCTCATTGGTCCACATACATCGGTATGTATGATTTCCAATAAGTCGGTAGGCTCGCTCCATCATACCAGAAAATGGAGTCTTTGTCATTTTTCCCATTAGACATGCTTCGCATCTATCAAGTGACTCAAAGTCAAGTGATTCAAGTAATCCATCAGTATGGAGTTTCTTCATGCGTTTCACTCCAATATGACCAAGACGACAGTGCCACATATAAGTAGAATTATCATTTAGTTTAATTCGCTTAGCATCAATGTTATGTATATGTGTATCACTACTATCGAGATCTAACAGAAATAAGCCATTCTTTTGTGGTGCTCGACCATAAAAGATATTATTCATAAAAATAGAACAACTATTATTCTCAGACTTGAATGAATAACCGTCTTGCATTAAACAAGATCCAGATATAATGTTCATGCTCAACGCAGGTACAAAATAACAATTATTTAGGCTTAAAACTAATCCCGAAGGTAGATGTAGAGGAAGTGTGCCGACAGCGATCACATCGACTTTGGATCCATTTCCAACGCGCATCGTCACTTCATCTTTCAGTAGTCTTCGTTTATTCTTTAGTTCCTGTTTCGAGTTACATATATGAGCAACCGAACCAGTATCAAATACCCAGGTACTAGAACGAGAACCAGTGAGATAAACATCTATAACATGTATATCAGATATACCTTCTTTCTTCTTCTTGACAAGGCCGCTCTTTAGATCAGCCAGATACTTGGAGCAATTACGCTTCCAGTGTCCCTTCTCCTTGCAGTAATAGCACTCAGCATCAGGCTTAGGGCCGTTCTTAGGTTTCATAGGAGGCGTGGCAGCTTTCTTGCCACCCTTCTTGAATTTTCCCTTAGACTTGCCCTGTTTCTTGAAACTGGTGGTCTTGTTGACCATCAACACTTGGTGCTCTTTCTTGATCTCAATCTCAGCAGCTTTTAGCATGCCAAAGAGTTCAGGTAACTCCTTGTTCATGTTCTGCATATTGTAGTTCATCACAAAGTTCTTGTAACTTGGTGGCAGTGATTGAAGGACACGATTAATCCCCAGTCTGTTAGGAATCACTATTCCCAAGTCACTGAGTTTCTTCGCATGCCCGGTCATGGCGAGCATGTGCTCACTAACGGAGCTGCCTTCTTCCATCATACAGCTGAAGAAATGTTTCGATGCTTCATAGCATTCCACTGCCGCATGAGTCTCGAATATAGCTTTCAGCTCATTCATCAACTCATGAGGATCATGGTGCTCAAAACGTTTTTGAAGATCGGATTCCAGACTGCACAGGATGGCACACTGAACTTGAGAGTACCGAATTTTCCGAGTTGCGTAAACAGCTTTTACTTCATCGGATTCATCTTCTGCAGGAGGGTCACCTAGCGGTGCATCAAGCACAAATTGCAGATTTCCGCCAGAGAGGAAGATCCTCACATGACGGAACCAGTCGGTGAAGTTGCTACCGTTGCTCTTAAGTTTTTCTTTCTCTAGGAACTGATTAAAATTGATTGGGGACGCCATCTCTACAACATATATTTGCAATAGTTTAGACTAAGTTTATGACAAATTGAGTTCAAATTTTAATTCAACATAATTAAAACCCTAGGTGAACTCCCACTCAAAACAATATCCCTCGCATTGTCTTAGTGATCACACGAACCAAATCCACCACACCTATGTCCGATCATCACGTGACAAGGTGTGATTTCAATGGCGAACACTCAAAGTGTTCATCACATCAACCATATGATTCATGCTCTACCTTTCGGTATCACGTGTTCCGAGACCATGTCTGTACATGCTAGGCTCGTCAAGGCCACCTTAGTATCCGCATGTGCAAAACTGTCTTGCACCCGTTGTATGCACTTGTTGATTCTATCACACCCGATCATCACGAGATGCTTCGAAACGACAAGTCTTGGCAACGGTGCTACTAAGGATGAACACTTTATTATCTTGAGATTTTAGTGAGGGATCATCTTATAATGCTACCGTCGCGATCTAAGCAAAATAAGATGCATAAAAAGGATTAACATCACATGCAGTTCATATGTGATATGATATGGCCCTTTTGTCTTTGCGCCTTTGATCTTCATCTCCAAAGCACGGACATGATCTCCATCATCTTCGGGCATGATCTCCATCATCGTCGGCGTAGCACCAAGGTCAATGGCGCCGTCTTCATGATTGTCCTCCATGTAGCAACTATTACAACTACTTTGAAATACTACTCAACATGAAATTTAAAGACAACCATAAGGCTCCGCCGTTGCCACAATACAATAATGATCATCTCATACATATTCATCATCACATTATGGCCATATCACATCACCAAACCCTGCAAAAACAAGTTAGACGTCTCTAATTTGGTTTGCATATTTTACGTGGTTTAGGGTTTTCGAGAGAGATCTAATCTACCTACGAACATGAACCACAACGTTGATACTAATGTTTTCAATAGAAGAGTAAATTGAATCTTTACTATAGTAGGAGAGACAGACACCCGCAAAGCCTCTTATGCAATACAAGTTGCATGTCGAACGAGGAACAAGTCTCATGAACGCGGTCATGTAAAGTTAGTCCGAGCCGCTTCATCCCACTATGCCATAAAGATGCAAAGTACTCAAACTAAAGATAACAAGAGCATCAACGCCCACAAACCATTGTGTTCTACTCGTGCAACCATCTATGCATAGACACGGCTGCGATACCACTTTGTAGGATAACGTTGCATAGAAAACAAAAATTTTCCTACCGCGAACACGCAATCCAAGCCAAGATGCAATCTAGAAGACGGTAGCAACGAGGGGTATCGAGTCTCACCCTTGAAGAGATTCCAAAGCCTACAAGATGAGGCTCTTGTTGCTGCGGTAGACGATCACTTGCCGCTTGCAAAAGCGCGTAGAAGATCTTGATCACGATCGGTTCCGGCGCCACGAACGGGCAGCACCTCCGTCCTCGGTCACACGTTCGGTTGTTGATGAAGACGACGTCCACCTCCCGTTCCAGCGGGCAGCGGAAGTAGTAGCTCCTCTTGAATCCGACAGCACGACGGCGTGGTGTCGGTGGCGGTGTAGAAGTCCGGCGGAGCTTCGCTAAGCTATGCGGGATGTGGAGGAGCGGGCGGCTAGGGTTTGGGGAGAGGGGGGCGCCGGCCACTATAGGGGTGCGGCCACCTTGGTGGTGTTTGAGGTGGTGTTTGAGGTGGTGTTTGAGGTGGCCGGCCCCCTCCCCCTTGGCCCTCATTATATAGGTGGAACCCCAAGAGGTGGTGTCCAAGTCTTCGAATAAGACCCGAACCAAAAACCTTCCATAGGAGGGGGAAACCTAGCCCAACTAGGACTCCCACCCAAAGGTGGGATTTCCACCTCCCATGTGGGGGGTGGCCGGCCCCCTATGGTGGAGTCCACTTGGGACTCCACCCCCACTAGGGCTGGCCGGCCATGGAGGTGGAGTCCCTTGTGGACTCCACCTTCCTTGGTGGTTTCTTCCGGACTTTTCTAGAACCTTCTAGAACCTTCCATAGAACCTTCCGCGACATTTTATTCACATAAAATGACATCCTATATATGAATCTTATTCTCCGGACCATTCCGGAACTCCTCGTGATGTCCGGGATCACATCCGGGACTCCGAACAAATATTCGAACTACATTCCATAATTCAAGTACTACCATTTCAACATCCAACTTTAAGTGTGTCACCCTACGGTTCGAGAACTATGCGGACATGGTTGAGTACTCACTCCGACCAATAACCAATAGCGGGATCTGGAGATCCATAATGGCTCCCACATATTCAACGATGACTTTAGTGATCGAATGAACCATTCACATACATTACCAATTCCCTTTGTCTCGCGATATTTTACTTGTCCGAGGTTTGATCTTCGGTATCACTCTATACCTTGTTCAACCTCGTCTCCTGACAAGTACTCTTTACTCGTACCGTGGTATGTGGTCTCTTATGAACTCATTCATATGCTTGCAAGACATTAGACGACATTCCACCGAGAGGGCCCAGAGTATATCTATCCGTCATCGGGATGGACAAATCCCACTGTTGATCCATATGCCTCAACTCATACTTTCCGGATACTTAATCCCACCTTTATAGCCACCCATTTACGCAGTGGTGTTTGGTGTAATCAAAGTACCTTTCCGGTATAAGTGATTTGTATGATCTCATGGTCATAAGGACTAGGTAACTATGTATCGAAAGCTTATAGCAAATAACTTAATGACGAGATCTTATGCTACGCTTAATTGGGTGTGTCCATTACATCATTCACACAATGACATAACCTTGTTATTAATAACATCCAATGTTCATGATTATGAAACTAATCATCCATTAATCAACAAGCTAGTTTAAGAGGCATACTAGGGACTTCTTGTTTGTCTACATATCACACATGTACTAATGTTTCGGTTAATACAATTCTAGCATGATATATAAACATTTATCATAAACATAAAGATATAAATAATAACCACTTTATTATTGCCTCTAGGGCATATCTCCTTCACTGATAAAATCAATATGTCAAGCAATACCGACATATTCTATGAGCTGTTTTCGGTTGTCAAAGAAAATGTGTAAAAGGATTACGAGCATTATTGCAAAGGTACTGGTGGGGAGGAAATGAGCTTAAGCGGAAAATCCATTGGAAACAATGGTGTGATATTGCTATTCCAAAAGTCATGGGAGGTATGGGATTTAGAGATATCCAACTTTTTAATCAATCGATGTTAGCTAAATAGGGTTGGAGGCTGCTAACAAAGCCTAACTCACTATGTGCAAAAGTGTTGAAAGGAAAATACTATCCCAATTCTGATTTCATGTCAGCACGGCGTAAGAGAAACTCATCTCATACGTGGAGAGCTATCTTACATGGCAGAGAAGCTCTCGACAAGGGGCTGATTAAGAGGGTTGGGGATGGTTCAACCATTCGAGTTTTTGAGGACCCTTGGATTCCAGATAATTGGAATGGACAGCCTTTAGCAAAACCTTCTGGAGCTAAGGCTAGTGTGGTTGAAGAACTTATTGATGATAACCAAATGACATGGTCGGAGGAGAAGCTGGAAGAAAACTTCATAGACGCAGATAGGCAAGCAATACGTAGAATACCACTGGGTAGATTCTCAGAGGATGAATATGCATGGACGTAAGAGAAGAGCGGCAATTTCACTGTCCGCTCTGCTTACAGGCTAATGGCATTGATTCAAAGAGCTAATAATGCCTCTGTTTCAGGTAGTTCTTCAACTATATGTTGGAAGAAGGTGTGGAAATTACCAGTCCCGCCAAAAGTCCGTTCTTTCTGGTGGAGGGTGATAAGAAAATTTGTTCCATCGCGATTAATTCTTAAGGAGAGACACATGGAATGGATTTCTACTTGTGAAGCATGTGGGGCGGCTGAAGAATCAATTTTCCATGCCCTCTTTCAGTGTACGTGGGCAAAGGTGTTCTGGCAAGATTTGCGTGAGACGGTGAATCTTAAATTGCCATCGTTTCATCCAGAATTTTGGGCTATGGATATGATTGATAATCCTGAAATTAAGGAAGAAGATATAGCTTTAATCTTGTGCGGATGCTGGGCTATATGGAAAGAGCGTAACGCTTGGAAACATGGTGAAGGAGGCCGAACTGTTACTGATTCTGTTCGCTGGGTGATGCAAACAACAGTTGACCTCTCTCGGGTAGGGAAGGACAAGCCAAAGAAACCATTGAAACCAAAAGCACAGTGGCATCCTCCACAAATGGGTGTGTTAAAGATGAACACTGATGCTTGCTTCGTCGAAGACACTATGTCAGGAAGCACAAGACTTGTTGTGAGAAATCATCAAGGGATGTTAATGCGAGCCCAGGCGCTCTGGTACGAACACTCGGCTAATGCATCCTTGATGGAAGCTATGGCGATCCGAGACGGAGCTAGACTGGCTATGGAGATGGGCTATCAGCAGATTATCATTGAAAGCGATTGCAGTGAGGTAGTACAATTGCTTAATGCTGATTGCCTGAATAGATCAGAACTTAAACCTATTTGTCAGGAAATCTTGGAGATTACGAGAGCTTTTTCTAGCTTTAGCATTTCTTTAATTAGCCGGGATGCTAATCAAGCAGCTCACTTATGTGCTAAACAAGCTAGATCGGATAGGAGAAGATGCCTGTGGATAAACTATAACCCAGGTTTTCTTTCTGACACTCTTCGGAGTGATTGTAATCGTGTCATTTGATTAATGAAGTTTCTTATTCACAAAAAAAATGCTATTAGCGCCCACCTGCTAGGGCTACGACATTAGAAGGAGCTAGCGACCAGGGGGTATGCGCAAGGGGGATTGAATGAAGGAAGTGTGTTATGGTATATATAACGAGCTCCCTAGTTGTGGGCTCGGTTGCAATTTTATATATTGGTGCACCAACGATTTGATGTATTAGTTTCCTTATATTTTGTCCAATATTATTTGGATATAACTGGTGATATAACCAGCGAAATACGGATATTAGTAAAACCATATATTTTTACGGTATTGTTAACTACTAGTCATACTTGTAACCGTATCCATCAACTACCCGACCGAATCTATTTTCGCCTTCCGTAAGTCTCCGATCGGCCAGTCGGTCGGAAATAATCCATTCCTCTTTCACCCCTATACGGTACTGTATATGATTTCCTTCTTCCAATTACCCAAATAACTCTTGTATCCATTGGATTATTTCTGATCAAGATTCTTTTTGCAAGGAGATAGTGAGGACAAGAAATACCATCTTACTAAATGGGTAGTCTTCTGCCACCCAAGATATAAAGGAGGGCTTCGTGTTCATGAACTTGAGGTTAAGAACATGTCTCTCCTAGGTAAATTTGTGGCCAAGCTGCTTACCGAAGATGGGATTTGACAAACCATTCTGAGGACAAAATCTGTTGGCTCAGGTGCAATTCTCAAGTTTATTAAAATCCTAGGGATATTTCTAGGTTAGCCTTATCGCAAAGAAAAAGCATATGGTCCTATGTCCATTAATGATGGATCTGAGATAAAGTTATGGGAGGACAAATGGTTAGGAAATACCACGCTCCGGGAATAAATCCACCTGTATACAATATTATGCATGACAAAACTTATACCTTAAATAAGGTGATGGAATCCTCCCTAACAAGAGTGGCGTTCAGAAGAGACCTTGTAAGGCCCCGTCTTAAATCTTGGAATGCATTTCTACAACATTTACCTTTGGGCCAATATGACGCGAGGGACGGACGATTTCTGTTGGGACCTAAATGAGAATGGTAAATTCCATGTGGATTCCATGTATAAAGCGATTAATCCAGCCTATTGAGCTGGTCGTTAGTAGTAAGATGATTTGGAGGACAAATATACCGCTGAAAACAAATGTTTTTTCGTGGTATCTTCCTTGGGGGGTTAGTGTCACTAAAAACAACCTTGCAAAACATAACTGGCAGAGAAGTAAAAAGTTCATCTTTTTTTATCAGGATGGGAAAATAAAACATGTTTTCTTCTTCCTATATCTATATGGTCAATCATCCAAATAGGTTTTACCTTATATCTTCCACATAGCGTTGCCAAAAAAAAATCCAGTTGGCTTACTTTGTTGGCTCATAGGTTTAAAACACTTATTATTGTGGTGGTGCGCTTGTCATTATTTAGTCGCTTTGGTTATGCATAAATGACAAGGTTTTTAATGATTAAAATTCCTCTCTTATACAAGTTATCTACGGGTGCACCATCGATCCATTCATGGTTGTCTCTTCAGTGTATGGATAAGGAGGACCTCTTTATGAAGGTGTCTATACTGTTTGGTGGCAGCATAATCTCATAGTAGTGGATACGTTTTCATGCTGATTTCATGTATCGAGCCTTGCTTTTATTTTGTATTTGCATTTTGAATGTTAAGAGGTTGGTTATTGGGTCTTAACTATACATAGGTCGGATATAATGCTTAAATCTTTTAAATAGTAAAGGGCCATTTCTCAAAAAAAATTGACAATAGGTTATAAAATAAGCACAACCCAGCATATTTCAGCAATGCAATCTGAGCCTTGCTGCTATGAATAATTGTGCAATCGTAATTTAACCAGCTGCCTAATCAGCTCATTAATTATTACTAACTGTAGCTTGTAAGGCTCTGCATGCATCAGCTGATCAGCATGGGGTAGCACTCTCAGCTCCGTCAGCACTCACCAAGGTAAAAGCAAAAGTTGCAAAAAAGGAAAACAACAAGAAGATGATGTCCTCTGCCCCCTATCTCAAATCTTCACAAGCTAGAGAGAGAGACCTCTTTCTCTCTCATCTCTTGGTGCTGCAACCTGGCTCTCTCCTTTTTCTCTATCCTCTCTTTCTTTGGTAGCTCCCTCTCCCAAAGCAGTCAAGAGCTAGACCCTCCCTGTCTCTCTAGCTTCCATTCCATTCCTTTCCTTGGTAGTACCTCCTCCGATTCCATTTCCCCAGCTGAGGTGCCGCCAAGTCTCTCCCTCTCTACCACTATCTCTCCAAGCTCCAGCCAGCCGCCCTGCCGATATATCTCCCAACAACTCTCTCGTTGTAGATCACACCATGATCTTCCCTCCTGCCTTCCTAGATTCATCGAGCTGCTGGAACACCAACCACAACCAGCTGCAGGTATGCATATTAATTTGTTCTTCTAGTCAATTATTCTCTCAAGATTTTGTCCACAAGCGAGAAAACGAGGTCGGGTATATATGCTAGCTAGGGTTTGCTGATTGGAGCAATCTATCCTGCTGATGTTTGCACCATGCATATATCTTGGAATATACTCCACATACATCTTGGAAGATGCATGATTAATTCCTGATCTACTTGATTTGCAGCTGCAGCAACTTGCCAGTAACAATATTGCTACTACTCCTTCACTGGCTGCTGCTGCTGGTGGCGCTGGTGGAGGAGGTGGCAACAACAACCATCCTTCTCAAGACGGAGCAATGGCCACGGCCACTGGAGGAGGTGGTGGAGGAGGAGGCGGTGGTGAAGGAGACGGTGATGGCGGGCCGAACAAGCCTATGTCGATGTCGGAGCGGGCGCGGCTGGCCAGGGTGCCGCAGCCGGAGCCCGGGCTCAACTGCCCGCGCTGCGACTCCACCAACACCAAGTTCTGCTACTTCAACAACTACTCCCTCACCCAGCCCCGCCACTTCTGCCGCGCATGCCGCCGCTACTGGACACGCGGCGGGGCGCTCCGCAACGTCCCTGTCGGTGGCGGGTACCGCCGCCACGCCAAGCGGAGCACCAAGCCCAAGGCATCCGCTGGTGCTGCGGCAGCGGCAGGGACGACGTCCGCCACGTCGACAACGCCCAGCAGTGCTACTAATTGCACCGGCAGCGCCACGGCGGCCGTGCCGCCCGGGATGCAGTACTCCATGTTCAGCAACAGCGCGCCGCCGCAGGGCCGGTTCGCCGACAGCTTCGACCCGGCGAGCCTCGGGCTCAGTTTCCCCGCGAGGCTGCTCTTCGGGGACGGCAATGGCGCCTACGCCACGGACGGCGGCGTGCACCACCACCAAGCGAATGGGAACGCGATGGAGCAGTGGGCTTCAATGGCGCAGATGCAGGGTTTCCCGTTCCTGCACGCCATGGACCACCAGATGGCCGGGAATCCGCCGCCAACAACAACAATGGCGGCGATGCAGGGCATGTTCCACCTAGGGCTCCAGAGCGGCGGTGGCCGTAGCAATGGCGAGGACGCACGAGACCACCAGTTCCACCACCACGAGACGCCGCAGGCCAAGAGAGACAACCACCATCAGCAGCAGCAGCAGGAGCAGCAGGATTACCCAAGCGGCAGGAGCATGTACGGAGACGTCGTCAATGGCAATGGCGGCGGCTACAATTTCTATTCAAGCGCTAGCAATGCAGCTGGTAATTAGCTAGTTAATTTACCGCGATCGTTCTTGTGTGCTTCAAGATCGAGCTAGACTGATGCATGGTGAAACGGGCTGGGGTATGTATAAAATCTTCTGGATATGTGTTACAAGAACTCGATGGCGATCGAGATCTCTAGGGAGGGAGGGGGGATATTAATGCATACGAGATTTAAACTTTTTTTTCCTACAAGTACGTGTTTGATCACTACCTTTGTAGTACTAGTATTGTTTTTCTTGTTTAATTAGTAGTACTCCTACTTAGCAGCTAAGTGTAGTCCTGCATGCATGCTGGAATTCGTTGTGGTATCTTAAGTGGAGTATAAGTGTTCTACTTCCATATTGGTATCGTGTTGATCATCAAACACCTTCTCTTTCGTAAATTGCTTCTCTTGATTAATTTTGTACCTGGTGATCCAGTGTACGTACTTATGTGAAGTTGTTCTTTAATTTAATATCATGCTTTAATTTAATGTTATGGGCTAGCTTATACCCCGCATATGCCTCTTGGATCTACTTCCATCTAAACTATGTACACCAATCTATATACGAATGATAAACTTGAAGAGCAAGCATAAACAAGTAATCGTTAGTGCAAGTTAAATCTGATGCTGATTTAGTTCTTGACTATATGCTAACTCTTTAGATAAGTTGATCTATTGAGAAGATATAGTAGAATCAGAACACTTCTATTTGGAAATGAGCATAATTTCATATGTCTTTGCCTTCTTTCTTTTATCTATTTTACGGTTGTATGACGCCAAGTATGTAGATATCGAACTTAAAGTGGGAGGGAAACATACCAGATCGAGTGCATGTGTTAACCATGACTTACATGCCAGTTTGTAGTCTTTACCACTTGCATGGTCATGGTCAAGGCAATATTTATCTGTGCAACGGATATAGTAAATTAGCAATCCATGAAAAGTTTGTGTAGGTTAAGCAACCAATGGTAAGTTGATACGAGAGACGTATGCTAGTTCAATAACTGGATCCTCGAATCAAATCCTCAAGCACACATGAGAGCATATGCATGATGCAAGCTCAAGAAAGCAAAAGGAATATAAGTATATATGTGTGTGGAATTATGGCCCATATATGTATCATGTAAAAAAGTGTAATACTTTCTAATACATATACCTACAAAAGGTCGATTTCTTCGGAAAGTGGTGTATCCCCTGGCCTCTATATTGATTGCCACACTTTTCATGTAGAATCAAAATTACACAAATGTGAATGTGTGCATGGATGTCATGAACTTACAGTGAACAAAAGTTATTTCTTGTTTGGATTTGGAATAGGCCACACGTAGTTTATTAGTTACAGGAAGGTGTCAGCAACGTCTGTACCTGCATATCTGTATCTTTCAATGATTGGTAGCTTAGGTCCAATATATATGATCGATGCATGAAGCCGGAGAAGTACAATCTATCGGATGGGACTAGCTGCAAAACCATGCATGGGACGGTGCATATTATGAACACATTATCCATGGATTGCGTAGAGCGATGCAATGATGCATAAACTAAAGAAGCTAGGGCCAAGGGGCATGATGATGGAGAATTATATTGGTGTGCCCAACTAAAAGCACAGGGGAGCAAAACTGGCACAAAAAGCGAAAGGAGGAGGAGCCTCTCTGCTTTTGCTGGCTTGCTAGGGTTTTGTTTGTTTGATCATCGTCCGTCATGGAACATGGAATGGTCCAAGATCCTCCCTGAATTTCTTGGTATGCGCATGGGCATGTTCAGGGGAATCTGATTCTCCCTTCGCCTTTAGCGGCTTTTCTTTCGACTTTGCTTTCTCCAATGCCTAGGTGGCCGGTCTCTCTTCCTGCTAATTCTTCCCCCGCTCCTCTCCCCAGATCTCTCTCTCTCTATTTCAGGGAGGGGAGGGGAATAAAGCTAGCCACCATGCACATGCACCATTTTTATTTCTTCTTCCATCTCTCTCTAGCCTCTAGGCCTTTCATTGGCGGTTGGATGGGAGAGTTTTATATCCTCTGGTTCTTGTTTTCTCTGACAAAACATCATCTTTACTTTTGTTCGTGTTTTGATCTTGCCATGCATGCTTGTTTTACCCTATCGATGTAACAAAAACGTGGCTACCTGGCTTCCCATCTTTAACGAATCTCGTTGTCAAGAGATTGGGTAGGATGTTTAGACGACCGTCCAGTTTAGGCTACAGCATTGATAGATGTATCAATGCATGCAATCAGTCAGCATTTGACAGATTGCATTCATCCGCATGTGAACCAGCTACACAGTTTTGCCATTTTCTCAAGCGACTCCGATAATAGTTTTATCTCTAAGAACCGTCCGGATAGCTTTATTGGTACTAACCGCCTGTCAATACTAGTATTTGTTAGAGTTATATTATGTTTCATGTATAGTATGTATGTTTTCCTGTTGTACAAGGAGTTTCGTGCATATTTGTCAACTGTACATATGTGCTCCTTAGGCCTCCAGGAAATATATGTTGCATATTCCTTAACATGGATTAGAGAGATAGGTCTTCTCTTTTGCACCCACAACTCCTGATAAGGTACAATCTTGTGTGCCACCAATGTTCTTCCAGTTGTCGCTGCTCCTTGTCCCTCCGGCTGATCCTGCCTCCGTGTCAGTATGTGGGATTCCTCACTCCATTCACGGTATAGTTTCATTGTTCGGATAAAAATTCAATAGCATCAAACTGGGATAGATGAATAATCGACAGAGTCATGAGTACGAAGGCCGGGGGTTCCCATTTCGAAAAATAAAAAATATTTAGTAGGAAGAGAAAGTCCTAATGTAAAAGCAACATGAGTCTTACGTGCTCATGTACTGATGAGTTTAGCATCGGTATGAAATATGTCGGTCACATACCACAGCGCCAAAGGGGCCATTATGCATCGGTATGAAATCTTTCATGGCACATACAATCCGCCGCCTTGTTAGGCGATGTGATGAGTTAATGTGCCGAGCAAAAGAAATTAAAGAAATTTTGGGCTGCGGCACACCCAATGTAACTTAATCTAGTCCTTGATGGATATCGAGTTGCTCAAAAGTCGAGTTTAACTAATTCATGTTCCTTCTTGGTTAAATCTATGTATATGGGCTTTGTGAACATGCATGCTAGATTACTATGAAAATATGCTAGGAAGCATATTTTATGTGGTTTTATATAAAAATATGTTTTTAATAACCTTGCCAAATGAAACTAGAATGGAAATAGAAGATGTTTTCTCTGTGATGTGGATGAAACAATTCAACATATTCTCATTTCATTCCTTTATGCTCATGCTGTTTAGTTAATAATTCACTTAAATTTTAATTTAACCCCTACAAGTAGCATCACGAATATGTTAAGGAGTTGGTTAAATTTGGTAAACAAAAAACAAAACTTAAATTTGTTTTGGAATTTTCGAGTTCGGCTATATGGAACCGCAACAATTATGTTGTTTTCTTAACAGGTCTATAGTTATTCATCTCTTATATGTTATCCACATGGCTACCCATTAGATTTGTATATGGTACTATCTTCAATCAGTGAAATAACAAACGAGTCCATGGACTTTCGGAGCAACCACTTAAAACTGGTAGCACAAGATATATTCAACCGGTGCGGATGAGAATCCAAAAATAGAATTATGTGACAATGCATAGGCGCTCCATGTTTATTTTATTTCACTACCATACTTTTATATTCACTCTTCATAATTTATTATTTATAACTCTCTTTATGATCTATGATTTGCAAATTTTTGGTATGGAACACTGCAACAAAGTAGTTGTGGAAAACGATCTATCCAAAGGCGTGAGCTTATTCCTCTCTCTGGAAAAACTCGCGGCCGGCCCTTGATGCATCAATATGTGTGTTGAGGCACCACCTAGTTGCACATCTAGGATGTTATGTATCGATAAGGGCCCACGAGCCGTGTATGCTCCCTCCGACAACAAGGGTGAAAAGAGCAGGAGGGCTACAAGGGTTCTCTACTACTGTGGCTTGATTACCAATTTTTTAAGTGACCATATATACCATGCAGTTGCGAAACTACCGGCAAGTACGGAATGGGGGGGGGGGGGGGGGGGGGCGAATTAAAAAATTAGCCCAAAATCATTTCATATTTAACAAAATTTGACTAAATACCCTATATTTGGCCCATTTGCCCCTCACCCCCATAGTGGCCCAAAACGCCTTTGTAGCCCATTTGCCCCCCAACCATTTGACCCAAGTCCGCCAGTGATTCCATGTAACAACATGTACATGAATTTTTTTTAGCTTCACGACACAATTTTAATTTTAATTCCATTTTTAGGACCTGCATATAATTACTCATCTTGAATGGGATACAATGAGCTCGTGGTTTTCTATTGCAATGAATCATGGAAAAAAATAACCTGATGACGCCACGGCGAAGCCGGTGCCGGATTCTACCCTGGATGTAGCACCGGTCTGGCAAAAACAAGCCCAGGAGGCTTGGTATGGGGGATTTTATCAAGTAATGACCAGCCCGTGTCACCCATTTTGGCCCATGAGAAAGACCATGCTCCCAAACGATGCAAACGCACGCCCAGCCGGCCGTCCCCGACTCCAATTCTGGAAAACTAAGCTCCTCTGGCGGAGCTTCAGCGGTTTTCACGGCCGCTCAATGATCTGCTCCTTCCGACCGTCCGGCCTCCACCAATCTTCCATCTAGTCCCTAACAGATTACAAACTACAGTATAGATTGATCAGTTGAGCAGTTCGTCCTAGAGCGGCTGAACTTTGTGCTGTGAAAATTAGCACATTTAAAACATGATCTAAAAATACGCAGTGAAATAAGAAGAAAATTTCAGCACCATTCGTGTACTAACTTCACATGTGGTTGATCTATCACGAAATGAAAACATCCCCTATAATCTTTAATTGATGCGTATCAATAGAACTGGTGAATTTTCTGTTTGATATTTTGATTCTAAATTAGATTGTTCAAAATAATTATGCTAATTTCTATTTGCTAGAGTTAACAGATTTTATCCAAAAGTCTCGAGTAAGATTTTAGCAACAGAAACAAGACTACACTTGTTGCTGATCATGGAGTTCGAAACCCAATTTCTGAGTTTGATCCATACGTTAGAGATGAAGCTAAGAGAGCATACTAGGGATGGTATTTCTAGATGTTGTGCAGTAATTTGTCTATCTTTGCCATCTTTGTGTTACTGGGAGTATTAATGATGAAAATTACCAACACATAACATTTTTGCGATAATTCTTTGTAAACCTCAAAACATAATGTTCAAATTCCAAAACATGTAGACATCGGGTAAATAATTCAATAGATCATGAATTCCGCAAGGTCTTTAACAACAACAAAATGAAGATACATCAGTGCATATCCTTATAATTTGGATATTGTTTCAAGTTCAGCAACATTCACATGACAGAGATTGACGATCCTCTGCTGCAGCTAGTGCACACCAAGATCAGGCTGCCGATTTGCTGATGAGGCATTGAACAGGACGATTGGTACCCACTTTTGGAAGTGACTATTTACATGGTCTTCGACTTTGAGAGAGCCTTCTTGCGCTGCCCAAGCATGTACGTATACATATGCGGGCTCCCTGTATCCAAAGTTAAATTTATCCACTGTAAGGCACAAAAGAGGGTGCAGATGAACTGAAGAGAAGGCAATACCAAGGACAGAGAGTAACATACCTGGAACGTAAATTAGAAGCACCATGATTGATGCATAAAAATAATCAAACGAATAATTCCATGCGTTGGGCAATCTAAACGAGTACTTCTCTGACGCCTGCGGTTATCGTGCACAGGCATATATTAGCATCATTAACTAAATCTATATGTTTACTGGTCAGTTTTGCCTTGAATGGATATGTTCAGAGAATAATAATACCTTAATGTACTCCAAAGCAATGTATATCAGCCCAAGCTCGCTGCTGATGCCGGTTGGGTACATGATTAGGAAAGAGCTATACCTGCACGCATCATGGTTTGATTCCATGTAAATACCCATTCTTTATACAGTTGATGGCTCGTTAACTTAAAACCCTCAAATGTTATGCAAAAGTAAGCTTGTAGCAGCGCAGTGTGGTCTTACCTAAGCCATTGAAGCCACGATGGGGCAGATCCAAGAAGTTCTTTAGTGCCGAAGAATGAATATCTAATGATCTGCATTACAACACAAGCACTTGAGTAAGTATCTAGTTGTTTGTAAGTTACATAATTTGCGGTTTATTTCTATTAATCGCGTGATCAGATCATTTTGACAAACAGACCATATGGCATTGACTTTGGCAACCTATTCGTAGTATAGCGTACTAGCTGTAATGGTTTTGTCCTAATTTTCCTGTTTACAAGAATTCTGAAATTGAACTTGGGGCAGCAACATCCCTTATGCCAAAACCATATCCTTAGTTATCATTTCAGGAGCATGTTTTCAGCTAGTCTAACAGCAACAGCGCCTCTCGACTTGATAATAGTGACGATTAATCTGAACAACTGTAATCCCCATCTTATATAAACCAGTGATGCTACCAATCTACCATTCCATATGCTACATACTAGTATTAGTATGTCAGTCAGTTCGAACCCATACCTCGGTGATGGACCAGCTGATGACCAGGGAGCTCACGAGAATGTGTGTGGTGGTCTGCAATCATCCAACAAAATGCAGGGAGATTAGCAGAGAGCAACATGGCAGTGTAACTCTGCAAGTTCTGCGGCGGGCGAGGCGAGCTCACCTCCGGGAAGCTCCAGAGGATGCCCCAGGTGACGAAGAGCCGCGATCCGATCTGCGGCAGCGTGGCTGATATCGGCGACCTCACCAGGCCGACGAGACCGTGGATGATCTGAAAGACGAGGAAGAGGTCAGAACAGAGCAGAGCGAAAGAGAGAGATAAAGAGAAACAGCAAGATCCGGCAGGAGGGACAGTGATGACGTACCTCGAGGACGGCGGCGGTCTGCGCGAGCTGGAGCGGCCTCTCGACGGCGGCGTAGACGTCCCGGTGGCCCGACCGGAGCAGCGTGGTGACCGCGTAGTAGAGCACCTGAGCCCTGCGGACGAGGAGACACGGATGAGTCTGACGGTCAATCCGTGACGATGGGATCGGGAATTGGATGTGGGACGTAAAGAACGAACCATCCGGAGAAGACGGCCCAGTTGTAGACGGCGAGGTAGGCTCGCTTGAGTGCCGCCGCCATGGTCGTCGCCGGCTGCTGGACGGATCGAGATGTGGGCTCTGAGATGCGGTGCGCGAGTGGTGGCGGAGTTATAGCGGCTGCCCGTGGACTGGTCGGAGGAGGTTTAATTGGGGCGGATCCATGTCACGCCCCGGAGCTGAAACCAAAGAACCTACTACTCTGCTCAGCTCAGCTCAGCTTGGAGTGGACAGTGGAGTTAGATGAGCTACCAGCGGTACCAATTTAGTGGCAATGAATATGCGTAGGAGTACCACTGAACCACCTTACTGGAGACTGACACGCCTCTTCAATGGGGCGTAATCTTGGTTTAGGTCGTTGCAACGCTCCGTCTACGACAGGTCAGTTCTTCGTCAGGGAATTCGGTTTGCTCATCGGTTCTGCGTGCACGGTTGCAGGAGTCCTCTCGGTAGAACCAAGTGTTGTTCATCCGTGGGGAACGAGATTGTTATTTGACAAATTAAGGTGCACTTTTTTTTTTGTTTGTTATCTCATCAATCTCTGCAGGCGATCAGATTTACAGCCTCCTCGTATAAATACACGGCTAGGCTGCTACACGGGCGGCTCACTCCTTGTAGGACACGGACGAGCGTCGAAACACGGCCAGGCTCCAACAGGCAAGCTGAGTCCGATACGATACGTACGATATGAAACAAAATTTTGACAGATTAGACCATCTGCCCCAGCGAAATGCCAGAAAGAACCACCTCTGAGTGCAAATATTAAAACAACCGTGGCGGCACGCTGGCTAAGCGACACGTCGCACATGCCGCCGTAGCCGGTGGTGGCAGGACTTGCCACGAACACCGGGTGGTGGGCCCTGCCGCCACCGGCGCCCAACGTGCCGCCACCACTCACGGCGGCAAGTCCTGCCGCCACCGGCTACGGCGGTATGTGCGACGTGTCGCTTGGCAGTGTGCCGCCACTGTAGTTTTGACATTGCACTCAGAGGTGGTCTTTTTTTGGCATTTCACTGAAGCAGGTGGTCTGATTTGTTAAAATTTAATATGAAGCAGACACTACCGATGCTTGCTTAATGGGACTGCTAGAACTAGACCGCCACGCATGGCAACACTGCTTAAAAAAAGCTCTGTTAGAGCTCAACAGCTACTGATGTAGTAAATATATAATCAAGACCACTCCTATCTTTTAAGTTTTAACAGGGATCACATGATACTGGTATTTTACCGCGGGTACTTGGTTAAGCACAGCAGTGGTCAATTATTTTTTCCCAATTGCTAAAAAGTGCTTGGATGCTTTCTGTCAAACCGAGCACTCGTTTCTTTGGCCGTTAGATTCGTTCTGGACGGATCGATCCCGCGCCGCAAAGTCCCACCTGCGTTTGGACAAACTCCCACCTGGTTCCTACGTGGCACGTGTTGTGTAGCGACCGGTTTCAATCCCGCACCCTTCTCTCTCGGCGAGGTCGCTGAAACTGTTCCCCATTTTCTCCTCTCCCATTCTCAGCGCACTAGGGTTCCATGGCGAAGGTCAACCGCGACCGTCCTGCTTGCCGTCAGAGGACGAGGGCGTGCGGGGGAAGGCTCGCTCGACGGTGAAGGGCGAGCCGCGAGGTAGTGCGGCGTGCTCTCCGTCGCGGAGCGAGGTTTCTGGTTAGGCGACGAGGTTGATTTCGGTGGTGGAGGTCAACCTCGATCGATCTGCTCGTCGCCGGATTGCGAGAACGCGCGGGAGGAAGGCTCGCTCGACGGCAAAGGGTGAGCCGCACGGTAGAGCGGCGTGCTCTGAATCTGGCATCGAGGTTTCCGGTCGGGCGGCGAGGTCGCGGCATAGAGCGTGCGGCGGTAGGGAGCAACACGACGGAGATCTAGTTGCCCGCGTCACCATGCTGCCAGGTGATGAAGTTCTGCGGAGGATTCTGACCACGTCGAGTCACAGAGGTAACTCCAGTGTGAATCCCCTTTCAACCATGTTATATTCTGGTGTGTTCATTAAGGAGCAATTCATCGCAATATCCACAATAATTTTTCTCTGGATTTATCCGCTAGTGTCTGTCTCGTTCGGTTGTGTGCTGGCATGAACCACAATGAAGTAGATCTCGTGTAATGTACATGGCGCGTGCTATGCTATGAATGATTTCATCTCGCGTGAGGGATTTCCTTTTGGCGGAATTAGTCCAGTGGTCCACTTTGGGGCTACTTTGTTGTTGAGGCATTTTATCTGCTCAGTAGCACGGTTAACTGGTTGCGATGCAGGCGGAATTTCTCACTAATCAAGCACTAATTCCGATCAGATTTCACTAGTCATGCACTAATTCTGCTTACTGTGGCTTCGTGTTTGTGGGACAGATTCGGGACGACTCTTGCCACCCCATTTGGTAGCAATTTGAACTAGTTCATGTGTTACTGCTTTGTAAATTGCCAATGGACTGGTAATTTGGATAGATCTTTTGCTGGCATTAAATGTTGTAAGCTGGCCACTCATATTAATTTGTAAGCTGACATCATATGGATAGGTTTGTTCTGTTGTCGACTTTTTTCTTAAGTTGGCTTCGGATCATGGTTAAGTTGGTTTCATGTATTAAACTAAATTGGCTTCTGAACATAGTTAAATTATTTTTTCAGCACAATCGTTAAGTTTTGCATGCTTATTTCATTAAGTTGATTTTCAAACATGGTTAACTTGGTTACTGAAACCACCATAGTTGCTACTCTGTCAGCATGCCTTAGTTGTCTTGTCAACATGCTTAAGTTGAGGACTGAACTCAATTAAGTTGATTCCTCCAACATGCTTAAGTTGTTAGGTATTGGTACAATCTATCTAGGTGTTCCTATTGAGCTACATGCATGAGTTGTCCACTAGTTTGATTAGTTGCTTTGTGAACATGATTAAGTTGAGTACTAAAAAATAATTAAGTTGGTTCTTTCTGGTATGCTTAAATTGTGTGGGTATCTACAGCCTATCATGGTTTCTCGTTTTCGAGCGAAGTGTATAACTTGGTCACTGGTCTAATTAAGTTGCCCTTGCCAACATGTTTAAGGTGCTTATTTGTGATACTGCTAAGTTTTACCTTGAAGCGGTGGATCCTAGGCAGCGCAACTAGTACCATCTCGAGTGCGGCGGTGGCGGAGGCTATGGTCAATGGTCACTGGTCTACTGAAATTATTAAGTTGCCTCCACATGCTAGTTAGTTTTTAGTTTCTTATTCACTTTCTAGCTCATTTTTACCGCTCGAACAAACTATATAAGTTGGATTCTGGCTTAAACGAAGTTGCCTTTCACACCTTCCTCAAGTTGGTTATTGAAAGTGATTGAGTTGCATCCCCCTAGTTGTCATGTAATTAAGGTTTCATTAAGTTGTTTTATTAATATGTGTAAGTTAGCTACTGAAAGAATCCAAGTTGATCTGCTCATCCTAGGAAGCCATAGCGGTGGGCCTATACGAAGGTAACAATAATCATCCTTTTTCTGATCTGCGATTGGTTTAATTGGAGTAATAAATCAAGTTTATGTGATCCTTTCTTTTATTTTTAAGTGAAATAAAACAATTGTGATGTTGTTGTTCTTATTTGCTTCCAACGAGAGTTACCCCTGAGCCAAACAGGATTAAACATTTGTTTACGAGAGCTATATTTTATCTTTCTTTAGATAAATGTGTATAGGTCAGATGAATTGCTGGTCTATTTTATGATCGAGCTATAAATGAATATTCTGACACGATATATGTAAGCCAGAATAACAACTTGCCAGCTTTAGTCAATAAAAGAGAGCAAATGTGATTACAAAAGAAAATTCTTACCAAAAATATTAACTAGCATCAATGTTCGGATAAAAATGTTACGCCTAACAATGTTGCGAAAACATACGCCTAACAATGTTACGAAAACATTGTTACGAAAACATTGTTCTGGAATAGTGTTCACATAACATTATTTGCCAAACATTGTTACGCCGGAAACATTGTTTTGCAACAGTGTTCACATAACATTGTTTGCCAAACATTGTTACGACTAACAATGTTTCGAAAACATTGTTACGGAAACATTGTTTTAGAACAATATTATTAGATGGGCTACACCACGATTTCTTTTCTAATTTTTTGAAGCACTTAACATTGTTCCAAATAGTTTTTCATTTTTAGAAGAGCTAAAGTGCACTGCCGGGACAACAACCGGCTTAACTAGCTCCCAGTGGCGTTGGAAAAAGCCTGCAGTAAAACCATCAACACCCAGGAACTTTGAAGGATGCATTTGGAACAGAGCTTGTTTCACTTCTTCCTCCACAAAGGTCTATCCAGTAGAATCCTCATCTCATCCGTTACACTCTTTTTTTTTGCGGGTACACTCTCTGTAACAAAGTGCAAAAGTGGATCCATGCTCGGTGCACCCTGAGATGCATACAGATGTTGATAAAACTTCTGTACCTCTGTCTTAAGTTCTTCCACATATTCACAAACAGTCCCATCCTCCCTCAGCAGTGAAGTTATTTTGTTCATCCTCTTCCTCCTTACTACATGAGAATGAAAATACAAAGTGTTTTTATCCGCTGCCTTCAACCATTGAACTCTAGATCTTTGTTTGATCCAAATTTCCTCCTCCGGAAGGACTTTATTTATTTGATCCATCAGGTCCCTTTCCTCTCTTGATTGGCCTCGACCCATGGAACTCAGCCTCAGTCGGTCCAAACATTTCCTCAACCTAGACAATTTACATTTAAAATTTCCAAACGTTGAGCTTCCCCATTTATCCAATCCAGTTTGGATATTTTTGAGCGTGCTCATGACACCCTCCAAATCCCCCTTCCCACTATTTTCCTCCCATAAGCGTTTCGCCGTTTGGTCATATTCAGAGTGAGTTTGCCAAACATTCTCATAACGAAAACAATGGTTCTTTTTGTGGTGCTAATCTGATCCTTGCACTGCATCCAAAAGAGAAGTGCACAATGGTCGGATTCCACCAAACTGATGTGTTGAGCCCTTGTGACTGAAAAAGCATCAAGTAATTTCTCATTGCATAGCCCCCGATCAATCCTTGCTCTCACATTTGCACCATCCACCTGTCTATTATCCCAGGTGTAAGGCAAGCCCGACCAACCCAGGTCCATTAAATTGTAATTTTCAGTGCATTCACGAAAAGCCCGCATCTGGGACTCGGGACGTTTCGATGCACTGAAATGCTCACTTCCAAATATTATTTTGTTATAATCCCCCACACAAAACCACGGATAGTCCAGTGCGTTAGCTAACCGCCGCAGCAGTGTCCAACTGACATGCCTATTTTCCTTCTTCGATTCGCCGTAGAAGTCCGTGAAACGCCACAGACTCACATCATCTCCCACTGTTTTAACTACCACATCAATACTGTTTTGATTGAACATTTTAACCTCGACAATGGCATCTGCTCTCCAAAACAGTCCAATTCCCCCACTTAGACCGTCATTATCCACTGCAAAACACCCCCCAAAACCAAAGGAATTCGCCATCTTCTCAACTCGATCACCTCTGATCTTTCTCTCCATAACAAAATACATGGTGGGCGCTTCCCACCTCACCAAATTGCGAAGGTCCCTCACTGTCGGCTGGTTCCCAAGCCCCCGCCAGTTGTAGCTCATACAACTCATTGCTCTGGGCGTGGCTGGGACTCAGCCGCCGCCATATCAATACCTTCCTTATCAGTACGAGTCTTTTTCTGTTCTCTCTGAACATCTCCCACCTTACTTGGTGAGTTCATAAGAGCAGTTCTCTTCACACCTTGATTGTCAACATCCCCATGCTGTAGTTTTTCAGCCGCCTCTGCCCCCGGTAGATGTGATAGATCAAGTGATCTCTGAACCTTTGACTTCTCTACATAATGGCCATGTGCCTGAGTATCGAATTTAAACACTGCTTCTTTGACCTGGCCCGTATTATTCTTGATAATATGACCCTTTGTATTGTGATACTCCCTCCTTCCCACGAAGAATGTCGAAAGTTTGTCAAAATTTAGATGTATCTAGTACTATATGGTGTCCATATTTTTCGATAAAGGGAATATATTAATATCAAAAGATGCCAATTACACCCAGTGTCGAGGGTACTCCTCGGCAATGCCCTCCGATTGGGGCTTAGGGTTGATGGAATCCTGCAAGCTGACACGAGACATCGGTTCACAGACAAGCGGGGAGAGCGATTTACCCAGGTTCGGGGCCCTCGATGAGGTAAAACCCTTACGTCATGCCTGTCTGTTCTTGATTATGAAGATATTGGATTACAATGGGGTACCGAATAGTTCGGTTGAGATCTCGTCGAGAGGCTAAGTGCTGCGGCGACCTAGCTTTAGACTTTTTGGTGGCTAAGACTGCTAAGATTGATTGTGTCCCTCGGCAGCCCCTCTCCTGGCCTTTATATAGGCGGCCAGGTCTCAAGAGGTCTAACCGAGTACGACTAGGTTTACAGTAGTTTTAAATCTAATCTTTCCTTGTTCGGCTGCTACTTTGTCTTGCCCGTCAACGAATCTTCTGGTGCGCCATCCAAAAGGCCCGTCTTGCTTCCAAGTGCCTTCATGGGCCTCCAACTAAACAATACGGGATAGGACAATGTCGGTTACCCGAAGGGTAATGCCCACGTCAGTAGCCCCCGAGTGTCTAGCCGAACATAGTTCGGGTAGAGACTGAAGCATATCTCCTTCTGATGTTCTTCTCCTTGGTTGTCCTTGTTCATATTGAATCAGCTTCATCTTCTTCTGTCGGGTGTGCGTCAGCGCTCCCGATGGGAGTAGCCCCCGAGTCTAGGTACGGATGCTTGCAATCCGTGCGTAGACTCAAGTTGTACCACTCGAACATTTTGCTCTGCCGAAGTTTTTCTGCAAATCTTCATCGGTCATCCGATATATTTTCCGCATGCAAGGGATGAAGGAGATATGCCCTAGAGGCAATAATAAAGTGGTTATTATTTATATCTTTATGTTTATGATAAATGTTTATATATCATGCTATAATTGTATTAACCGAAACATTAGTACATGTGTGATATGTAGACAAACAAGAAGTCCCTAGTATGCCTCTTAAACTAGCTTGTTGATTAATGGATGATTAGTTTCATAATCATGAACATTGGATGTTATTAATAACAAGGTTATATCATTATATGAATGATGTAATGGACACACCCAATTAAGCGTAGCATAAGATCTCGTCATTAAGTTATTTGCTATAAGCTTTCGATACATAGTTACCTAATCCTTATGACCATGAGATCATATAAATCACTTATACCGGAAAGGTACTTTGATTACACCAAACACCACTGCGTAAATGGGTGGCTATAAAGGTGGGATTAAGTATCCGGAAAGTATGAGTTGAAGCATATGGATCAACAGTGGGATTTGTCCATCCCGATGACGGATAGATATACTCTGGGCCCTCTCGGTGGAATGTCGTCTAATGTCTTGCAAGCATATGAATAAGTTCATAAGAGACCACATACCACGGTACGAGTAAAGAGTACTTGTCAGGAGACGAGGTTGAACAAGGTATAAAGTGATACCGAAGATCAAACCTCGGACAAGTAAAATATCGCGTGACAAAGGGAATTAGTAATGTATGTGAATGGTTCATTCGATCACTAAATGTCATCGTTGAATATGTGGGAGCCATTATGGATCTCCAGATCCCGCTATTGGTTATTGGTCAGAGTGAGTACTCAACCATGTCCGCATAGTTCACGAACCGTAGGGTGACACACTTAAAGTTGGATGTTGAAATGGTAGTACTTGAATATGGAATGAAGTTGGAATATTTGTTCGGAGTCGCAGATGAGATCCCGGACGTCACGAGGAGTTCCGGAATGGTCCGGAGAATAAGATTCATATATAGGATGTCATTTTATGTGAAATAAAATGTCGCGGAAGGTTCTATGGAAGGTTCTAGAAGGTTCTAGAAAAGTCCGGAAGAAACCACCAAGGAAGGTGGAGTCCACATGGGACTCCACCTCCATGGCCGGCCAGCCCTAGATGGGGTGGAGTCCCAAGTGGACTCCACCATAGGGGGCCGGCCACCCCCCACATGGGAGGTGGAAATCCCACCCTTTGGGTGGGAGTCCTAGTTGGGCTAGGTTTCACCTCTTATGGGAGGTTTTGGTTTCGGGTCTTATTCGAAGACTTGGACACCAACACTTGGGATCCACCTATATAATGAGGGGCCAAGGGAGGGGGCCGGCCACCCCAAGACCACAAGCTGGCCGCCCCCCATAGAGTGGCCGGCCACCCCTCCCAAACCCTAGCCAAGCTCCTCTCCTCCATATTGCCCGCATAGCTTAGCGAAGCTCCGCCGGACTTCTTCACCGCCACCGACACCACGCCGTCGTGCTGTCGGATTCAAGAGGAGCTACTACTTCCGCTGCCCGCTGGAACGGGGAGGTGGACGTCGTCTTCATCAACAACCGAACGTGTGACCGAGTACGGAGGTGCTGCCCGTTCGTGGCGCCGGAACCGATCGTGATCAAGATCTTCTACGCGCTTTTGCAAGCGGCAAGTGAACGTCTACCGCAGCAACAAGAGCCTCCTCTTGTAGGCTTTGGAATCTCTTCAAGGGTGAGACTCGATAATCCCCTCGTTGCTACCATCTTCTAGATTGCATCTTGGCTTGGATTTCGTGTTCGCGGTAGGAAAATTTTTGTTTTCTATGCAACGTTATCCTACAGTGGTATCAGAGCCGTGTCTATGCATAGATGGTTGCACGAGTAGAACACAATGGTTTGTGGGCGTTGATGCTTTTGTTATCTTTAGTTGAGTACTTTGCATCTTTATGGCATAGTGGGATGAAGCGGCTCGGGCTAACTTTGCATGACCGCGTTCATGAGATTTGCTCCACGCTCGACATGCAACTTGTATTGCATAAGTGGCTTTGCGGGTGTCTGTCTCTCCTACTATAGTAAAGATTCAATTTACTCTTCTATCGACAACACTAGTATCACCGTTGTGGTTCATGTTCGTAGGTAGATTGGATCTTACTCGAAAACCCTAAACCACGTAAAATATGCAAACCAAATTAGAAAACGTCTAACTTGTTTTTGCAGGGTTTGGTGATGTGATATGGCCATAATGTGATGATGAATATGTATGAGATGATCATTATTGTATTGTGGCAACCGGCAGGAGCCTTATGGTTGTCTTTAAATTTCATGTTGAGTAGTATTTCAAAGTAGTTGTAATAGTTGCTACATGGAGGACAATCATGAAGACGGCGCCATTGACCTTGGTGCTTCGCCGACGATGATGGAGATCATGCCCGTTGATGATGGAGATCATGTCCGTGCTTTGGAGATGAAGATCAAAGGCGCAAAGACAAAAAAGGGCCATATCATATCACATATGAACTGCATGTGATGTTAATCCTTTTATGCATCTTATTTTGCTTAGATCGCGACGGTAGCATTATAAGATGATCCCTCTCACTAAAATCTCAAGATAATAAAGTGTTCATCCTTAGTAGCACCGTTGCCAAGACTTATCGTTTCGAAGCATCTCGTGATGATCGGATGTGATAGAATCAACAAGTGCATACAACGGGTGCAAGACAGTTTTGCACATGCAGATACTAAGGTGGCCTTGACGAGCCTAGCATGTACAGACATGGTCTCGGAACACGTGATACCGAAAGGTAGAGCATGAATCATATGATTGATATGATGAACACTTTGAATGTTCGCCATTGAAATCACACCTTGTCTCGTGATGATCGGACTTAGGTGCGGTGGATTTGGTTCGTGTGATCACTAAGACAATGCGAGGGATATTGTTTTGAGTGGGAGTTCACCTAGTTTTTAATTATATTGAATTAAAATTTGAACTCAATTTGTCATAAACATTAGTCTAAACTATTGCAAATATGTTGTAGATATGGCGTCCCCAATCAATTTTAACCAGTTCCTAGAGAAAGAAAAGCTTAAGAGCAACGGTAGCAACTTCACCGTTGGTTCCGTCATGTGAGGATTTTCCTCAATGGCGGAAATCTGCAATATGTGCTTGATGCACCGCTAGGTGACCCTCTGCAGTAAACCGAAACCGATGAAGTAAAAGCTGTTTACGCAACTCGGAAAACTCGGTACTCTCAAGTTCGGTGCCATCTTATGCAGTCTGGAAGCCGATCTTCAAAAACGTTTTGAGCACCACGATCCACATGAGTTAATCAATGAGTTGAAGACTATATTTGAGACTCATGCGGCCGTGGAATGCTATGAAGCATCGAAACACTTCTTCAGCTGCATGATGGAAGAAGGCAGCTCCGTTAGTGAGCACATGCTCGCCATGACCGGGCATGCGAAGAAACTCAGTGACTTGGGAATAGTGATTCCTAATAGACTGGGGATTAATCGTGTCCTTCAATCACTGCCACCTAGTTACAAGAACTTTGTGATGAACTACAATATGCAGAACATGAACAAAGAGTTACCTGAACTCTTCTCCATGCTAAAATCTGCTGAGATTGAGATCAAGAAAGAGCACCAAGTGTTGATGGTCAACAAGACCACCAGCTTCAAGAAACAGGGCAAGTCTAAAGGCAAGAACAGGAAGAGTGGCAAGAAAGCTGCTACACCTCCTGTGACACCTAAGACTGGCCCTAAGCCCGATGTCGAGTGCTATTACCGCAAGGAGAAGGGACACCGGAAGCGTAATTGCTCCAAGTATTTGGCGGATCTGAAGAGCGGCCTTGTGAAGAAGAAGAAATAAGGTATATCTGATATACATGTTATAGATATTTATCTCACTCGGTTCTCGTACTAGTACACAGGTATTTGATCTTGGTTCGGTTGCTCATATTTGTAACTCGAAACAGGAACTAAAGAATAAACGAAGACTACTGAAAGATGAAGTGACGATGCGCGTTGGAAATGGATCCAAAGTCGATGTGATCGCTGTCGGCACACTTCCTCTACATCTACCTTCGGGATTAGTTTTAAGCCTAAATAATTGTTATTTTGTACCCGCGTTGAGCATGAACATTATATCTGGATCTTGTTTAATGCAAGACGGTTATTCATTCAAGTCTGAGAATAATGGTTGTTCTATTTTTATGAATAATATCTTTTATGGTCGAGCACCTGAAAAGAATGGCTTATTTCTATTAGATCTCGATAGTAGTGATACACATATACATAACATTGATGCTAAGCCAATTAAATTGAATGATAATTCTACTTATATGTGGCACTGTCGTCTTGGTCATATTGGAGTGAAACGCATGAAGAAACTCCATACTGATGGATTACTTGAATCACTTGACTTTGAGTCACTTGATAGATGCGAAGCATGTCTAATGGGAAAAATGACTAAGACTCCATTCTCTGGTATTATGGAGCGAGCTACTGACTTATTGGAAATCATACATACCGATGTGTGCGGACCAATGAGCGTAGCATCGCGCGGTGGTTATCGTTATGTTCTAACCTTCACAGATGATCTGAGTAGATATGGGTATATCTATCTCATGAAACATAAATCCGAAACTTTCGAGAAGTTTAAGGAATTCCAAAGTGAAGTAGAAAATCAACGTAACAAGAAGATCAAATTTCTACGATCTGATCGCGGAGGTGAATATCTGAGTTATGAGTTTGGCGTGCATTTAAAGAAATGCGGAATACTTTCACAATTGACACCGCCGGGTACACCACAACGTAACGGTGTGTCCGAACGTCGTAATCGAACTCTCTTAGATATGGTTCGTTCTATGATGTCTCTTACTGATTTGTCGTTATCATTTTGGAGTTATGCATTAGAGACAGCCGCATTCACTTTAAATAGAGCACCATCAAAATCCGTAGAAACGACACCGTATGAATTATGGTTTAATAAGAAACCTAAGCTGTCGTTCCTGAAAGTTTGGGGTTGCGAAGCCTATGTAAAGAAGTTACAACCGGACAAGCTAGAACCCAAAGCGGAGAAATGCGTCTTCATAGGATACCCTAAGGAAACTATAGGGTACACTTTCTATCACAGATCCGAAGGCAAAATCTTTGTTGCTAAGAACGGAACCTTTCTTGAGAAAGAATTTCTCACTAAAGAAGTGACTGGAAGAAAAGTAGAACTCGATGAGATTGATGAATCTATACTCGTTGATCGAGTAGCGCAAGATCGGGAAGTTGTACCTGTACCGCCTACACCGGCAACAGAGGAAGCTAATGATAATGATCATGAAACTTCGAACGAGGAAACTACTGAACCTCGCAGATCGACAAGGGAACGTGCCACTCCTGATTGGTATGATCCTTGTCTAAATGTCATGATTGTGGATAACAATGATGAAGACCCTGTGACGTATGAAGAAGCGATGATGAGCCCAGATTCCAACAAATGGCAAGAAGCCATGAAATCCGAAATGGGATCCATGTATGATAACAAAGTATGGACTTTAGTAGACTTACCTAATAGCCGAAAGGCTGTTGAGAATAAATGGATCTTCAAGAGAAAAACAGATGCTGATGGTAATATCACTGTCTATAAAGCTCGACTTGTCGCAAAGGGTTTCCGACAAATTCAAGGAGTTGACTACGATGAGACTTTCTCACCTGTAGCGAAGCTAAAATCTGTGAGGATTTTGTTAGCAATAGCTGCATTTTTCGATTATGAGATTTGGCAGATGGATGTCAAAACGGCATTCCTTAATGGTGACATTGAGGAAGAGTTGTATATGGTACAACCCAAAGGTTTTGTCGATCCTAAAAATGCTGACAAAGTATGCAAACTTCAGCGTTCAATTTATGGACTGAAGCAAGCATCAAGAAGTTGGAACCGACGCTTTGATAAGGTGATCAAAGACTTCGGGTTTATACAGTGTCATGGAGAGGCCTGTATTTACAAGAAAGTGAGTCGGAGCTCTGTAGCATTCCTGATATTATATGTAGATGACATATTATTGATTGGGAATGATATAGAACTATTAAGCAGTGTAAAGGGTTATTTGAATAATAGTTTTTCAATGAAAGACCTTGGTGAAGCATCATATATATTAGGCATCAAGATTTATAGAGATAGATCAAGACGTCTAATAGGGCTATCACAGAGTACATACCTGGACAAGATTCTAAAGAAGTTTAGAATGGACGAAAGTAAGAAAGGATTCTTACCTATGTTACCAGGCAAGGTCTTGAGTAAGACTCAAGGTCCGGCTACGGCAGAAGAAAGAGAAAGGATGAGTCGATCCCTATGCCTCGGCAAAGAGGCTCTATCATGTATGCCATGCTATGTACAAGACCGGATATAGCGCATGCCGTTAGTTTGACTAGCAGATATCAAAGTGATCCAGAATGGAACATCGGACAGCGGTCAAGAATATCCTGAAGTACTTGAAAAGAACTAAGGATATGTTTCTTTGTTATGGAGGTGACCAAGAGCTCGTTGTAACAAGTTACACCGATGCAAGTTGGAACACCGATCCCGATGACTCTAAGTCACAATGGGTACGTGTTTATATTGAATGGTGCTGCGAAGCTGGGCAAGCTCGAAGCGGTGCACGGTGGCGAAATCCTCAACAGAATCGGAGTACATAGCGGCTTCAGAGGCTTCATCAGAAGCGGTATGGATGAAGAGGTTCATTATAGAGCTCGGTGTGGTTCCTAGTGCATTGGACCCACTAGTCATATATTGTGACAACATGGGTGCCATCGCCAATGCACAAGAACCAAGGTCACACAAGAGGCTGAAGCATATCAAGCTGCGTTACCACTCGATTCACGAGTACATCGAAGATGGAGAAGTAAAGATTTGCAAAGTACACACTGATCTGAATGTAGCAGATCCGTTGACTAAAGCTCTCCCTAGGGCAAAGCATGACCAACACCAGAATGCCATGGGTGTTAGGTATATTACAATGTAATCTAGATTATTGACTCTAGTGCAAGTGGGAGACTGAAGGAGATATGCCCTAGAGGCAATAATAAAGTGGTTATTATTTATATCTTTATGTTTATGATAAATGTTTATATATCATGCTATAATTGTATTAACCGAAACATTAGTACATGTGTGATATGTAGACAAACAAGAAGTCCCTAGTATGCCTCTTAAACTAGCTTGTTGATTAATGGATGATTAGTTTCATAATCATGAACATTGGATGTTATTAATAACAAGGTTATATCATTATATGAATGATGTAATGGACACACCCAATTAAGCGTAGCATAAGATCTCGTCATTAAGTTATTTGCTATAAGCTTTCGATACATAGTTACCTAATCCTTATGACCATGAGATCATATAAATCACTTATACCGGAAAGGTACTTTGATTACACCAAACACCACTGCGTAAAAGGGTGGCTATAAAGGTGGGATTAAGTATCCGGAAAGTATGAGTTGAAGCATATGGATCAACAGTGGGATTTGTCCATCCCGATGACGGATAGATATACTCTGGGCCCTCTCGGTGGAATGTCGTCTAATGTCTTGCAAGCATATGAATAAGTTCATAAGAGACCACATACCACGGTACGAGTAAAGAGTACTTGTCAGGAGACGAGGTTGAACAAGGTATAAAGTGATACCGAAGATCAAACCTCGGACAAGTAAAATATCGCGTGACAAAGGGAATTAGTAATGTATGTGAATGGTTCATTCGATCACTAAATGTCATCGTTGAATATGTGGGAGCCATTATGGATCTCCAGATCCCGCTATTGGTTATTGGTCAGAGTGAGTACTCAACCATGTCCGCATAGTTCACGAACCGTAGGGTGACACACTTAAAGTTGGATGTTGAAATGGTAGTACTTGAATATGGAATGAAGTTGGAATATTTGTTCGGAGTCCCAGATGAGATCCCGGACGTCACGAGGAGTTCCGGAATGGTCCGGAGAATAAGATTCATATATAGGATGTCATTTTATGTGAAATAAAATGTCGCGGAAGGTTCTATGGAAGGTTCTAGAAGGTTCTAGAAAAGTCCGGAAGAAATCACCAAGGAAGGTGGAGTCCACATGGGACTCCACCTCCATGGCCGGCCAGCCCTAGATGGGGTGGAGTCCCAAGTGGACTCCACCATAGGGGGCCGGCCACCCCCCCACATGGGAGGTGGAAATCCCACCCTTTGGGTGGGAGTCCTAGTTGGGCTAGGTTTCACCTCTTATGGGAGGTTTTGGTTTCGGGTCTTATTCGAAGACTTGGACACCAACACTTGGGATCCACCTATATAATGAGGGGCCAAGGGAGGGGGCCGGCCACCCCAAGACCACAAGCTGGCCGCCCCCCATAGAGTGGCCGGCCACCCCTCCCAAACCCTAGCCAAGCTCCTCTCCTCCATATTGCCCGCATAGCTTAGCGAAGCTCCGCCGGACTTCTTCACCGCCACCGACACCACGCCGTCGTGCTGTCGGATTCAAGAGGAGCTACTACTTCCGCTGCCCGCTGGAACGGGGAGGTGGACGTCGTCTTCATCAACAACCGAACGTGTGACCGAGTACGGAGGTGCTGCCCGTTCGTGGCGCCGGAACCGATCGTGATCAAGATCTTCTACGCGCTTTTGCAAGCGGCAAGTGAACGTCTACCGCAGCAACAAGAGCCTCCTCTTGTAGGCTTTGGAATCTCTTCAAGGGTGAGACTCGATAATCCCCTCGTTGCTACCATCTTCTAGATTGCATCTTGGCTTGGATTTCGTGTTCGCGGTAGGAAAATTTTTGTTTTCTATGCAACGTTATCCTACAAGGGATAATGAGTAACGTGCCCAACTTTTGCTGGTTAACTACCGATGGCAAAACAACGTTACTCTACACAGAATCAAGTCCCCGGGCATGATCCTGGAGTGCAAAAAAGTTCTGTCGGGTGCGCGTCACGCGCTCCCGATGGGAGTAGCCCCCGAGTCTGAGCATGGGTGCTTGCAACCGAGTGCAGACTCGAGCTGATTAGCCAATTTTTCTTCAATCTTTTTTTCCTTCGACTCCTCATTCTGTCGGGTGCGCGTCACGCGCTCCCGAAGGGAGTAGCCCCCGAGTCTAAGTGCAGATGCTTCGTAATCTGTGCATAGACTCAAGTTCACCATCCGATACATTTTTATTCCTTCGAGTGCTTCGAGCATTCTTCACGATGTCATTGATGACGTTTTACTGACATCCTGATTTTGACTGATAAGACGCGACCTGCTGGGCCCATTCTTTCTCTGTTTGGCCCTATTTTAAACAATATCCACCCTTCTCGTACAGTTACCAAGGCGCCTCCTCGATTTCCGCAATCATCAATGGAAAAAGGTTCCCTTAATGAACTGGCAGCAACGGCACGTGCCCACGCAGTCCTCAAGTTCTTCCTCTCTTAAAATCTCCAAAGGACGAAAATCTTTAATCTTCTCCCATATTCGCCGTAGCATCTTCTTGATTTTCTTCTTCCACCTTCCTTCGCAACCGCTGCGCCGCCACCACCGCTTTTCTGATCTTCCCCAGATCTCGCAATGGTGAAGAAGAAGAACCCTGTTGCCGCCGCCAGTTTCACGAGCGGTGGCGCCGCCGCCAAAGCTTCCTCGAATCCACCGAAGAGGAGCGCTCCAGACGCTCCTCCCCAGCTCCGGCGCCGCCAGCGCCGCCAAGCTCGATAGCCAAACCTAGAGATTGGCTAGCGTCCTCCATCACGAAGCGTGATGAGAAGAAGGCCCGAAGCCTCGGGTTGATCTCCTCCGACGAGGGGAATGTGATTCTTCCAGGTGCGGTTTCTCGGCCCAATCCCCATGTTGGTTTTACCGTGGTGTTCCTATCGTTCTTGTATCGGGGTCTCTCGCTTCCCGCCCATGAATTTCTTCACCATCTTCTGCGGACTTACGAAATCCAATTGTGGCAACTCACCCCCAACTCAATCCTTCACGTTGCTGTGTTCATCACCCTCTGTGAGGCGTTCTTGGGCATTGAGCCCCATTTCGGGTTGTGGAAAAAGATCTTTTATGTTAAGAGGTACAGCACTAGTAATGGATCCTTTGTCATCGGAGGAGTGGGGTTTGTAGCTCGTTCAGAGGTTAACTATTTCAGTTTCCCAATGAGAGAATCCGTGCAAGGATGGAGACTGAAATGGTTTTATGTCAAGGAATCTTCGACAACCGAGTCCCAGCTTCCTCGCTTTGTCGATGTCCTTGAAGCTAAGCCGAAGGATTCTTGGAAGAACATTCTCTCTCCCGACGAAAAGACAGCAGCCGACAATTTATTCGCCAAATTCCTTCGGATCAAAGAGGTCGATGGTCAAACTATGATCGGTACAGAGGTAGCAGCGGTGTTCTTGAAGCGTCGAGTCCAACCAGTCATGGCCAGAATCCGCCCGATGTGGTTGTATTCGGGCGCAAAGGATGAAACCAGGATAAATATCGCTGAATTGTCGGAAAAGGAGCTGCTTGACGAAGTCCGTCTCCTTACTCTCTTTAGTTAGGAAGACTCGATTCCGTTGATATCTTCTTATACTCCCCTTGATGCCGATCACCCACCATCAGAGGTAACTTTCCTTCTCATATTCTTACTACGCTGCTTCCACTTAGTCAACACAATTATTATTATTCTTATTTGTTCTTCTCTTCGACAGATCCCCATAGTTTCTGGAAACTTGCATGATTCGCCGAATGATACTTCTGAGGGGAGAGGCTCCTCAGTTCCTGTTGATTTTCACGCTGCCGAGCACACAGGCCCAGAAAGCGAACACAATGATCTGATAGATTCTGAAGCTGTTCACACCGATCTTCCTTCCTCAGCTGATGATGCTTGCGACACAGAGGGATCAGTGCGTGATGATGACGCTGATCGTGATGCCTTTGTTAATGCAGCTGTGGAGGAGACCAGGGCTTCGCCCATGAGGAGATCAACCGGCGGCTTTGCCGATGAAGACGATCTCCTCGATTTGTAAACGCCTTTTTCCTTGAATTTATATTTTGTCTTTTTTATTTCTCGCACTCCTTTCATAACTTCTGTCAATCATTACCTTTTGCAGTGACGAAGGTTTCTTTGAACCTCCATCTAAAAATGCCAAAACTGGCGCTGCTCCACCGGACGTTGTGGCTTCCGAAGCTTCGGCTCCTAAGGCAGCCCCCGCGGCTCAGGTATCGATAGCTTCCTCCCTTTCTAAGGGGAAAGATGTTCCTTCAACTGCCGCCGCCGTGACTCCTCCTTCTGTAAGTCCTTTTTTTGATTACAACGCAAATTTCCTGGAGCGTGCCTTGTTTAATGATTCTTTATAAAACATCTACTTTTCCTCTTTTCTTAAGGACCTGCAGGGCGTTATATCCTCTTTGGAGGCCTTCGCCTCCAATTTACTTCCCTGGAGGCAGACAAGGTTCGGCTGCAGAAGGAACTTAAATCTTCTTCCTCAAAGTTGGACGGCGCAGTCAAGATAGCCGCCGCAGCTCGCCAAGAGGTCGACTCCCTAAAGGAGGAACTGGGCAAACTGAAGGAGAAGCTGAAAGAAGAGGAAGCGTCTAGGCTGGCCGCCGAGGCTCGGGTAGCCGAAAAAGATGAACTCCTTCTCCAGTCTTCCTTGGCTTTGCTTGGTAATTTCTTTTATGCTTCTCTGTCGATTGTTGTACTTATGAATTGGATTATTTGCCAGTAATTCTTCTTATCTCATTTTCTTGCAGAGGCTGCCGACATCCCCGCCAATGCTTTGGACAGGATTTCAAACAACTCTCCGGTGAATGGTGTGTCGATGACTGTCGCCTCCCACCAGCTAACACGGGAGCTTCTTGAAAAGGGGAAAGGCGCCATGGCGCGGATGCATTCGATGATCTTCCCCAAGATCAGTCAAGACAAGACTCTGGGGCAGCTGATCGACGCTTTCGCAGTCGACACCAAGGAGGTTATCGAGGTATTCAAACGCACTTCGCGTACCTATGGTGCCCTCCTAGCCTTCCAACTTATGATGGGTCATGGCTTCAAGGCCAATATCGAAGAGATGTCTAAGGAGCTGCCGAAAGAGCAAGATGGGCGGTTCATTGATTTAAGCGTCTTCAAGACGTCATCCCTTAAATGTGCACGCCAGCTCCTTGAGCTGGTTTCATCGAGGAAGACGTCGGCTGGCCCCAGTTTATCGACTGAGACCCAAGCCGTTTGATTTTTGTAACAAACTTCTCTTTTAGCTGATGTGAAACAATGTTCTGTCGCAAAACTTATGTTTGTAATAAACTCCGTGCTAGCAATGTTGCTAGTACACCCTTGTTATGATATTTTCACTTGCACTTCTCCCGATGGGAGTATCTTCTGATGCTGATGCGAAGCGATCCGTCATGCTTTTGTCGCTTTTCCTTGCAGGTGTTCCCAGTGCCTGCATTTGTTGACGATTCTTCGGGTGCTCTTTCTGAAGATGATCGGATCCAACGTATGAAGGATCGGATCGCGCAGTTGGAAAAGGATCTGCGCAGCACCTATGCCTTGGCTGCTATTATCAAGAAGAAGGGCGAGATTGCAGCCGACGTAGAGCGCTATGCTCTTACTGAACTGCATAAAGCCACTTAAAGTTTAAAATGTAAGTTCCCTTATCCTTGTGCTTATTACTTTTTTGTCAAAAAATGCATTGCCTGATCTTTCGTTGATTCCCTTGCTAGTCATAGCTCTGAACCGTGCTGAAGAGAACAAGCGGATTCACGAACGTGTGAACGTATTGACCCAGCTATCATCAGCCAAAGAGATTTTCTGGCGGGAACACTCGAAGGCTTCGGCTGTCGCACAATTTCAGGATCGGGTCCAGCAGGTCCATCATTTTTTCGACAAGTGCTACAAAGCCCTGAGGGTAATTTGGAGGACGATGTTCCCTTTGAACGTGGTCCCTCCTACGCTGCTGACTCTGATGTCTGAGTTTGGGAATACCAAGAAGATTCGAGACTTGGTGTGAGCTCAGGTTTTTGCAGGGGCCAGATTTACACTTGCCCTCGTCCTTGCACGTTATCCCTCAGCAAATCTGCTGACTATTGCCAATGTTGTTGGTGATTTGGAGGCGCTGTATCCGAAGGTATTGCTGCCCGCCAACATAATTGTCGACAAACTTGAAAAGGAGTCAAAGTTACCTGAGGAAAGAGAGACTCCGCAAGGGTGATTTCAGGGATTAAGGTTGTTTTGTAAATAGGTTATTTTGGCTACTTCATCCAAGTATTAGGATTGTTTAGCCGAGACATTTTATTCGGTAGATACATGTATATGTACTTTTACCATGTTAATGCCGTTGGCAAATTTTGAAGGAGCAAATATTAATTTCCCGTTTAGATATATGTGTACTCGTTGGTCAGCAAATCATTTGAGTGATCAACTCGTGTTGCAGGTTTTGCTAAACCTGCTGTATGCGCAACTTTGCTTTCAACCGATGTATGTTTCGACAGCCACTCCCGAATAATTCGGGTGCAATGATTCTGCCGATGAGCCCGTTGTTCTTTGATATTTCCATAAGTGAAATATCGAACGTGGGTTGTGTTTATATGTATTTCCGAACTCTTGCTATTTACGGCGCTCGTAGAGGCATCTATAGCAGAGGGAAGAATTAATGTCCTTGTTTATTTTGCATCCTGTAGCGCTCGTAGAGGCTTTTTTCGGAGCAGATCTTGTGCCGCAAGCTATGTTGCACCGTTGTTTGCCAGTTGGCATAAACAGTGTGTTCGGTGATGCGGTGTAGGTGCTCCGATTTACTGCAATGCTTTTCAAGGAATCGAGACTTAAGTTCTCATTAATAATAAAAAACACGGGACTAAAGGGCGAAAAAAGGGGAGAGCCTTGTTTAAAAAGAGAGGGAAAATTAAACACTAGTAGATTGCTTAGGCATGGAAAGGGTTCTTCTCATCTTCTGGCTTGTTCACCGTGTTGGTGTTTTTCGAAGCGGCGTTGATTTCACCAGAGGTCTGGGCAGTGATTGTCAGTGTTTTGTTGTCTCCTATGTCTTCTGCACCATCAGCTGCCGAAACTTTTGCTGCTGGAGCTTGGGCTGCAGAAGTTTGTGCTGCCAAAGCTTCAAGGGCGAGGTCGGCTGGCTTCTTCTTTGCTCCTCTGACGCGTTATTCTTCCTTATTATCGCGTGACGATGACTTCGAAGGAAGGTCAGTAATTTCCTGCCGCAGTCCAAACTTTGCAGCAATCCTCTGAAAGTCTCGATCACAATTGTCCGAGCGTGAGAAACTTCCATAGACTGTAATGTTTGTCCCATTGCTCCCAGGCATTTTCAGCTTGAGGTATGCGTAGTGCGGTACAGCCATGAACTTGGCATAAGCTGGCCTCCCGAGTATAGCGTGATACTGCGACTCCCTGTTCACGACTTCGAACTCGATCTTTTCCTTCCTGAAGTTGTCGGGTTTGCCAAAGATGATGTTCAGGTAAACTTTGCCAAGAGAGTACGCCGGTGAAGTGGGGAGAATCCCATGAAAGCGGGTGTCCGATTCTTCTACCATTCTCATGGTGATCCCCATACTCTTGATCGTGTCAAGAAATATCAGGTTTAGTCCACTTCCACCATCCATGAAGACTTTGCTCATCTTGAATCCCCTGACCTGTGCCTCGACTACTAAGGCAGCGTGTCCTGGTTTCGGTATGGTCATCAGGTGATCTGCTCGGCTGTATGTAATATTCTGAGATGACCACTTGACATATTCAGGGATGTTCGCCATGATGCTTTCTGCCAGGTTGATTTCTCGAGTGAGCTTCTTCATTTCTCTTCTTGAAACACCTGTCCTGTGGATCATGCTCATCTGCCCACGTGGTGGTGGAAATGCCTCGTTGGGTTGATGAGGTTGAGCCTGCTGGACTTGATGCTGCGGTGGAGGTGGTGGTGGTGGTGGTGGTGGCGGTTGCTGGCCTGCCTGCTGGATGAGTTTTTGCATGTCAATGAACTGCCGACAATCCCTGAGCAAGTGGCTTGACTTCGTTTTGCCGTCCTTGGAATCAGTATACGAGTGCAAGTAATAGGGAGCGTTGATCTTCTCAGCGTAGGGTAGTTCGGGGGTCCTCTGTGGTCATGGTTTGTAATTGCCACGGTTCCCAGAGTTGTTCCGATTACCGTCCTGCCGATCGTCTTGTCTGTCGTCGTACCGATCGTCCTGCTGGTCAGAGTATCCTGCAGCTACCAGGTTACTGTCGTCATAGCTACGGTCTTTCCTCTTCTTGTAGCGATCCCTTCGTCCACCCGAGTCATGCTTCGGCTGGTCGTCATCTTCATCGTCACTGCGTTGTCGTGGCTTTCGTACGTTGTCCTCGCCATCAGCCCAGCTGTTGGCGATTTCCATTAGCTTGGTTATGGTTTTTGGCTTTTTGCGCCCGAGTTCTTCTATGTAGCTTTCACGTCGGATGCCATCGCTGAAGGCGTCGATTGCTCTGTCGACAGATACGTCTTCGGCAGCGTTTAGGAGCTTGGTGAATCTCCCGATGTATGAGCGCATCGATTCCTTTTGCTTTTGCTGGCAATGCCGTAACTCTTCAATCCCGACGGGCCTTTTGTACGTTGCTTGGAAATTTGCAACGAAAGCATCTACTAGGTCGTCCCATGATTTGATGAAACTCTTCGGCAGACCCCTTAACCAGGCTCGCGCTGAATCCTTTAGGTAAAGCTGCAAGCACTGCATTGCTGCTATCTGGTTTCCCTTATGCAGAATCACAGTCTGCAGATAGTCATCTATCCAGGACCTTGGCTCCTGCTGCCCATCGTATTTGGCGGCGTCAGTAGGGGTGGGTTTGAACTTTCTGGGTGGCATCGCCTCACGGATTTTGTAGCTTAAACAATCGGCTCCCCTGATCTCGCCGTCGTTCTCCTGGCTCTCATCCGAAGAATCACTGTCATACTCCTCCCTAGCGGCGCGTCGTCGCCTTGCTTTGTCGATCCAGCTCTGGGTGATTTCATCCCGAGCATCTCTCGCATGATGCTTTGAGCCACTAGCCTGCAACGTAGTCCTTTCCTTTCGCGGAACTAGATTATCTCCCAATATCGCGAGACTTTCTAGGGCGCCTCGGTGGGCTTGAGCCATGAAACCTTCAGGGCGCTGATTGATGAGGTATGCAGCGAGGTTGGCGGTTGCTCCCGGGACGGTTTTTGGCCGTGGCATGCCCGCGGTGTCCGTTGTCATAAAGGACTTGGTCAGATTCGACGTTATTTCTCTAGCGTCATCTTCCGAAAGCCTGGATAGTCTTGATCGGTGCTTGCCTGCCCCCTGAGTACTTCGAGAGGCGCTTCCTTGCGAGCCTCTTCGTCGTTCGCTGGATCGGTCTGCCGCAGATAGGCGTTTCTCGAGGGTGGCTTGTTCTTTGGATAGTCGTTCCCGGTTTTTCTCCAATATGGAGCGGTAAGCGTTGAGGGTGCCGACCGTGGTTCCTGCCGGGAGCGGCGTGTTGTTAAGCACGGCTGCCTTGGCTGCTGCCCACTCCTCCTCTGCGATGGTGTGGTCGCTGTTGTTATTGCTGGCGCTGTTCTCAAAACTAGCTCGCCTGCTGGAACGGGGGGTGCGATCTCCGTCTCCCCTGTTAGCAACATAAACTTGGTGGCGCGCCGCTCCTCGGGTGACACCTTGGACGATGCTGTCGACACTGTCCTCTCCCGATGAATACTGGGCATTGCAGATGAACGGTGTGTCGCTCGATCCCAGCCCGTGCCTGGTGTCGCAGTTCAAGCAGTAGTACGAGGTTAACTTCGAAGATGTGGGTTTGTCGGATCCAACCGACATGGAAGACGCTGAACAGGGAGTCGAGGGCGCGGGCGAACTCGTCAAGCCTGTCAGACCAGCCGAAAGGTCGAATGATGGTGACGCGCTCGGACTCGTTGATCCGGAAGAGGGCGATTCCAGCAGCCGAAGGATTCCTTCTGAATTGACGTTGTAGTGGACGCTCCCGAAGGTCATCTCCATGTTGCCTTGCAGATCGGAGAAGGTCGAGCGAGACGAGTCGCTGTGCAGGGTGAATTCGTAGGAGCCGAAGTGAATCGGGCCTCCCAGTTTTGGCGATGATGGTGTTGATGAAGTCGCTGATGACATGACGGGCTCTGCCGATGTCCAATCTTGTGCCGACAGGGTTCCCACAGACGGCGCCAATTGTCGAGGGTAATCATCGGCAATGCCCTCTGATTGGGGCTTAGGGTTGATGGAATCCTGCAAACTGACACGAGACATCGGTTCACAGACAAGCGGGGAGAGCGATTTACCTAGGTTCGGGGCCCTCGATGAGGTAAAACCCATACGTCATGCCTATCTGTTCTTGATTATGAAGATATTGGATTACAATGGGGTGCCGAATAGTTCGGTTGAGATCTCGTCGAGAGGTTAAGTGCTGCGGCGACCTAGCTTTAGACTTTTTGGTGGCTAAGACTGCTAAGATTGATTGTGTCCCTCGGCAGCCCCTCTCCTGGCCTTTATATAGGCGGCCAGGTCTCAAGAGGTCTAACCGAGTACGAGTAGGTTTATAGTAGTTTTAAATCTAATCTTTCCTTGTTCGGCTGCTTCTTTGTCTTGCCCGTCAAGGAATCTTCTGGTGCGCCATCCAAAAGGCCCGTCTTGCTTCCAAGTGCCTTCATGGGCCTCCAACTAAACAATACGGGATAGGGCAATGTCGGTTACCCGAAGGGTAATGCCCACGTCACCCAGCCTCTGCAACAACGCACCACCCTAATGGCACTACGGATGCACACAGCCAAAAAAAGGAAAAGAAAACTAAGAAACAAAAGTCCCCCTACAGTATCTCAGGCCTAACAAAAGCAATACATCCACCGCCAAGACAACACCTGAAATACAGACTCTCCAAAAAACGACAGCTCCAAGAAGGGAACAGTGCTCTAACACCATCGTCGCCTGATCAAAGATCTTAGGTTTTCACCCTGAAGATAGGCCCCGCTCTCAAAACAATGCCTCCAACAAGATCGTTGCCAGACACAACCAGTTAAGGCCAGACTTTGGGTTTTCACCCTGAAAGGTAGGACTCTGAACTTCACTTGTGTTGTCTCCCCCACTTTCATACCGCTGCTGTGAAGCCCGTAACACCAAGCAAGTCCCTCAACAGCGCGGAGACTTGAACCTCACTTAGCTAGTCCTCCCCTCCGGCCTTCATGAAATTCTCTTCTTCCGATTTTCATCATGGATCCATAGTCACTTGATGCCAACACAGAAAAAGAGCTTCGCGCCGCTCCCTCCAGAACCAAACGGTCGGAATAAAAGTGGGTGCGCACGACCGAATACCACCGATCCAGCAAACTCCAGGCAAAAGCACTGTTACATTCGCCGGCGGAGCCTTCCGGAACTCAACACTCCGGCCAGATCACGAGTCTAGGCCTCCGGTAGATCCTCCTCTTCACGCAAGAGAGGCCATAGGACCGCCGCCTTTATTCAGGTCGGACCCCCACGTCGGCGACCACCCTGGGTTGGCCACTCCAACCCTCCACCGGCGACACCATCGCCGGCTTCCAAGCTCCTCCATCTCGCCGCCGGAACGCGGTGATAGATCAAAAGATCCACCACCACCAACCGCAAGCTGATCCTCTCCGGCGAAGAAGAGGGTCACCTCCACCGTCGAACCCAAGGCTGCTGCCCCGGGCGTCCTCGTACCGCGGGAGAACCCCAAGATCATCACCCCTGATTGGCGAGAGGCGGAGGGAAAGGCGCTGTCCGCCACCACCAGCCACCACCGCCGGCATGCCGCCGATGGGAGGCGGGGAGGCCGCAGCCCGCAGCTGGATCATCCCCAGGAGGGTCGCCGCCGCCCCTCCAAACCTCGTCCAACCGCCACCGCCCCGGAAGGCGGAAGGGCCACCGCCGCGCGAGAGACTCCATGGCCGCCATTCCCGATGCGTCACGAGGGTAGGCCCCCACCGCCGCCACGCCCCGAGATCTTTGCCCCGGTGGCGCTGCTGGCGGCGGCGGTAGGAGGGTTGGGAGGCGGGGTGCGGTAGGTTAGGGTTGGGAGGCGGCGGCAGGGTTGTTGTCCAGATACATCCAAATTTAAACAAAGCTCAGACAATCTTCATGGGACGGAGGGAGTACATCTGCTCCTTTCCCGACTTCTGCCAAACTTGATGAGGTTTAGCTGGCTTGGTGGGAGGTTCTTGCTTAAAGAAAGGAGTTGGTTTCTTCTCTACTGGTTCCGGGAACCTGATTCTAGCATCATACTCCCAAGAACCATCAGCCTTCCTGGGTAAAGGATTTTTGCACTGTGTATTCGCATGCCCCAAGAAACCACAAGCAAAGCAAAAATAAGGTAGCCGCTCATACTGAACTTCATATGTATCCACCTTACCTCTCTGCAACGAATTAAAACTTATCACCCGTCGCAGTGGTTTGTTTACATCAATCCATATTTTAGCTCTCATACTTTGTCCCCACCCATGACTGGTACCAGTCAGATCCATCTTAATGAAACTAGTTGAATGCCCGTGCGTTGCTACGGCTGTCAAATTTTTCTCCATCTACCTATATGCAAAATATATTTTTGGAGCAACATGTCTTTTCATGTAGAAATGCAAAACCACACACTATGCATAGCAGGCATGGTTCTGAATGGAACATTCCAAAATCATCACAAAGCAAAATCATAAACGCAAAATTCTGAATTAGCTGGGATAGGCGGCGCATACTGTGAAAGCTCGTTCCCCTGCCAAATGTCCTCTTTGGCAATTGTTGCCACCTCGATGAACGTGAGCATACGACTAATGAAAAACCAACGATTCCTTTCTTCCCAAGCGTTCCAGAGAACATAGAGAAGGCGGCCGCTGGTTGCCCCTGCTCCTTCCTCGGATTCCCCTCAATGAGTTTGTTCCATCACTCTCCGATGCTTGGTAAGCTATGCCTGTGCACTTGATGAGACTCCAAACGACCGTGGTGAAGATGCAGTCTTTACATAAGTGCATCGTCGTTTCCTGGCCGTTTAGGCACATTTGGAAAATAGGGTAATGGGGGCCAACCTCTTATAGCCACATATTAGGCGTCAACAGCTTACGTGGAGGTCCAACCAATCGAACATCTTGCATTTCGGCCTGGTAGATGCATTCCATATTTTCTGAGAAAGGAAACAAGGGTGGCAAGCTAGGAATTACACCGGGTACCCAGACTTGCGGTGTAGATTCCATCGTTGGTCAAAAACCAAGAGAAGTCGGGGATCTCAGGAGCAAGCTGGGTTGTATGAATGGTGTCCTAGACCTCAATGTAGTGCGACAGCTGGACCAACGTGTTGAGACGCGCAATCAAACGAATCCATTTATCGTCTTCGATCTCCTTTGCGATGGAACGGTTCTTCCTAGTTGCAATCTTGAAAATATCATGACCCCAAAGCCAAAGGGGGCTTCCCGGATGTCATGCCAGAAGGAAGTTGTTTCTCCATTGCCGAGAAAGACCTTGGTGGAAACCCTGAAGAGGGCCATGTCTGAGTCGTTGGAGGGGAGCTCTGAGCCAACCCAAGGCCAACATGATCCATGCCAAGCATCCCGAGTCGTCCTAGGTTAGTGCAACGGCTAACAATCGAGAATTGCCCAGCTCCTCCTTCAAAATGATGCTAGTATCTTTGTATGTGAACATAATGAATGCAAAGACACCTTTTTAGTCAATAATTTAATGACACCACCATCCAATTTTATATGTTTTTATTTCACATTGCTCTCTCCCACTCTCTTGCTATCAGGTCGATTGAGGAAATATAGATAAATAGAAAAATGATCACGGATTTAGGGCCATATAGCTCTGAACACCTATCATAGATATACGGTATATATAGGCTAAAATATATCTAGATTCATTGAACATGTGAGAAATATTTAGGGCCAGAGGGAGTAGTAGTTTTTAAACAAACACTATGTGTTTTTGGATTTTTATTTTCATCTCCTTCCCATGTTCCATGTATACGTGCCTCTAGTTACTCATGGGAGATAACTGGCGCATACTTTCAAACCTAATTTGTAGTTCTAACACATATGCTTGAGATGAGCATATATAATTGGCATACATAAACTGTGGTGATCAAATTTATATAAGATGAAAAGGTAGACACCTTACGAAATAACATATCAAGGGCAGTCCACATAAGCGCCGGAACACAAGCTTGAACATCTCAGTGTGATGTTGTGACTTGAGCACAAACAAGAAATTATCTTACAATCAAATAGTTGTCAGGGATTTATCTTTCCAAATCGCAACATATATTAGAGAACCACGAGTTACACTCAATGTAATAAGGCAACAACTTAAGATTTAAAAAAATAGTAACCGGATTACACGTATCAAAGATCAACACCAATGGGCTATGTTAATACGACAAGTCAATCAATAACCAGTCATTCTAGAAATGAAAAGGAAACCACCATCTTAATAAATAAGAATACAAATGCAATGTTAATCAATTACATGAAAACCTTCTATCACGCAAACACAAATACAAATGCTCTACGTAGAAAGAACAACACATCATGTCTTCTCTCATCAGAAGACTTCATGGCTTCTCTCTAATTAATCATTTGATGATTCAGCTATGATATCAAAAACTCATTCGTTTCATTTTAAGTTGAACAACTGAACCATCGCTCCTTACATGTTGTTGAGAACCACCATTTGAGCCTTCTGTAATATTGTCAAATCCTTTGCTCTTTTTTGTGACTGCATTTCTATTTGAGCTCACTCGATTAGAACTCAATGCAAGCACAACTTCCCTTTTTGCTCGGAAGAATTCGCCGAAATGTAATTTAACTTACAAAACACTGGGGATAAGAAGTACTAACAATGATTCTTTGATCTATCAGAAAACATGCCTACTACTCTTCTTAGCATACGTATGGTGATGTATTTTGCAGATGATGCAAGGATATAAACCTTGGAGAATTTCTATAGCATATGCTATTACATACTACTATGTATTACCTATTATATATACCAGGTCATTTTTCATGATAAACAATAGATAATAATTAGTTTTACCCCTGACTAAGATCACTAAAAAATCTAAATACAATACTTCTAAGACAGGAGCGGATGTAGCCTTTATCATGATTGCATCTGTAGTGGAAAATAGAGTGGTACATGATAACTGAAAAATCAAGAGAAATGTCAGGTCTAGATGATGTCAAGCAGATTGTTTATCATTTTCATTTCAACAGTAGTACCATAAGTTGCATCCTCTTGTTTTCTCCAATAACATGATCTCTCTTTCTAACTGCCAAAAAAATAGAAAGCATATATATCTTTACTATTAGTTTGGGATAGGTGTTATCCGTACATAATATGAAACCCAGATCAACCGTGCTCAACCTTCGTACGTCAAAAAAAGTCGGAGTTATCACACGCGAAAAACCAGCAAAACCGGCAGGATATAAGGATCCCACGCAAAAAAACCTGTGTGATATACGCATATAGCGATCGCACAACAGGAAGAAAAGCATCTATCGTCATATGTGTAAAAAGCCGCTAGCTAATATTACGCGTATTGTCACGGGAAATGCACTTTGGCTCATAGGAGCATTTGCTCTCATTATGTGAATCTACATTTTGAAGTGTAAAAAAATTCTAAACTAAATTTTTACATGTGGTTATCGCCGGTATACAATCCAAAACGAAAAATATCAGCCGACAGAACAAGAGGTATGAGTGAGCTCTCGCGAGCTCCCGGTGACGCGGGTGCCCTTAGCGGCCCGTGCTCGACCAAACGCCGGCGACCTCCCTCTGGCTCGCCACCGCTAGGACTAGCCACCACCCCTCTGCCGGCCATCCCTCCCTCCCGGTGCCCGGTGCCCGGCGCTGGCGCCCCCTCCCAGCAGGCCGGCGTGCAAGGGTTTCTCTCGGCGCGGACGCCGGGAGCCCTCGCCCTCAACCCACAGAGCCTGCCGCCGCCGTTCACCACCCCTGGGGACTGCTTCCTCCAGTATGCCCTCCAGAACTTCCGCTCTCAGGTATGCACTCAGGTCGCCCCTGGCTCGCCACTGTTTGCACCGTCGCAAGTGCACATCGCGGTGCGCCATGAGCACCGCCAAACCTTCTCTGTCTCCTCTGTCCATGTGTTATCACCAGAATTTGACCGAGTCAGAGGTGGGCCACGATTGAGATAGACTTGAAGATATACATGGAAGGAAGAACAAGAATTGGCCTTACACACGAAGTTGGGCTGAATTGCCCATGTATCTGTAATATAGTAGATCGCATCTTAGATTAAAAGTTAGAGTTTTACTCGTGCACGGTTAGGTGCACGTCCGAATTAGAAAGTCCCCTGGACTATAAATATGTATCTAGGGTTTATGGAATAAACAACAACTCACGTTCAACCCAAAACAAACCAATCTCGGCGCATCGCCAACTCCTTCGTCTCGAGGGTTTCTATCAGGTAAGCGACATGCTGCCTAGATCGCATCTTGCGATCTAGGCAGCACAAGCTCCACGTTGTTCATGCGTTGCTCGTACTGAAGCGTCTTTGATGGCGAGCAACGTAGTTATCATAGATGTGTTAGGGTTAGCATAGTTCTTCGTATAACATGCTTACGTAGTGCAACCCTTGCATGTCTAGCCGCCCTCACGCCTATCTCAGGTGTGGGGGCGGCACCCCGCTTGATCATTATTTAGTAGATCTGATCCGTTACGATTGCTCCTTGTTCTACAAGGATTAGTTTAATATCTGCAATAGTTAGGCCTTACAAAGGGGGGGAGGATCCAGCGGCACGTAGGGTGGCGTTCGCAAGTCCTAAACAGGATGTTCCGAGGATCAACTTCATGTTGGTTTTTAGGCCTTGTTTAGGATCGGCTTACGATCACCGTGCGTGGCCGCGAGGCCCAACCTGGAGTAGGATGATCCGATTATGCGGTGAAAACCCTAAATCGTCGTAGATCTCATTAGCTTTATCTTGATCAAGCAGGATCACCATATATTCGTGCACCCCGTACGAATCATGGGTGGATCGGCTCCTTGAGCCGATTCACAGGATAACCTGAGAGCCGATCGAGGCTCGTATTTAATGTTTACGTGTATGCCATGCAGGAAACTAAGCGAGGCATCCCCATCACCTTCCTGACCAGGTATAGGTCAGGTGGCACGCCCTTGCACTTCGCATCGCCGCGTGTGACCAGAAGAGCATTGCGGGCCGTCGCTCGGAGGGGTCTCAGCCAGCCGCAGCTCTAGGCTCTTCCCGGCTCTACAGTGTTGACAAGTCACTGCCCGCCGGTGGGTTTTGGCAGTCAACACATTCTGGCACGCCCGGTGGGACAATCGTCTACATCAACCACATCGCCATCTACATCTGAGATGGCGGCGAACGGCACGCCAGTCACCTACGAGGAGCTGCCTGACGAGCTCAAGAAGAGATATGACGAGATCAAGGTCACCCTCGAAGCCGACCTCATCGGCTCTTTTCAGAGAACCCGTTCCCATGGCATCAGATGGAAGGGATTCTCACCGCAAGGTGCACTCGATGGGATAGACCTCTCTGCCCCGTCGGAGGAACGCACCAGGGGCCTGCGGCAGGAGATCAACTACTTGGTGGCTCACTCGCTACACCGCCACTCTGAAAACTTGGTCAACGTGTTGGAGCGTCTCGCTCTGCGCGTGATCCAGGAGATCATGAGCCACCAGTACTCGCCGTCAGGACCAGCTCTCGGGACGCACCAAGGAGCTAAACGGAAAGCCGTACTGCAAATTCCACAACTCGCTCTCCCATGCCACCAACGACTGCAGGGTGTGGCGTCAGCACATCCAAGCGGCGATAGAGAAGGGGCGTTTAATTTTCAACCAGTACGCCATGAAGGTCGACACCCAGCCCTTCCCCGCCGTTAACATGGTAGAAGTCATCTACCCTAAGGGTTGCCAGCCAGGTCCCACGTTCAGCATCAACATGGTAGGGCCTGGGAACCACTCTGGCAAAGACGGGGATGAGGGCAGCTGCTCTCATAGCAAGGATACAGAGGAGGCCGCTCCACGCGATCGGCTCCATCATGCTGGCAAGCGCTACGTCACAGAGGGAGAAGTGAAGAACATAAGATATCAACGACCTCTCTCTGATCACCTCCTCAACAAATATGTGAATCAGTATGACCAACGCTGACGGTCCAATTATGATGATGAAGGAGATCGTCTGGCTAGAGAAGCCAGAAGACATCGTCGGCAGGATCGCGATGAGGAGGAGCACGAGCGCCGTGCCACGGACGCATCAAGGGAGCAAGATGACAACGCCAGACACTGGGACTGCCCTTTCTTCAGACACTGCTGGGATTCAGGAATGAGCCGATTGCCCACAATCGGCAACTGCCCAGAATGCAACCCGAAGAAGAAGGAGGCAGCCAACGTGTCTGTGTTCAAGCGCTTAGGGCCACTCCCGCCACAAAGCAAACGCGCTGAGTCACCTCGTTGGGCAGATCTTGAGGATTCCGAAGACGAGGGACTAGAAGAAGAAGAAGACAGGTACCACCATCCAAGGTGGTGCCCTGACGGACTCAGCCGTTCACAAAAACGCAGGGTTCAGCGGTTGCGCGGCCTGGAGGAAGCCGAAAGGTTATACCTGCATACGCTAAGAAAGGCACGGCCTGATCTGGCTGCAAAGGTTCAGCGAGCCCTGGATGAAGAGGGTCGTCCACGGAGAATGGAGTGGCGTCCCAAGCAAAGGAAAGCCGATGACGAAACATCGGCTGGTACAAATATGGTGTTCATCCTCCCTTCGGAGTTCAGTGCTCCAGGATTTGACGAGGTGCCCGTAGCGCAACTTGACTGCGGCCCACGGCCGGTTATCTTTGAAAAGCCACGAGAAAAGAGCTACAGACATCTGAAGGCCTTGTATTTGCGAGGTTATATCGATGGGAGGCCGGTAAATAAAATGCTGGTGGACACCGGAGCGGCAGTTAACATCATGCCGTACTCTATGCTACGTCGGCTAGGACGCTCTAGCTCAGATCTGATCAAGACCAACGTGACATTGAGCGATTTCAATGGCCAAGCGTCTGAGGCCCAAGGTGTTCTGAACGTGGATTTGACCGTAGGAAGGAAAACTATCCCTACAACGTTCTTCATCGTCGATAGCACGAGCTCTTATGCTGTTCTGCTAGGAAGAGATTGGATCCACGCCAACTGCTGCATTCCCTCCACGATGCACCAATGCATAATACAATGGGACGGAGATGAGGTAGAGGTCGTCCAGGCCGACGATTCAGCCGAAATTTCAACGGCTGGCATGAACGCATGGGAAGCAGCAGGCCAAGAACCCCTCTCAGGCATCAACTTGGACGACTGCAAGCGCATCGATGTGACAAAGGGAAGGGTTAAGCTGGTGTTATCCACGGGCCTGACCATGTAGTTGAATCAAAGCAATGCGCAACTTGGCGAGGCTGATCCTTGTGATCGGCCCCAAAGGTCTATGAAGGGACGTTACAGAACCTTCAGTCAGCGCCCCAATCATTATGAAGGCCGATTCCAGCAATCGGCCAAAATTATCCTCACCACATGTTCTGCTTGTGTTCACCCTCGACCCTATCAGGAGCCGACGTGCGAATTACAGAGCCGATATCTGCCATTCTTTAACAGATTCGGCTCGGGGGGCACCTAAACACGGGAACAGATGCAGGGGTACATGTGTGCAATGAAATGCTGGGGGCCGATAGGAGAAAATCGGCCAGTAAAAAAATAAATTTTTTTTACAGCCGATGCGAGGGCATCGACTTTAGAATCGAGAAACAGCCGATGCGCAGCCATCGACTCTAGTTGAATTATGCGATGTTTATCGAGTCTCCACCAAATCCAGGCCAGCGGTGGTGCCTCCTGTTGCTTCGAGGGAATAAAACAATGGAAACTTCTTCAGCTGCTTCGAGCCGATCCGGGTTCCTGAACCTTTTTGTCAAGGATTACCAATCTTTGGGGCTAGTTCAGCTGAAACGGAAGATTATCGGCTGTCGGAGGAAGAAAGAGGATCGGCTGTGGCGCATTCTCTCTGACATTCTCGCCTCGAGTAAGGCTCGGGGGGCAGCAGGCCTAGTGGATACTCTGTTTAAAGAGCCGATGGGGATACCATCGGCTGATCCTTCATTGCAACCTTCTTCACAATGATGAGTACTGAAAAGGATTATTGGGTTTGGTTGGAAAAGTTCAAAGGTTTTCCTGAAGATCCTGCATTTTCCACCAGATTTAGAAAATCATCAGTTGAAGAAGGGAAAGGTGAATTTCAAAGGACCGATGCGGTGCAATCGGCTCATTACGCATTGGCAAAAGGGACGAATCGGCAAGGTCAGTAGGAGAGGGAATCGGCTAAATTAAACTCAGAAGAAATCGGCAAAATCAAATTGGGGAAAAGTTCTTCATTGATAGGCGAGATTTCTTACATGAAGAGCTGATTGCTCTCAAAAGGAAATGCTAGGGGATACATTGCCCCATCTACTACTGCTGGCCCTATTCTAGAGGTCCTATCTACGGGCCATCACTGCCCTCGTCGTCGCCATCGTCGCCGCTGTCGGCGCTGCTTCCGGCAGGCTCGTCGTCGCTCCAGTGGCCGCCGATCGGGCCCTCATTGTCCTCATCTTCTTCGTCAGCGTCATCGTCGCTGTCGAAATTGCTGAGGTTGCCCGGCCAGGGGCAGAACCGCTTGGCCGGTGGCTCGTCGGAGGAGGTGTCATCCTCCTCCTCTTCCTGCTCCTCCTCCTCCCCGGAAGAGGTGAAGTCGCAGGAGAAGCTGTCGTCGTCGTTCTCCTCCTCCGTTTCCCCAACGGCGAGGAAGCGGAGGTCGCTCTCCCCGTCCGTCGAGGACTGGTCGTCCTCGGACCAGATGGAGAAGTCGTGGTCTGACTCCTCCCCGGCCGCAATGGCGCGGCGGATGTTCGCCGCGTGGACCTCTGCCGGGTTGTACTCCGGCGTCGGCTCACGGGATGTGGAAGACTGGCTGGAAGGATCCGATGGGGCGGAGGAGGATGAAGACATGGTGGCAGAAGGGCTTTTGGAGTGCTAGTGCGAAGGAGATGCAGAGGAGAACTGTTCATAGCGGTTAAATAAAGGAGATATAGTGGAAATTCAATGCCACAGCAGTTTCCGAGGAAGTGGTGCCTAAAAAAAAAACTGCCAGATCACGCGGAGAAGTTGAGAAGGCAGGGCATCATGATGAAGGATACTGCAACGGTTCTGCCACGACATGACCCGACGAAGGAAAACAGAGTGATTTTGGAATTACCAATTCCAAAACCAGGGGGGCATGTGTTATAACCAGAATTTGACCGAGTCAGAGGTGGGCCACGATTGAGATAGACTTGAAGATATACATGGAAGGAAGAACAAGAATTGGCCTTACACACGAAGTTGGGCTGAATTGCCCATGTATCTGTAATATAGTAGATCGCATCTTAGATTAAAAGTTAGAGTTTTACTCGTGCACGGTTAGGTGCACGTCCGAATTAGAAAGTCCCCTGGACTATAAATATGTATCTAGGGTTTATGGAATAAACAACAACTCACGTTCAACCCAAAACAAACCAATCTCGGCGCATCGCCAACTCCTTCGTCTCGAGGGTTTCTATCAGGTAAGCGACATGCTGCCTAGATCGCATCTTGCGATCTAGGCAGCACAAGCTCCACGTTGTTCATGCGTTGCTCGTACTGAAGCGTCTTTGATGGCGAGCAACGTAGTTATCATAGATGTGTTAGGGTTAGCATAGTTCTTCGTATAACATGCTTACGTAGTGCAACCCTTGCATGTCTAGCCGCCCTCACGCCTATCTCAGGTGTGGGGGCGGCACCCCGCTTGATCATTATTTAGTAGATCTGATCCGTTACGATTGCTCCTTGTTCTACAAGGATTAGTTTAATATATGCAATAGTTAGGCCTTACAAAGGGGGGAGGATCCAGCGGCACGTAGGGTGGCGTTCACAAGTCCTAAACAGGATGTTCCGAGGATCAACTTCATGTTGGTTTTTAGGCCTTGTTTAGGATCGGCTTACGATCACCGTGCGTGGCCGCGAGGCCCAACCTGGAGTAGGATGATCCGATTATGCGGTGAAAACCCTAAATCGTCGTAGATCTCATTAGCTTTATCTTGATCAAGCAGGATCACCATATATTCGTGCACCCCGTACGAATCATGGGTGGATCGGCTCCTTGAGCCGATTCACAGGATAACCTGAGAGCCGATCGAGGCTCGTATTTAATGTTTACGTGTATGCCATGCAGGAAACTAAGCGAGGCATCCCCATCACCTTCCTGACCAGGTATAGGTCAGGTGGCACGCCCTTGCACTTCGCATCGCCGCGTGTGACCAGAAGAGCATTGCGGGCCGTCGCTCGGAGGGGTCTCAGCCAGCCGCAGCTCTAGGCTCTTCCCGGCTCTACAGTGTTGACAAGTCACTGCCCGCCGGTGGTTTTGGCAGTCAACACCATGCTATGCTTCAGTTTTGGCTAGGCTCCGCCTTCGAGCGCCTCTCTGTTTTTGAGGTTGGTCCCAACGTCTTCCGGCTAGTCGTCGCCTCCCCTGAGATTGCTTCGTTTCTTGCTTCGTTGGACGGTCTCCGCCATGGCAAGCTGCTGGCCTTGTTCTCCGTTCCATCGTCGTTGGCTGCTCTGCCAGCCGTTGGGTTGTGCCTTGGGCCTCTGGCCCCGCCCGTGACCTCCAGGACGGTCTGCCCTGCCAGTTCTGCTCCTGGGCCTGCTGACCCACTGGCGCGGCCCAGCAATAGCCTGGCCCTCATGGCTCCTCTTGGTCAACGGGAGACACTCCCGTGCCCTAATCCATCCAAGCCTCCCCTCCTTTCCAGGAAACCTCGCCGCACGCCGCTCTGCCTCTCCCTCCTCTCTCCTGGCATTTTGCCTGCGCCCCCCGGTCCGATGCCATGGCCCGTGCCCTCCCCCTGCTCCCCTCCCCGTGACCAGCCTCCGTATCTCTCTTCTCCCCGCCCGGCGCCCCCTCCAACCCTTGGCTCGCCTCCTGCAACCTCACCTCTTTCGGATGGGCAACCTCGGGGCGGCGTTTTTTCCCCTTTGGGTGCTCTTGGAGCTCGGGCTGCCATGGATGGCCCCTCCCAACCATCCTACTCCCAGGTGGCCTCCTCCCCTTGTAAACCCACCCCGCCGCGCCCTGCCCGCACCCCACCTCCCCTCCACCTTCTCCACCGACGCTGCTTCCGCTGCCTCGCCTCAGACCACTCCGTCGCCTGCTGCCGAGACCCGGTTCGCTGCCGACGCTGCCGCCGCTCCGGTCATCGCAAGTACGCCTGTAAGCTCCCTCCTCCATCCTTCTCTGCTCCATCCTCCCCGCCCCCTTTCTCCCCTTCTCAGTCCCTTTCCCCCTCCTTTGCCAGGCTCCCCATGGATGCTGCCGGTGACGCTGCGGGCCTCGAGGCTGCGGCGCCCCTCCTCTGCAACCTCTGCTTTGCCCGGGACCACCGCCGCTCGGTCTGTCCTCTCGTCATGCCGGCGGCGGTCGCCATCGGTGCTCCTGCTGTGCCTTTGGCGGGGGAGGACAGCGAGGAAGAAGAAGACCCCGATGAGCCTCCTTTCGACGGTGGTGCTATCGGCGACGTTGCTGCTCTGCCCGAGGCTGCTGCGGTGGACTTCCTCCCTCTGCCTCCTGCCGATGTAGTGGATGACGCTGCGTTCCCGGTGGGGGAGGACAGTGAGGAGGAGGAGGACCCCGAAGAGCTGGTCTTTGAGGACGACGGCGACGGCGGCGCGGCTGCTCCGCTTGTTGCTGCTGCGGCGGACTTCCTCCCTCTGCCTCCTCCCGAGGTGGAGCATGAAGGGATCTTCCTCCCCATCGTCGACGCGGCTGATTTCTTGGCCGTCCCAGGCCAGGGAAGTGGTGCTCCTTCCTCCGTTGGAGCCGGAGACTCGCTGGACCTTCAAGAACCAGCCCGCCCCGACCACGTCGACGTGTTCATGCCCTTCGTAAACCTGCGGCACTTCGACCACATCGCCTACGCGTTCATCAATCCCACCTCCGTCTCTGCTGTCGAAGACCCCGATGCCTTCATCCATCAGGCTGCGGACCTGGGCTGCGGGCCTGACCGCGTCACCCTCTTCCCTTCGGCTGCCGGCTCCCGGGTAGCCGTTTTTGCCTCCGACAACAACCGCGAGCACGCGGTCGCCAATGGCCCCTTCCTGGGCAGGGAGGCCTCCGTCTACTTCCGTCGGCATGATGAGACCGACCCGCGCTTCGTCTTCGAGCACGAGGCCATGGCTGCCCTCTCCATCAGCCACTTCCCCTTCGAGCAGTGGCAGCGGCACCACATCACGCACTCCTCTGGGCCGTATGCCAACCCGCACAACATCGACCCCGTCTGTCTCACGGGAGTGGACTTCCAGGCTATCCTCATCACCGTCAAGGCGGAGTCCATCACCGACATCCCGCTGAACCTCGCCGTCAAGAACTACTGCAGCATTGGCACCTTCTGCGAGGTCAACATCATCGACTTCGAAGAATTGACCTTGAGGATATCCCTGATGCCGCCTCCTCCGCGGGAGATGATGATGAGCTGGTGGACCTCCCTGGGGGCACTGCTTATCCGTACATGATGGAGATCCTGGGTGTGCCCCCGCCGCTCGTGCCTCATGGCGCGCCGTATGGCTCTGCGTCAGCTGCGCCGGCAGGCTCCCTGGTGGACAGGGCTCTAGCCAACGCTCCTCCTCTCCCCCTTGTCCGGTGAGGGCCCATCCTCTCCAAGCCCAAAAGTGTCCAAGTCAAGCTCAGGCTGGGGTACTTTGATGTCCTGGTTATCGGCTCTGCCGGCGAGCGTGCCTCCTTCCACCTCCCGCTGCGCAAGAAGGATGCTTCTGAAGGAGATATGCCCTAGAGGCAATAATAAAGTGGTTATTATTTTTATCTTTATGTTTATGATAAATGTTTATATATCATGCTATAATTGTATTAACCGAAACATTAGTACATGTGTGATATGTAGACAAACAAAGAAGTCCCTAGTATGCCTCTTAACTAGCTTGTTGATTAATGGATGATTAGTTTCATAATCATGAACATTGGATGTTATTAATAACAAGGTTATGTCATTGTATGAATGATGTAATGGACACACCCAATTAAGCGTAGCATAAGATCTCGTCATTAAGTTATTTGCTATAAGCTTTCGATACATAGTTACCTAGTCCTTATGACCATGAGATCATGTAAATCACTTGTACCGGAAAGGTACTTTGATTACACCAAACACCACTGCGTAAATGGGTGGCTATAAAGGTGGGATTAAGTATCCGGAAAGTATGAGTTGAGGCATTGTTGATCGCCAAAACCCACCGGCGGGCAGCGGCCTGTCAACACGGTAGAGCCGGGAAGAGCCTAGAGCTGCGGCTGGCTGAGACCCCTCCGAGCGACGGCCCGCAATGCTCTTCTGGTCACACGCGGCGATGCGAAGTGCAAGGGCGTTCCACCTGACCTATACCTGGTCAGGAAGGAGATGGGGATGCCTCGCTTAGTTCCTGCATGGCATACACGTAAACATTAAATAAGAGCCTCGATCGGCTCTCAGGTTATCCTGTGAATCGGCTCAAAGAGCCGATCCACCCATGATCCGTACGGGGTGCACGAATACTTGGTGATCCTGCTTGATCAAGATAAAGCTAATGAGATCTACGACGATTTAGGGTTTTCACCGCATAATCGGATCATCCTACTCCAGGTTGGGCCTCGCGGCCACGCACGGTGCTCGTAAGCCGATCCTAAACAAGGCCACACAACCAACGTGACGTTGATCATCGGAACATCCTGTTTAGGACTTGCGAACGCCACCCTACGTGCCGCTGGATCCTCCCCCCCTTCGTAAGGCCTAACTATTGCAGATATTAAACTAATCCTTGCAGAGCAAGGAGCAATCGTAACGGATCAGATCTACTAGATGATGAACAAACAGGGTGCCGCCCCCACGCCTGAGATAGGCGTGAGGGCGGCTAGACATGCGAGGGTTGCACTACGTAAGCATGTTTATACGAAGAGCTATGCTAACCCTAACACATCTATGATAACTACGTTGCCCGCCATCAAAGACGCTTCAAGATGCGGGCAACGCATGAACAACGTGGAGCTTGTGCTGCCTAGATCGCAAGATGCGATCTAGGCAGCATGTCGCTTACCTGATTGAAACCCTCGAGACGAAGGAGTTGGCGATGCGCCGAGATTGGTTTGTTTTGGGGTGAACGTTGTGTTGTTGTTTATTCCATAAACCCTAGATACATATTTATAGTCCAGCGGACTTTCTAACGTGGGAATATCCCACCGTGCACGATACAAACTCTAACCTTTGATCTAAGATATAATCTACTATACTTAAAGATACATGGGCCATCTAGCCCAAATCCTCCGTGCAAGGCCGCTTCAGAGATCTTCCACGTGTAGTCCTCTAAGCCCATCTCTCTTACGGCCCACCTCTGGATTTGTCCAAAATATGGTGATAACACATGCCCCCCTGGTTTTGGAAATAATTTTTCCAAAATCATTAAGCTTTCCTTTCGAAGGGTCATGTCGTGGCAGAGCAGTACATTGCGGTATCCGTTATCATTATGCCTGTCTTCTCAGCTTCTCTGCAAAATTCGATAGCTCTGGCGTCATCTCCTTGGAAACTGTAATGACAGTAAATTCCCACCAGGCTCCTCATTATTTAACTGTGCCGATCGATTAGCTTTCTTCATCTCCTTCCTCTGTTCCAGCCATCGGCACCCAAAAAAAACCCTCTTCTCCCTCAGCAATGTCTTCCTCTTCCTCCTCCTTCTCAAACCTCTTCCCCCCATTCTCGCCGAAGAAGAATGAGGACAAACCTTCTTCCGAAGTGAACCCCCTCCCCTCCGATGATGAGAAGAAAGAAGGAGAAGCAGCGAAGGCCAAGGCCTTCCCCTCCGTCAAGCTCCCGCCGAAGAAGCGCTCCCGCATGTGGGCGGACAGCGAGGATGAAGATGACGACGAAGAAGAAGAAGAGGAGGAAGAAGATGAATCTTCCTCTTCCGCCGGGTACCCGCCAACCAAGCGCTTCCGCTCCTGGGCGGACAGCGAGGACGATGATGATGACGAGGAGGAAGAGGCTCCGGCCACAGGCTGGGGTAGCAGCGACGAGGAGCTCCCCGGGAGCAGCGCCGACGACATCGACGGCGGTGACGACGAGGACAGCGACGATTAGTAGAAATAGGACTAGTAGTAGCAGTGCGCTAGGCACTAGATCCCTCTTTTGAGAGCTATCGGCTCTTTCTTGTAAAGCCGCTCCTCTGACTTAATGAAATTGTTCTTTTGATTCATCTTTCAATTGCCCCAATTTCATTCCTTCCGCCTGCCATGTCAAGACCGATAGCAATGTATCGATTTTTTCCTTCTCTTGGCCGCCCATGAAGCTGGATTCTTATGTCGATTAGCTCGTAGGCCAAGAACTTCTTAATTTCAGGCTGCGATTTGGTATCTGACCATATTTTTTCGCAATCCCTTAGCCGATGACTATTCATCGGCTATTTTGACAATCCAATCCCTGTGCAGCGACAGGACAGTCCAAAATCTGTAAAAGCCGACGGCCTCCCTTCCTGATTCCTCTCCATAGCTTCAGCAATCTTTTTTCGCGAATCGTAACCGCTTCCAGAGAGGATCACAACGCAGGATCAATCGATGCAATCTCGATGTAGTCCGTTGCCCCCCGAGTCTTCATCAAGGCGAGGACAGTCGTGAGCTAACCACATGTGTCACCATCAGCCTCCGAATCGTAATGCCAGCCGATTCCATCAAAATCGGCTCTCTAAAGAACTTCTAGGGCGAGCTGCCCCCCGAGCCTTCATCAAGGCAAGAATACCGGCGAGGATGCATAAGTCGTTGATCAGCTTTCTTCTACTGAACATCGACGTCGATGTAAACCCTTGAACACATAGCCAGTAGGTCTTGGTCCCGTGCAACTGTACTAAAGTCGATGACTGCGCATCGGCTTCGCTTCTTGCGAAATTTTTTTTTTGTTTGGCCGATTTTTCTTAACCGGCCCCCAATGTTCCACCGCACGCATGTCTGCACATGTTTATCCGCACATGTTCATCTGACTATATGCCCCCCGAGCCGAATCTGCCAAATGATTGCAGATATCGGCTTTCTTGGTAAGTCGAGCACCTTGCACTTGCACGTCGACTTCGCAAAGATTCATGCTGACTTTCATCTGCCGACGTGGCCGCTGCCCAGTAGATCGTTGCTGACCATAAACAGAATATGTGCAGAAGATAATTTTGGCCGATTGCTGGAATCGGCCTCCACATTGCTTGCTCGATGAAGGTCTTGTAATGTCCCTCCATAAACTTTTTTTTTTTTTTTTTGGGGCCGATCACAAGGATCAGCCTCACCCAATTTGCTCATTGGTTTAATCTTGCTACTCAGTTAGGCTGGATAAAACCAACCCAACCTCTGACTTGATGCGCCTACTGTCGTCCACCTTGAGTGCATCGTATAATCGTGGAGCACTAAACTCTGTCGGCAAGACAAGCACCATGTTTGTGCCAGCCGATGTCTCATCATCGGCTTTCTTTTGCTTGGGACGCCACTCCATTCTCCGTGGACGACCCTCTTCATCCAGGGCTCGCTGAATCTTCGCAGCCAGATCAGGCCGTGCCTTCCTTAGCGTATGCAAGTATAACCTTTCGGCTTCCTCCAGGCCGCGCAACCGCTGAACCCTGCGTTTCTGTGAACGGCTGAGTCCGTCAGGGCACCACCTTGGACGGTGGTACCTGTCTTCTTCTTCTTCTAGTCCCTCGTCTTCGGAATCTTCAATATCTGCCCAACGAGGTGACTCAGCACGTTTACTCTGTGGCGGGAGAGGCCCTAAACGCTGGAACACAGACACGTTGGCTGCCTCCTTCTTCTTCTTGTTGCATTCTGGGCAATTGCCGATTGTGGGCAATCGGCTCATTCCTGAATCCCAGCAGTGTCTGAAGAAAGGGCAGTCCCAGTCTCAGGCGATCTCATCTAGCACCCTAGGCCTGACCGTGTCACGGCGCTCCTGCTCCTCCTCATCGCGAACCTCCCGACCAAGTCTTACGGCTTCTCTAGCCAGACGATCTCCTTCATCATCACAGTTGGACCGTCGGCGTTGGTCATACTGACTCACATATTTGTTGAGGAGGTGATCAGAGAGAGGTCGCTGATATCTTATGTTCTTCACTTCTCCCTCTGTGACGTAGCGCTTGCCATCATGATGGAGCCGATCGCGTGGAGCGGCCTCTTCTGTGTCCTTGCTATGAGAGCAGCTGCCCTCATCTCCATCCCTGCCAGAGTGGTTCCCAGGCCCTACCATGTTGATGCTGAACGTGGGACCTGGCTGGCAGCCCTCGGGGTAGATGACTTCTACCATGTTAACGGCGGGGAAGGGCTGGGTGTCTACCTTCATGGCGTCGTGGTTGAACATTAAACGCCCCTTCTCTATCGCCGCTTGGATGTGCTGACGCCACACCCTGCAGTCGTTGGTGGCATGGGAAAGCGAGTTGTGGAATTTGCAGTACGGCTTTCCGTTTAGCTCTTGCGCCGTAGGGAACTTGAGACCTTCAGAATCGTCAACTGTTTCTCCTTAAGCGGAGGTCGAAGATTTGTTCAGTCTTGGTCACGTCAAAATCAAATCCCGGGGCGGCCCTGGTGGCTTTACCCATTTGCAGGATACGGGGTTCCTCCCCGAGTCCACTCAGCCACCGCTACTTCTTGGTCTCCCGCAGCACTTCACCTTCCTCTGTATCGACCATGACTATCGCACGCTTGAACTTGTCTTGGTACAGTCTGGGTGGCGCTGTTCATATGCTGATAGTTTCGAACCATGTGCGCAAGCGAGGGATAATCTGCTTGGGAGGCCATGTCCTTGAGCTGTGTTGCAAGGCCAGCTACGCCAATTCGATCGCTTCCTTTTCAGTTATACGAACCGAATAACATCGGTTCCTAAGATTCCTGAAGCGCTGGATGTACTCTGTCACCGTTTCTTCGCGCTTCTGACGTAGTTGTGCTAGATCGGCAATGCTAGACTCGGAAGCTTCTGAATGGTATTGCGTATGGAACTGGTCTTCCAATTGCTTCCAAGACTGGATGGAGTTTGCTGGCAAAGAGGTATACCATCCAAAAGCCGATCCTGTGAGGGACTGTGAAAAGAGCCTCACGCGTAGCTGATCCGACACTGAAGCCGGTCCTAGTTGCGCCAAATATCGGCCGATGTGCTCGATGGAGCTGGAGCCATCCGATCCACTGAATTTGGAGAAGTCAGGGAGCCGATATTTAGGTGGCAGCGGGATCATCTCGTACTCGTCGGGGTACGGCTTGGAATAGCCGATTGCCCTTCTTTTCGGCACCATGCCGAACTGGTCTCTCAATATGGTACCGATCTGATCCATTGTCTTGGCCGTAGGAGTTGCACTCGAAGATTCGCCGGGGTGGCGTACTTAGCCAGCCATGTTTGCTTTTCCAGCTCGAGCCAACTGCAGGAGCTGGGCTCGGAGTTTCGTCGGGGTGGCGTACTTAGTTAGCCACGTACGCTTCTCAAGCTCTATTGCCGACGTTCCTCCCGTTTGCGCCGGAGTCCCTAACGTTGTGGCCTGGTTTGAGAGTGGCCGGTTGCCACAATCCGGGCACATACGTGCACGCGTATCCTTGAGGGATCTCCTTGGGCGCCTCAGCCAAGAACTGGTAGTCACTAGGGTCACCACCGATCTTGTAGACGACGAATGCCGGTGTAGTCGGCACTTCAGCTGGTGCTGCCAACGCATATGGCAGCGGTGGACGGGACTGGAGTGGCAACTCTCCTTGGTGCGTCCCGAGAGCTGGTCCTGACGGCGAGTACTGGTGGCTCATGATCTCCTGGATCACGCGCAGAGCGAGACGCTCCAACACGTTGACCAAGTTTTCAGAGTGGCGGTGTAGCGAGTGAGCCACCAAGTAGTTGATCTCTGCCGTAGGGCCCTGGTGCGTTCCTCCGACGGGGCGAGAGAGATCTATCCCATCGAGTGCACCTTGTGGTGAGAACCCCTTCCATCTGATGCCATGGGTACGGGTTCTCTGAAAAGAGCCGATGAGGTCGGCTTCGAGGGTGGCCTTGATCTCGTCATGTTTCTTCTTGAGCTCAGCAGGCAGCTCCTCGTAGGTGACTGGCGTGCCGTCCGCCGCCATCTCAGATGTAGATGGCGATGTGGTCGATGTAGATGATTGTCCCACCGGGCGTGCCAGAATGTGTTGATCGCCAAAACCCACCGGCGGGCAGCGGCCTGTCAACACGGTAGAGCCGGGAAGAGCCTAGAGCTGCGGCTGGTGAGACCCTCCGAGCGACGGCCCGCAATGCTCTTCTGGTCACACGCGGAGATGCGAAGTGCAAGGGCGTGCCACCTGACCTATACCTGGTCAGGAAGGTGATGGGGATGCCTCGCTTAGTTCCTGCATGGCATACACGTAAACATTAAATAAGAGCCTCGATCGGCTCTCAGGTTATCCTGTGAATCGGCTCAAAGAGCCGATCCACCCATGATCCGTGCGGGGTGCACGAATACTTGGTGATCCTGCTTGATCAAGATAAAGCTAATGAGATCTACGACGATTTAGGGTTTTCACCGCATAATCGGATCATCCTACTCCAGGTTGGGCCTCGCGGCCACGCACGGTGCTCGTAAGCCGATCCTAAACAAGGCCACACAACCAACGTGACGTTGATCATCGGAACATCCTGTTTAGGACTTGCGAACGCCACCCTACGTGCCGCTGGATCCTCCCCCCCTTCGTAAGGCCTAACTATTGCAGATATTAAACTAATCCTTGCAGAGCAAGGAGCAATCGTAACGGATCAGATCTACTAGACGATGAACAAGCAGGGTGCCGCCCCCACGCCTGAGGTAGGCGTGAGGGCGGCTAGACATGCGAGGGTTGCACTACGTAAGCATGTTTATACGAAGAGCTATGCTAACCCTAACACATCTATGATAACTACGTTGCCCGCCATCAAAGACGCTTCAGTACGGGCAACGCATGAACAACGTGGAGCTTGTGCTGCCTAGATCGCAAGATGCGATCTAGGCAGCATGTCGCTTACCTGATTGAAACCCTCGAGACGAAGGAGTTGGCGATGCGCCGAGATTGGTTTGTTTTGGGGTGAACGTTGTGTTGTTGTTTATTCCATAAACCCTAGATACATATTTATAGTCCAGCGGACTTTCTAACGTGGGAATATCCCACCGTGCACGATACAAACTCTAACCTTTGATCTAAGATATAATCTACTATACTTAAAGATACACGGGCCATCTAGCCCAAATCCTCCGTGCAAGGCCGCTTCAGAGATCTTCCACGTGTAGTCCTCTAAGCCCATCTCTCTTACGGCCCACCTCTGGATTTGTCCAAAATATGGTGATAACAGGCATATGGATCAACAGTGGGATTTGTCCATCCCGATGACGGATAGATATACTCTAGGCCCTCTCGGTGGAATGTCGTCTAATGTCTTGCAAGCATATGAATGAGTTCATAAGAGACCACATACCACGGTACGAGTAAAGAGTACTTGTCAGGAGACGAGGTTGAACAAGGTATAGAGTGATACCGAAGATCAAACCTCGGACAAGTAAAATATCGCGTGACAAAGGGAATTGGTATTGTATGTGTATGGTTCATTCGATCACTAAAGTCATCGTTGAATATGTGGGAGCCATTATGGATCTCCAGATCCCGCTATTGGTTATTGGTCGGAGTGAGTACTCAACCATGTCCGCATAGTTCACGAACCGTAGGGTGACACACTTAAAGTTGGATGTTGAAATGGTAGTACTTGAATATGGAATGGAGTTGGAATATTTGTTCGGAGTCCCGGATGAGATCCCGGACGTCACGAGGAGTTCCGGAATGGTCCGGAGAATAAGATTCATATATAGGATGTCATTTTATGTGAAATAAAATGTCGCGGAAGGTTCTATGGAAGGTTCTAGAAGGTTCTAGAAAAGTCCGGAAGAAACCATCAAGGAAGGTGGAGTCCACATGGGACTCCACCTCCATGGCCGGCCAGCCCTAGGTGGGGAGGAGTCCCAAGTGGACTCCCCCATAGGGGGCCGGCCACCCCCCACATGGGAGGTGGAAATCCCACCTTTTGGTGGGAGTCCTAGTTGGGCTAGGTTTCCCCTTTTTATGGGAGGTTTTTGGTTCGGGTCTTATTCGAAGACTTGGAGACCAACTCTTGGGAATCCACCTATATAATGAGGGGCCAAGGGGAGGGGGCCGGCCACCCCAAGACCACAAGCTGGCCGCCCCCCATAGAGTGGCCGGCCACCCCTCCCAAACCCTAGCCAAGCTCCTCTCCTCCATATTGCCCGCATAGCTTAGCGAAGCTCCGCCGGACTTCTTCACCGCCACCGACACCACGCCGTCGTGCTGTCGGATTCAAGAGGAGCTACTACTTCCGTGCCCGCTGGAACGGGGAGGTGGACGTCGTCTTCATCAACAACCGAACGTGTGACCGAGTACGGAGGTGCTGCCCGTTCGTGGCGCCGGAACCGATCGTGATCAAGATCTTCTACGCGCTTTTGCAAGCGGCAAGTGATCGTCTACCGCAGCAACAAGAGCCTCATCTTGTAGGCTTTGGAATCTCTTCAAGGGTGAGCCTCGATACCCCCCTCGTTGCTACCGTCTTCTAGATTGCATCTTGGCTTGGATTGCGTGTTCGCCGTAGGAAAATTTTTGTTTTCTATGCAACGTTATCCTACAGTGGTATCAGAGCCAGGTCTATGCATAGATGGTTGCACGAGTAGAACACAATGGTTTTGTGGGCGTTGATGCTGTTGTTGTCTTTAGTTTGAGTACTTTGCCTCTTTGTGGCATAGTGGGATGAAGCGGCTCGGGCTAACTTTACATGACCGCGTTCATGAGACTTGCTCCTCGTTCGACATGCAACTTGTATTGCATAAGAGGCTTTGCGGGTGTCTGTCTCTCCTACTATAGTGAAGATTCAATTTACTCTTCTATTGACAACACTAGTATCACCGTTGTGGTTCATGTTCGTAGGTAGATTAGATCTTACTCGAAAACCCTAAACCACGTAAAATATGCAAACCAAATTAGAGACGTCTAACTTGTTTTTGCAGGGTTTGGTGATGTGATATGGCCATGATATGATGATGAATATGTATGAGATGATCATTATTGTATTGTGGCAACCGGCAGGAGCCTTATGGTTGTCTTTAATTTTCATGTTGAGTAGTATTTCAAAGTAGTTGTAATAGTTGCTACATGAGGTGAACAACCATGAAGACGGCGCCATGAATCTTGACGCTACGCCGACGATGATGGAGATCATGCCCGTTGATGATGGAGATCATGTCCGTGCTTTGGAGATGAAGATCGAAAACGCAAAGACAAAAGGGCCATATCATATCACATATGAATTGCATGTGATGTTAATCCTTTATGCATCTTATTTTGCTTAGATCGCGACGGTAGCATTATAAGATGATCCCTCACATTAATATCAAGATAATAAAGTGTTCTCCCCTCGTATGCACCGTTGTACAGTTCGTCGTTTCGAAGCATCTCGTGATGATCGGATGTGATAGACTCAACGTTCACATACAACGGGTGTAAGCCATGTTGCACACGCGGAATACTTGGGTTTGCTTGACGAGCCTAGCATGTACAGACATGGCCTCGGGACAACGGAAACCGAAAGGTTGAACACGAGTCATATGGATGATATGATCAACATGTTGATGTTCACCATTGAAGCTACATCATCTCACGTGATGATCGGTTTTGGTGTAGTGGATTTGGATCGTGTACCACTTAACAACTATGAGGGATGTTGTATTAAGTGGGAGTTCATTAGTAATTAGATTAAAACATGAACTAATTATCTTAAACATAGTCTGAGTAGTATTTTGAATTAATTTTGTAGTATTGGCATCCGTTTTTCTACCATGCGTTAGTCTTGTAATTGAGATAGAAATACTGTTAAAATCTGATAAGAAACTTTACGGATTGGTACCGTATTGTTAATGAATCAAGAATTGATTAAGTCCTATTGCAAACTTTTAGTAAACCTCACATTGTTGATTCAAAGAGCTATGGTTTCAATTAGTACCTAAAGTTATCTTATCTCCTTGAAACTTGAAGTTCAAATCTGTTTGAAAAGTAAGGAGCTGAAAATTTAGTTTTCAGAAATAATCAAGGTATGAGATATATGTGATATCTAAGACCTTATTGCAAGATGATAGAATATAAATTTGGTGAGACTACATAAACTCATAAGTTTTATGGGAATGTATGAAGGTTGAAGATGCCAGGCGTCACAATCCTCCAACTATTGGGGCACTAATAAGATTCGCATATCCATGAAATTATCATCCTTAGTATGCACCGTTGCTAAGACTCGTCGTTTCGAAGCATCACGTGATGATCGGGTGTGATAGATTCTACGTGTGCATACAACGGGTGCAAGCCAGATTTGTACATGCGAATACTAAGGTTAAACTTTATGAGCCTAGCATGTACAGACATGGTCTCAAAAAGGTTGTCATGAATTGATGGATAAAATTATGAGTGAAATTGTTCATCATAGTTACTAATAAGTGAAATCTAGAACACTTGTCATATGATGATCAACTTCAAAGTAAGAACCTCAAGGTTATTGGTAATTGACCAACAAACCTAGAAGTTATTGATGTTGAAGTGCTTTTCTGAATAATGAGGAAAGCTAAAAGAGAAACTGCAAAAGATATTCTGGCAGAAAGAAAAGAAAAGACTAGAAAGTCTAGCTCAGGTGTATATCAATGATATACATGTTATGGATGTATTCCTCGTTTGGTCACACAATGAAATTCTTGGGTATTTGTACCATATTGGTTGGTATGAAATGTCATACAAAACAACACAATACAAGAATACAATGGCCTAAGTGACTGACAAGGAATATGATAGGAATACACGTCTGGAACAAAATAAAGTGTTATTATGTTCGTCGTTGGCATTCTATCTAGCCCTTAGAATTTATAATAAAGAACTTAATAATTGTTATTTTGCTCTGGTTAAATGAAAACAATGAGTTGTTCAAATTATGACATTACTCCATGTGTGATGGATAAGTTATTATAAATCTTAATGGTGAAACACACACACATAATACTGACGCTAAAATGCCATAAGGCAAATGATTTGAATTCCACTTATTTGTGGAACCGCCATTTAGGTCATGTTAGAAAGGAACGCATGAAGGAACTCCATGCAAATGGATTTTTGGAGTCATTTGATTTTTGAATCATTTGGCGCTTGCAAATCTTTTCTAAAGAGAATGATTAAAATACCGTTCATAGGCCAAGAGTTGAACGGGCAACAAACTTAGTGGAAAAATACATAATGATGTATGTGGTTCACTGAGCATAGTTGTGTGCGGGAGATTCTTCTACTTCATGAAAACTTTCAACAATGAATTGAGTATATATGTGGATATATTCAATAAGGAAGAAGTTTGAAACATTTGAATGAATTAAAATAAATTTCAGCATGAAGTGGAAATCATCATAATAGAAAAGTCAAATATCTATGATTGGATCATGGTGGAAATATTTGAATTACGAGTTTTAGCGAACATCTAAGAGAGTTATGAAATTGTTCTACAACTCACATTTATTGGAGTATCATAGTGATGATGAAGTATCCAAGAGATGTATCCAAACCTTGTTGGATCAATGATGAGATAAAATATTATGACGCCATTATATTTTTGTGGATTATGCTTTAGTGACTACAGCTTTTACAATGAATAGAGCATCATCATGATCCATTGAAATGACACCATACAAGTTATGGCATGGGTATAAACCCTAATAGTCTTTTCTTTAAATTTTGGTCTAAGAGTTTACAACCAAAATCGGATGAATGTCTTTGTTGGTTATCCCAGAGATTTAGTTGGGAATTCTTCCCACGAGACAAAGACAAAAGTGTTTGTCAATGTTTCTTATTTCCGAGAAATTGTTTCTAGTAAAGTATTTGAGTGGGAGGACAATATAATTTGATAAGGTTTATGAACCTGAGCATAATGATCAGAGTAGCGCAGCATCGGAATTGGTTTCGGAAGCGGCCACAACGATCATGGCTCCCATGACTACAAAGTGTTTTAGCCATGAAGATCGAAGTACATATTGAACCTTGTAGGTATGGTTTACTTTGTGATCAAATAAATGATTTGTGGACAAAGGATTGATTTTGAACAATGATAAACCAACTATAAACAAAGAAGTTATGATGGGCCCTGACTCTGTTAAAATGGCTATATGCCATGAAATCCAAGATAGATAAAAACTTTTTGAAAGTAAATGGATCTATAAAATTGATGGACTTGGATGGAATATCCTTGAAGCAGCTTGACTTGTCGAAAAGTCGTTTACGACAAAGTTCAAAGAGTTGACTATGATAAGATTAGATCTTTCGTAGCAATGCTTATAGTCTATGTGGATTATTCTAGTAATCACTACATATTTCTTTTATGAGATATGCTAGTAGGATGGCAAAATACACTACTTAACAGAAGTGTGTATTAAAGGAGTATATAAGATACAACCAATTGTTTTGCTAGTCCGTAGAATACTAGATAGGTATACGAACTTCAATTGGATGAAGTGAGTATCGCGGAGTTGGAATCTTCACCAGATGAAATAATCAAAGAGTTTTTGATTTCATCAGAGACGATGAAGAGGCTTGCGTTTGCAAGAAATTAAGTGGGAGCGCTGAGACATATTTATAATACTTATGTAGATGACATATAGTTGGTTATAAATGATGTAATTATATACTTGATTAAAAGTTTCATTGAGAAATTAACTTCAATGAAAGGATATGGACTGAAACAAATTTAGTGTCAAGATCTATGAAGATAGATTGAAACACATAAATAAGTTTAAGTCAAAGTACATATGATAGATATTGAAGTAGTTCAATATAGAAATATTAAGAAAATGTTCTTGTCATGTGAAGGTTTAACAAGACTTGAATGTATCTGACACTCAATGAGTAAAAACACATGAGTGATTATAGATCATGAATAATATGTACACAATCAGATATCATGTGCTATAAAGTGTTATGAGCATATACCAGAATGATTCATATGAAAATCATTGGACGACAGTAAGAATATCCTTGAGTACTTTAGAAGAACTAAGGATATATATATTTTTTTGTATGAAGAAATCGCTGTAAGGTGTTACACCGATATTGGTTTTGTCACATATAAAATATAATTTCAATCTCAAATTAGACTAAGTGTTGTTTAAAAAGTAGCACAATGAGCTAGAAGTTGTCTATGCTAGATTTAGAAGAGTTCTAAATATTGTGACGGATTCTACAAAAGAAGGCAGAATATGTCATTGTTTTGACAAATGACAAAGGATGTTAAAGTCAAGAGGTTCTTTGAGAACTTGGTGTAGTTCCGACAGAGTCAGAATTTTGAAGCTATATTGTGTGTGACAATATTAGTGACATATTTCAGACAGCGGAATTAAGGTTCCACCAGAAGATCAAACATATTTAATGCCAACTCATTTGGAAATGAGTGATGCGTTGAGACGCAAATGAATTATAAAATACATACGTTTCTGAGCGTGTCAGATCCGTTGACTAAAAACCTCTCCCGTGAGCAATACATGATAAAACACCGGAAGGCCAAGGTGTTATATCTTTACAAATGTAAACTAGATTATTGACTCTAGTGCAAGTGGGAGACTGAAGGAGATATGCCCTAGAGGCAATAATAAAGTGGTTATTATTTATATCTTTATGTTTATGATAAATGTTTATATATCATGCTATAATTGTATTAACCGAAACATTAGTACATGTGTGATATGTAGACAAACAAAGAAGTCCCTAGTATGCCTCTTAACTAGCTTGTTGATTAATGGATGATTAGTTTCATAATCATGAACATTGGATGTTATTAATAACAAGGTTATGTCATTGTATGAATGATGTAATGGACACACCCAATTAAGCGTAGCATAAGATCTCGTCATTAAGTTATTTGCTATAAGCTTTCGATACATAGTTACCTAGTCCTTATGACCATGAGATCATGTAAATCACTTGTACCGGAAAGGTACTTTGATTACACCAAACACCACTGCGTAAATGGGTGGCTATAAAGGTGGGATTAAGTATCCGGAAAGTATGAGTTGAGGCATATGGATCAACAGTGGGATTTGTCCATCCCGATGACGGATAGATATACTCTGGGCCCTCTCGGTGGAATGTCGTCTAATGTCTTGCAAGCATATGAATGAGTTCATAAGAGACCACATACCACCGTACGAGTAAAGAGTACTTGTCAGGAGACGAGGTTGAACAAGGTATAGAGTGATACCGAAGATCAAACCTCGGACAAGTAAAATATCGCGTGACAAAGGGAATTGGTATTGTATGTGTATGGTTCATTCGATCACTAAAGTCATCGTTGAATATGTGGGAGCCATTATGGATCTCCAGATCCCGCTATTGGTTATTGGTCGGAGTGAGTACTCAACCATGTCCGCATAGTTCACGAACCGTAGGGTGACACACTTAAAGTTGGATGTTGAAATGGTAGTACTTGAATATGGAATGGAGTTGGAATATTTGTTCGGAGTCCCGGATGAGATCCCGGACGTCACGAGGAGTTCCGGAATGGTCCGGAGAATAAGATTCATATATAGGATGTCATTTTATGTGAAATAAAATGTCGCGGAAGGTTCTATGGAAGGTTCTAGAAGGTTCTAGAAAAGTCCGGAAGAAACCATCAAGGAAGGTGGAGTCCACATGGGACTCCACCTCCATGGCCGGCCAGCCCTAGGTGGGGAGGAGTCCCAAGTGGACTCCCCCATAGGGGGCCGGCCACCCCCCACATGGGAGGTGGAAATCCCACCTTTTGGTGGGAGTCCTAGTTGGGCTAGGTTTCCCCTTTTTATGGGAGGTTTTTGGTTCGGGTCTTATTCGAAGACTTGGAGACCAACTCTTGGGAATCCACCTATATAATGAGGGGCCAAGGGGAGGGGGCCGGCCACCCCAAGACCACAAGCTGGCCGCCCCCCATAGAGTGGCCGGCCACCCCTCCCAAACCCTAGCCAAGCTCCTCTCCTCCATATTGCCCGCATAGCTTAGCGAAGCTCCGCCGGACTTCTTCACCGCCACCGACACCACGCCGTCGTGCTGTCGGATTCAAGAGGAGCTACTACTTCCGCTGCCCGCTGGAACGGGGAGGTGGACGTCGTCTTCATCAACAACTGAACGTGTGACCGAGTACGGAGGTGCTGCCCGTTCGTGGCGCCGGAACCGATCTTTGATCAAGATCTTCTACGTGCTTTTGCAAGCGGCAAGTGATCGTCTACCGCAGCAACAAGAGCCTCATCTTGTAGGCTTTGGAATCTCTTCAAGGGTGAGACTCGATACCCCCCTCGTTGCTACCGTCTTCTAGATTGCATCTTGGCTTGGATTGCGTGTTCGCCGTAGGAAATTTTTTGTTTTCTATGCAACGTTATCTTACAGCTTCCCCTGGCTGCAAGGGTCTCTTGGTGGCCAACTTCATCTCTGCCTCGGTGGGGCTGGTCGACAACATTGCCCTCGTTGGGCCTCTGCGTCAGCCAGTCCTCTCTGTGGACGTTCTGGCTCGCAGCCCCGAGGCAGTGGCTGGAGCTCCCTTGACCTTGGCGGCTGCTGATGCCTTCGTCAACGCGGGCACCAACCGTCTTTCTGCGCCACCCTCTCCCGCAGCGGACGCTGTCAAAGACCAGGCCCCCGCCTCCATCAACCCGAGCCCTGCTCTGCTGCTGCCTACCTCGCCTGGCAAGGAGGCCGCCCTGGCTCGGCCGTCGATGGTTCAGACCCTGGCCTTGGAGACCTCCCCGGTGGCAAACACCCTGTGGCCCTCTCCTCCGCCATCCAAGCAACCTCGCCGCTGCTCCCGCCTTGCCCAGGGACGCTACGTCTCCATCGTCGAGCGAGCTATTGCTCGGAAGAAAAACCTCCTCGACGGCGCTGCTGCTGAACCTCCTCGTCGCCGCGGTGAGCTCTCGGCGGACGACCTGCTCGCTGTGGCCCTCGACGAGGACCGTGAAGTCCCGGCGATGGACATTGCCGTCCTCGCTCAGGCCTGTGACATCCCTGTGGCAGACCTTGGGCTTGCCCCTGGATCGGCTGTGGTGACTTCGCCGTCCCCATGATTGCTCTCTGTCGTGGATATCTATCCCGCCGCTACCCTTCCGCTCCTCCTGGCTTGTATCTCGGCTCTCGCCATGTCTGCATCACTTGTCTGGCTAGCTGTTATCTTGTTAGTTCGTCCATTCAGCACCTGCGTGTGTGCCTTTTATCTTTGGTCTGTAACTGGATTTATGTCTGGCACCTTATGTCTCTCCAACTTTTGATGGCTGTTCCCCTTTCTTATGATAACGCTTTGGATGCTCGGCCCAAAATCTGGCTCCTTTATGTTTATCTTGCCTTGCTGTTTCTGTTTACCACACCCTGGTGCTTTCTCTTTCGCCCATGTTAAACAAAATTTCTCTTGATTGCTGGAATGTCCGAGGGCTGGGTATGCGGCAAAAGCGCGATGATGTCCGGGCAGCGGTTGATCTCGCTACCCCCTCCATCTTGCTTTTACAAGAAACTAAGCTCAACGACATCTCCTCCTTTCTTGCCTCCTCCTTCCTTCCGCCCAAGCTTCGATCCTTCGTTTTCAAGCCTTCCGATGGTGCCTCCGGAGGGATCGCTACTGCTTGGGACGACAGTCTCCTTCAGCTTATCCGCCACTCCATCGACAACTTCTCGGTCACCACCACCTTCTCCTATCGTCCTGATGACCTCTCCTTTACCATCATCAACGTTTATGGACCTTGTCTCCACGACCAAAAGCATGTTTTCCTTGACTCTTTAACTCAAATTTTCGCTGCAATCTCTGGGCCTAAGGGCCGGCAGCCATCATAGGCGATTTCAACCTTATCTGAGCCCCCCGCGATAAATCTAATGGGAACTTTAACTCTTCTTTCAACGGATTCATCAATAATCTCGGCCTCCTGGAGATTCCGCTTCTTGATCGCCAGTTCACCTGGTCTAACCAGCAAGATCCTCCCATTCTGGCTCGGCTGGACCGAGTTCTGGTCAACTCGGAATGGAGCTTCGCGCTGCCAGACTCCACGCTCACCTCCTCCGCCCGCCCCACCTCTGACCACGTCCCCCTCCATCTTATTGCCTCTTCGAAAGCCCCCCGCAGTACCATTTTCCGCATGGAAAACACGTGGCTCTCGCATCCATCCTTTGCTCCCATTGTTGAGACAAACTGGAACAGTGTCGGTGTCGGCCCCAGGCACTCTCACCTCACTGATGTCGGTGCTCTATGCATGAAACTAAAAAGGGTCCGCTCGGCCGCTAGAGCCTGGGCTAAGGACAGGAAGCTCCCACCCATCTACCTCCTTAACTGCCGCGCTGTCATCTCTCTCTTCGACCGCCTCGAGGAACATCGGAATCTCTCCCCCCTGGAACAAAGGCTCCGATACCTTGCCAAAACTACCCTCAGCCAAAAAATATCCAACAAAGCAACCTACTGGCGGCAACGTGCAAAAATCAAAAACTGCATCCTGGATGAAAACACCCACTACTTTCACCTTTGCGCCTCTGGCCGCCTCCGGAAGAACCAAATAAAAAACCTTGAGGATCAAAATGGCAATATCGCCTTCTCTCATCAAGCTAAAGCCGTTATTCTCCATGATTTTTACAAAAATCTCCTGGGCACCCCAGTGACTACTCTGGATCAGCTCGACCTGGCTTCGCTAGTTACCTCCACCTCCCTCACACCTTCTCAAGCTTCTACCCTGGCCCGACCTTTCTCCCTGGAAGAGATCCGGACAGCCCTTTTCACCATGAACGACAACTCTAGTCCAGGGCCTGATGGCTTTGGACCTGCTTTCTTCAAGAGAAACTGGAACTTGGTCAGCTCTACTCTCTTTGATTCCCTCTCCAGCTTCCACACTCCCACTTCGGACCTTAGGCCCATCAACAAGTCCTACATTGTCCTCCTTCCCAAAAAAGAAGGGGCCAACAAGACAGACAACTTCCGACCCATCTCTCTCCAAAACTGTTGAGTTAAAATCCACACCAAATGCCTCACTCTCAGGCTCCGGGACCTCATCCCCTACCTGGTCCACCCCGATCAGACTGGGTTTATCTCTGGGCGTTGTATCGCTGAAAACTTCGTCTATGCTGCCAACATTGTGCAGAGCTGTCACAAACGCGCAGCGCCCACTGTTGTTTTTAAGTTGGACTTCCGTAAGGCCTTCGATTCCATCAGCTGGGATGCCCTCGATCGCATCCTCCTTGCCAAAGGATTTCCTGAGCTATGGCGATCATGGATTAAAATGTTAAACCTCACGAGCCAGACTGTGGTCCTCCTTAACGGAGTGCCCGGAAGATGGATCCAATGCCGCCGCGGTCTGCGACAAGGCGACCCCCTTTCCCCATTCCTTTTCAACATTATTGTTGATGTCCTGCGGCAAATGATCCTCCATGCCTCCCGCAGGGGGCTCCTCCTACAGCCCCTTGTTGACAACCTCCCCTGTCCGGTCCTCCAGTATGCTGATGACACCCTCATTATCATCCGTGCCATCCCGGAACACGTTTCCAACCTAAAAAAGGTGCTTGACGGTTTCTCGGCGGCCACTGGCCTCGTCATCAACTTCCACAAAAGCACCTTTATCCCCATCGCCACGGATCAATCTATGGCCCTCTCCATGGCAAACGCCTTCGGATGTGCTGTCTCCGCTTTCCCCCAAACATACCTGGGGCTCCCCCTCTCTGTCTACAAGCTCCGCCCTACCGACTTTGCCCCCATAATCCACAAAAGTGACATGCGCCTATCTGGGTGGCGGGGCCGGTGCCTCCCAATTGGGGGGCGTCTTATTCTCGTTAACTCTGTCCTCACGGCCATGCTCGCCCATGCTATGGCCGCCGGACTCCTTCCGGCTGGGGTCGTTGAGGCTATTGACAAACGTCGTAGGGCCTTCTTGTGGACCGGAGAGGAAACTTGCCATGGTGGGAATTGCAAAGTTGCCTGGAAGGATGTTTGCGCCCCAAAAAGCCTTGGGGGCTCGGCGTTCTCTCCATTAAATCGCAAAATTCCGCCCTCTTAACCAAATTCCTCACCAAAATCCATTCCGACACCTCTGCTCCCTGGGCTGTTTGGTTCCGCCACCGGTACGGCTGGAATGGCTCCAGGGACCTCGGGGACACACACCATCTAGATACCCACGTCTGGAAGGACATTGTCGCTGGTCTCAAAGTTTTCCGTTCCGTCACCAAGGTCTCGGTAGGCTGTGGAGCCTCGACAGCCTTCTGGGCCGACCTTTGGTCTGGCGACGCCACCCTTCAGGACCGCTTTCCTGACCTCTACTCCCACTCCACTCGCATAAACATCAATGTTGCCACGGCTCTGACGTCCGACTTCCGCGGCACCCTTGGACCGCGCCTCTCGCTTGCCGCGGAGGCCGACCTTCGTACCCTTGAAAACGAGCTCACCTCTGTGGTCCTGCATCGCGACTCCCCGGATGATCGTTATGACCTCCTCACTAACAAGAAGCTCTCAAACAAAAGTGTCTATGTCAATTCTTTCAGGCATTTGCGGACAGACGAGGCTGCTGAAAAAGTTTGGAGGAGTGCTGCCCCTGTGAAGTGCAAAGTTTTTGGATGGCTTGCCCTGAAGAAGCTGTTATCACCAGATTTTAACCGGATCAAGAGGTGGGCCGCGATTTAAATGGGCTTGGAAGCTATGGATGTAAAACGGGTATGAATCGGCCTCGTGCAAGTATTTTGGGCTAGATTGCCCGTGTATCTGTAAATTAGTAGGATACGTGTCGGTTAGGATTAAAAGATAGAGTTTAGCTCGTACACGGTTGGGATTATTCCAGGATTAGACAAATATGTATCTAGGGTTATTGAGAAGGACGAACACGTTCATAACAAACCAATCTAGGCGCATCGCCACCCCCTTGTTTGGAGGGTTTCTCCCGGGTAAGCGTCATGCTGCCTAGATCGCATCTGGCGATCTAGGCAGTATCTGTTTATTCGTTACCTGTTGTTGCTCGTGCTGAAGTGTTTTTGATGGCGAGCAACACCGTTATCATAGACGTTTTAGGGATGACGTGGACGCTTTTCTTGTATACTTGCTTAGCTATGCCACCCTTCAACGTCTAGCTGCCTTTATGTCTATCTTAGGTGTAATGGCAGCATCTTGCTTAGTCTTTACTTGGTAGATTTGATCCGTTATAGTTGCTCCTTGATATTCAAGGATTGGTTTAATATCTGCATGGTTAGGCCTTCCAAACGGGTTGGATGATCCGGTAGTGCGTAAGGTGTAGTTTGCTGTTCCTAGAGGGATTGTTCCGGGGATCGACTTTATGTTGGTTTTTAGGACTCTTTAGGGATAGTTCTTCCTATTATCTTACGTATCTGCTAGGCCCAATTACGTGTAGGACGTTTCGGTTATGCAGTGCAAACCCTAAACTGTCGTAGATTAATTCATCTTGATATCGATTAAGCAGGATTCCCATGTCATTGCAAATCTAATACGAACCATGGGACAATCGGCTCTTTGAGCCGATCCACAGAACAACTTAAGAGCCGATCGAGGCTCGTATTTAATGTTTACGTGTTTTGCCATGCAGGAAATTAATCGAAGCAATCCAACACCTCCCTGACCAGGTATAGGTCAGGTGGCACGCCCTTGCATTCAGCTGGGACGTGTGCCAGAAGGCATTGCGGGCCGTCGCCCGAGGGACCAGAGCCAACCGCAGTTCTGGGAGCCTCCCGGCTCTACGGTGTTGATCGTCGCCAAGCTCGCCGGTGGGTTTTGGCAGGCAACAGAAGCGTCTCCCGACCAATGAACGCCGGTTTCGCCATGGTCTCAGTACCTCTGCTACCTGCCTCTCCTGCTCCCAAGATGAAGACACCGACCACATGCTGCTGCTCTGCCCCCGCGCCTGGGAAGTTTGGACCTTCTTCTTCCCAGACTTCAGCGCTGGGAGGCCTTCCAATCTCGCCGACCTCCGGACCATGCGGTGTAGTAATTTTGAAGAGACAACGATCGTCGCCGCCATCACCTGGAACATCTGGAAGAGAAGAAACGCCAAGACTTTCAATGGCGTGAATGAAGACCTGCGTCTTGTCTCCCATAGGTGCATTGAGGATATTAGGTTGTGGGCGCATCGTTGTACTACCTCCTCCCCCTCTCTCACTCTTAATAATTGGTGTAACGGGTTCGAACCCCCTTGAAGCTCTCCCCCCCACCCCCTCTCGCCTCCCTCTAAAATATTGTAAGGATCCCATGTACTCTTGTTCTTCTTGATTAATGTTCAGGCTGGCGTAAGCCCGCCGTAGACCCGGTCAAAAAAAAAATTTACATGTACATCTAGACATTTTATGTTGGTACATAAATTTTCAAAAAAAGAAAAAAAAAATTATGTGGCTCCTGTAAAAAAGACAAATTTTGATGCTGTAACACGACTACGTATAGCATATATTTTTTATCTTTTTATACACATCACATAAAATATTGTTTTTCCACGAAAACTTGTGTATGAACATAGAATATCACGGTGTGCACCAAAAAATTTATGTCAATTTTTTTTGACATTATTAAAATTAGTTTTAAATTGTTTCATATAATAGAAGCATTTGCTCCTATGAGCCAAAACACCACCTCCGTATTTCCACAGCCAAGTGAAACATACCGTTTCGCACTTCTGTTGCCTGAAAAAGAAAAAAGAAACAGTGGTGCACATTGCCGAGCTCCCTCCGCGGACAAGAAAAGCTCGTACACGGAAGGTTCTGGAGGATTATTGTGCTGCGTCGGGGCAGCTAGTTAGCGAGGCTAAATCAAGCATCTTTTTCAGTCCATGCACGAACACGGATACAAGAGTGGAGGTATGTTCAGCTCTTAACATTATGACAGAATCGATAACTGATAAATATTTAGGCTTGCCACCACTTGTGGGTGTGTCTCGCTCGGATTGCTTCCAACATTTAGTGGAGAAGATTATAAAGTTGTTAACTGGTTGGAAGGAAAAAAATATGTCTTTCGGCGGAAAAGAAGCATTACTGAAAGCTGTCATTCAAGCGATCCCGGCTTATGCTATGTCGGTCTTCAAGCTTCCCAAGCAGATAATCAAAGGGATAATCACTGCAATGTCCCAATTCTGGTGGGGAGATGACGACCAACAGAAACATATGCATTGGTTTGCATGGTGGAAAATGTGTGTTTCTAAGAAGCAGGGGGGTATGGGGTTTCGGGATTTGCATTGTTTCAATTTAGCACTCCTGGCCAAGCAATGCTGGAGACTTATTGCTGAACCAGACTCGATATGTGCTAGAGTCCTCAGAGCGAAATATTTCCCTTCGGGTGACATTCTGAATTGTGAACTCAAGAAAGGAAGCTCGTACACATGGCAGAGCATATGGGCAGGTATCCAAACTTTTAAACGTGGTCATATTTGGAGAGTGGGAGACGGCACCAGGATTAATATTTGGGAAGATGCTTGGATCCCGAGTAGCCCCTCCAGGAAAATTGTGACTAGAAGAGGTAATATTGTGTTCACTCACGTTTCGGATTTGATTGATGCAGAAACTAACAGCTGGGATGAAGAGATTATTGGGGACTTGTTCTGGCCGACTGATGTGCAGCGCATCATGCACATTCCTCTGGCTCGGGGTATGATGGAGGACTTTATTTCTTGGAATCTTACAAAAACGGAGGTCTTTTCGGTCCGATCATGTTATTATGCAGAATGGGAGCACCAACATGGTGCAAAGCTTAGACGAAATACTCCTTTTGGGACATCCTCATTATTACCAGTATGGAAAAATCTTTGGAGTCTGAATGTCCCGGCTAAAATAAAAATCCACTGCTGGCGGGTTTTATTGGGTGCTATCCCTTGCAATGGCGTTTTGGCGAACAGGCACATGCAACCAAGTTCTGAATGTACACTCTGCCGTACAGATTGTGAAAGCATTAGACATTCTCTTTTTACATGTCCCAGAGTGCATGAAATATGGGGCATACTTGGAATGCATGGAACTATTGATCAGGTCTGTTCTTTTGAGGCTAATGGTGGAGCAATCCTGGAGACTTTGCTACGTGATACAACAGCCAAAGCTCCGCTCCTCTCCGAGGTGGACAGAAATGATTTGGTGGCTACAGCAATTTGGTACATTTGGTGGGAACGTCGGCAAGCAACGCATGGGGAGGTGGTTCAGGTCCCATGCAGATCGGCCCAGGCTATATCGACGTTGGCGTTGAACTATTCAAGAGCAAAGAAACCCCGAAGGGGAATTATCAGAAAAGGATGGACAAAACCCCGAGAGGATTTCCTAAAGCTGAATGTGGATGCAGGTTTTAGCATTGATGCAGGTTCTGGGGCATCTGGAGCGATCATTAGGGATCACCGAGGACACTTTGTGGGCGCTAGCGCTTGTGGTATTCCGTTTATATCGGATGCAGCTTCGGCGGAAGCGCGGGCTCTCAAGGACGGGCTCATCCTGGCGGGTAATCTTGGGTGCTCCAGACTTGAGGTGGAGTTCGATTGTATGGAGGTGATCGACGTTATGAAAAATGGAGGGAACTCGCTAGGTCCTGCGGCAGCGATTTACGAGGAGTGCTCTTTTCTTTGTCGAAACTTCACTGAAGTTGTGTTTGCTCATTGTCCTAGAGAAGCTAATAGGGTAGCGGATTCTTTAGCTAGCAATTCAGAGGGCTCCCAATCTATTGTGTGGGTTGAAGAGCCTCCTGATTACATTAAGTGCCTTCTAGCGGATGATGTAACGATTCTGTAACTCTCAGGCAGCAAGTTTGTTGACGCACTCTTTTCCTTACCAGGGTACCGAAGGGGACTGGAAGGTTTTTAATGAGGCGGGCTTGCTGACCTTATATATATACATCTTGTGTTTCAAAAAAAAAAAAAAAGCTCCCCACGAGACATCCCTTCCGCGTCCCTACTCGCCTCACGCGCGGCTGCGCCCCTGATCGCTGCCCACCCGCAAGTTCGCCATCGCGCTCCCGTCCGCAGGCCCGATGTATAATTTCTTCGGAGAGAGAGCGACGGGACAGATCGAGATCCTGCTGCCGATTCCACACTGGTTATTCATTTAGATGTCCACTGATTATTTATTTTAGCTGTATTAGCTGATAATGGGTCCCACTGTGAAAGATAAAGTGGTAGAAAATGTGAAGTTTGAGAATAGGCATCTACTCCACTCTTAGGGGCTTTTGTAAATTTTTAGGAGACCTACACGTCCGCTCCCCTCTCCTTCATTTGTTTACATTGTTTTTTCCACGGCAGTGCTCCTGCCCACTACCACCACAGTGCGGGCGGCGCTTGAGCCAAGGAGGGTGTCGAGGGGCTCGGGTCTCCTCAAGGTTGGGCTGGCGCCTGGTAGGCTCCGACGACACATCCTTGTAGGACGGGTGAACAGAGGATTGCGGAAACAGAAACGTCTCCGACCACACATCCTTGTAGGACGGCGTGTGCTCTAGCAACTCCAGCCTGTTCCGGAGGCGGAGGGTGGCGGGCTTGTACGTCAATGGTGTTGACGACGAGGTATTATCGCAATTGAGCCAGATGGGCGGTGGGCTGGTGCGTGGGCACCCCAAGGAGTACCTCCGGGCCGAGGTGCGAGCCTTGGCCGTGTTTGCCAGTAAATGCTCCCGTACTCAACAATTCAACATCATCCCATGGACTACACATCGACATGTAAGGATGCTTCTCTAGCTTGCTGCTGGATATTTTGCACTCAATTCTGTTGTTTATATTTCCATGTTTATGCATTCTTCATAATTATACTTTTGTGTAGATGCTCAATTTTGCTGGCAAAAGTAAGAATCAACTTTAACTGTTATGTTTATCCAGGAACAACATGCTGATGAAAACAAATTTAGGATTTCGGGCCACCCAGCTCTCCCCAACTCCACGAGATGGAGAGGAGCATCGCAATTTCTACCCAATCGGTGAGAGCATAGATAACTTCTTTTTTCAAACACAGTTTCTTCACATTTCCTTTTGTGTGCAAGAGATAATTAAGACCATCACTTGGTGTGCAAACACCAGACTCGAAAGGAGGCTTTGAGAGGACTTGGTTATTATCAGTGACACTCAATTTATATATTGGCTCAATGTGTTCATGAGCTTCGTACGAGGTACAATCCAAGATCATAATTTACATGTAGGAGCAGTTTGTTCGTCATTGTTCTTTTCCCTGATAAGAAATTTCCTGCTTGGTTTTATAGGTAAACGCGGCCGTGCCTGGCTGGATCATGTCTGACATTACTGTGAAACTAGGTGATGGCATCGAGAGAAAGGCGCTCCAGACAGTACCATTAGGTAAGTGATAATAAACTCTGCAATTATTTGTAATTTCTTTTGAACTTCGATTTTGTTTTATTGCTTGTTCTGCTGGTGCTTCTGATGGATATTCTAGGATGGTTCGACAAGCCAGAAGAGATCGATGGTCTGGTTGAGTTCCTGGCTGTTCATCCAATACCTGACCGGGCAATACCATGTTGCTAGCTATGCCTGGGTCAATAATTAGTTTTATTATTGAGGTACATTTTTAACGACATTGATGATATGTTTATTTTGTTCATACAAATCTGGATGAGGTGACATTTTGGATGTACAAATATGATTAATTAGCCATCGATCGTGTATACATAAAAAAAATCTGATCTAGCATTGTTCTGGTAGAGTTGCTTAATCTTGTCACTGAATTCTGTAGTTGCTTTTGGCTGAGAGCTGTATGATGTATTGTTACTACACTAATGTCCCAAATCTACTTTGGTGGATAAATAAAAAATATTTATGTCAGCAGCAGTATGTCGTTCCATTTGGTCTATGCATGTAGCCGACTATTGTAATTAGCTTTTCGTTAGTAGGGTTTCAGTTTTTTCTGCTTGGTGGATGGCAAAGTAACACCTACTTCGACTTGGGCTTGTCGAGTCAATGCTAAGAATACAGGTGGCATACTAATCCGTGTCTGCTACCTATCATTCTTTGTCCCTTTGTTTTCTTTTCCTCATTGTTTCAAGTTTAGGTTCCGGCATGTAGATATGGTCCCCTATCTTCATCCCTTGATCTAGGCATGAGTCTTCAGGTTTGCATCTCCTCAACGCTTCCCTCAGATCCTCTCTGAATCTTGATGTTTCCCTCCTGATTTAGTTCTAAATCTATGAAGACTCACAACGTTTGTTGCATGGTGGACTGGTGGTTGCACATACCGACATCCACAACAAGGTGTTGTTTTATCGCTCCCTCAAAGATTTTGCAACAGAGTTGCAAGCTCAATTGGTAATAGTCTAATTGGTTTAGTGGATAATTGCGGCATGCATCCAATTGTATTTGCTTGGGCGGTGGTGGATTACAATATGGGATCCACCATCTGAATGCAATTTTTTGCATGCTTTCGATAAATGGATTTCATAAAAAAAGTCATGATGACACTTCTGCATGTCTTTCCAGATGGCACATGTTTTCGGATATGATATTAGTATGAATTTTTATTCGAAGTTGTGTTCGCGGTATCCTGTCAGTTTTTTATTTTCACATGGAAATGAGTCTTTTTTATCAAGTGATCTGAAATTTTCTAACTATTTCTTCCTGGTCTTGGATGTGCTGAGCCGCTGAGCGAATAAACATGGTAAGAACGTACTCCATTATGTGATTTAAGCTTACATTAATATCATAAAAATTTCATTATTACTACCTTTATAGTTTTCTCACCAGTATTTTGTGTGCTGAAGTTATGTTTTCTCACCAGTACGTATTGCTTTATACTGAAGGGCGTGCATTTTTGTTGGGTCATCTGAGTTCCAGTAGTGACCAACTTCAGTTGCGGAGGTGTGCACAGTTCACCTATAGCATACATGAACAATAAACGTGTTCTCGCTGCTTTGCTCAGTGTGATATTTAATTATCATAGGTTCCAGCATTGCAGTCTCCCAGAAATCCTTTTATAATTGGATACTTATTAAAAGCAAACCTATGTTGAATTGAAACCTACCTTTTTTTCACGGAGGTATGAGTTGAGAAGAAACACTACACGGGAATGATGAAAAATAAACCTAGCAATAATTAGATCCTTAAAACAATACTCCAGAGGGAGTAATTATTATTTAATGTGTTTCATCAAATGATCACTGTTATGCTGTACTACCTTGCAACTAAGTTGTGGCCATGCGTCTTGCAGAGGATTAGAGCTTCAGAAACAACTGAAAGATGGTGTCTTTCTGCTAACACACTTTACAACATTATTCACGTAACAACTGGCTCAGTACTGGTGTGTTAAATATCTTGTTCCTTTCACAGAACTGGAATCGCGTCTATTGTTTAATGCCAGCTACAGACAATTGTGTAAGTAGAAAATGCCAGATCAGTAATTATGCATGTTAGTGCCATTAGCGTGCTTCAGTTCTGATGATGCCAGATTAGTAATTATGCTCCTGGTTTTTAGGTATTTTTGTTGGTGCATAAGTATCAGTTTGAATAACATCTATGCTTCAGCGCTCTGGAATAAGTACTTGTTGGAAGTACGTCCCCTTTGTTCTCTGTATCTTATCTTCTGATTCAAATTTCCAATTGTATAAGAACATTTGCTGGCGTTATTTCCAAGGGGTGTGTTTTGATCACCTACACATCTGAACCATCATATCCAGTAATTAAGGTACAGTATACTCTACTTGCATTGTCTGCAGAAGAATAAAGTATTGAGTGGTTGCAACCCATGGCATTTCCAATCTTAAGCCCACTCATGATCACATCGCAGAATGGTGTTTCGGCACACTTACATTAATATTAGCTCTTCCGTGTTGTCCAGACATAAATGTCTCATTATCTGTTCAATTCTGGATTGTTATGGGGAAAGAGTAGAAAAACCTCTTTAGGACATATCAAGTTCCTTTCCTCGCATATGTGCATTTTTCATAAGGGCATCTCCAGCGCCGCGACGCAAACGGACGCTGAGTAACCGTTTGTATCCGCCGTGACCGGAAATGCGTCTCGCACCACCTCCAGCGGGACGACGCAAAGTGATCGGGCCGTCCGCGGAGACGCAAACCTGACCCAAATATGCGCCAGGTTTGCGTCTCTGCGGACGCTGCACGAACGCGCAAAGTGTCCGCTCGGTCCTCGCACGGGCCCGCCTGTAAGCGGCACAACTGCTTCGTCTTCCGTGGCATTACATTCGGGCAGCGCGCTGCAGCCTTTGCAGGGCCGCGTTAATGACGTGCCTCGGTTTCCGCGAGTGTGCGCAGCTAGTAGGCGTTGCACTGGCAGGCCATTGAAGGCGGAGCCTCTTAAAGGGACGATGCTGGCGCTCATTTCCCCGACCAAACCATTGCCAAATCCCACAGTATCCACCACACCGACGCCATGGGGAAGAAATGCTGGCCGTTCCGCAAGACGAAGAACGACCAGGAGGCTAGCGGCTCGCGTTCTGGCAAGAAGGCACGGGTCGGCCGGTACGTCCGCGTTGACCTCGCGCGACAGCTATGGGAGGAAAATCGGCCGGTACCATGCCCGGACGCGAACTTGCCGGGATGGGGCTGCTACCTAAACTCGCGCGTGCCGGTCTCCCCCTCCCCCCCCCCCCCCCCCCGTGCCGCGCAAGGGCCGAGAGCGGCGGGACGAGGTGCGCCGCCGCCGAGCGATCTTGCCACCGGATGTGCGGGAGGATCTGGCGTACGCGTTAAACTCCTACAACTGGATTTCCTTCGGGACGTGGGAGTTCGACGCGCGGCGCCGCGCTGCCTACCTCGCTGACGTAGACTACTTCGAGCGCGAGATCGCCGCCGAAGAAGAAGAGAACGGCCAGAAGGACGCGGACGAGGACGGCGACAAGGACGAGGACGCGCAAGAAGACGTTACCATGGCACAGTACGACCACGACGACGGCGGGCCGACGTGGGATCCAGAGACCCAGCCGTCGGACATTTCCGAGGAGGAGGCCATTGCCATGGCACTGGCCAACATCGAGCAGGACGAGCTCAACGCCGGCGGGGACTACCTCCTCGTCCTCCTCCGGGTGGAGGTGGCGGCACATCTGAACAATGTGTTCCCAACTAAGGTTGTGGTCGGCTATGGATGGATGCTAGGGTTTAGCTTGAGGTGTGCCCGTCACCCCCGCCGGTGTCCACCATATATAGCCACGACGGGCCGGGAAACAGCGTTGCCGCGCAGGTCGTTTCCCCTGTGCGCGAAACGCCGGTGAAACTTGCCAATGTATTGGGCACGCGCGGGAACGACCGTTGTCGCGTAGGAACAGTTAATCGCCGGCAGCTGTCCTCGATGGGACGTAAAACACCATTAACGAGCTTGACGCTGTCTCCGCTAAAAAATGCGTCCGCACCGCTAGAGGTACCCACGATGTAAATGGTCGCCCTAGGTCGCCTGACTGCCGCGGGCCGATGCAAATGGATACAATCGGACATTTCGAACGTCCGAAATGCGTCGGCCCGTTGGAGATGCCCTTACTCTATGATGGTTCTGGATGACATGGTATGAGGCATATAGGCAACAACAAGCTACATGTTATTATTTTTGTTCTTATAGCCAACAATCGGCTATGCTATTGGAATTACTATCATTTCTCTGCTCTTCTCTCTTCTTCACCTAGACACAAATATGTTATTTTAATTCTTGTAGCCAGCTGACTAGTACTTATTGTACTTGTCCGGTTTCAGATCTGTCTCAAACACCATCTAGAGGGACGTCGCCGCGCATGCTGCCACGCGGGCGGAGCAAGCCGCGAAGATGGAGGAGGTGGCACCGGCAAAGTGGGCGTCGGTCATGGAGAGGCAGGACATCAAGCTCGACCTGATCAAGGACAACATCGTCGCCAAGAAGAGGAAGGAGGATCTGGCGATCCTGCTCGTCGACACCAGCGGCATTTTTTTTCGATAAAGGATGCTTTATTACTTCAAGAAGCAATCACATCCAGCCTCTGCATAACCAGGATGCACACAACCGTTTGTTGTCTCAAAAGTCCAGAGTTACAAAAAAAAGGCGAAATACATATCGGAACGATGAATCATATGACGCCTAAGATGTGGGAGGAGCTACTATCAGTAGACTATGCTGCCACCCATGTAGGGAAAAAGTATCCCTCGCCGTATCCTCCAACCGTGTACAGACCTCCGTAAATAGGTCTCGGTTCTCCACACGCTGAAGAGGTAACCACGAACGGAGAATACCTGTGCATCTGTAGATGACCTGCAACAAAGAGCAATTTTTGTCATTAAAGATCTTGTCATTTCTACATAGCCAGAGCGCCCAGATAACTGCTAGCGCCCCCATCCTAAGAAGCATTTTAAACCTTGAGTTAATACCATGAAGCCAATTGCCAAAGACATTAGCGACACTAGTCGGCGGATACAAGGTAGACGCTACTTGGATGACTGACCATATAGATCTCGCAAACTGGCACTGGAAGAATAAATGTTTGATGGTTTCATCATGATGACAAAATACACATCATGTACTTCCGTGCCAATTCCGCTTAACAAGATTGTCTTTGGTGAGGATAACCCCGCGACGAAGATACCATCCAAAAAATTTAATTTTTACTGGTATCTTCATCTTCCAAATTTTTTTATTATTATCAACTGGTAAATCAGAAAGCAGGACCGCATTGTATAAAGATTTTACAGAAAAAGTACCATCTACATGGAGGTTCCATCGAAATTCATCTGGCTCTGGTGATAACTGAATATCTCCAAGCCGCTGAATTAGATTGTTCCATGCCACAAGCCTTTGTCCTAGTAAAACCCATCTGAACGTCACATTCGGGGGTGAAGTAGCCATTACAGTTGCAATGGTATCACCTTGGCGACGTGCAATTCTATACAAAGCGGGATACTGTTCACTTAGGGGAGCATTGATGATGACGTCAAGGCGTGGTGCGCTGCGCAGCGCGCCACGATGCTAGCGGAGAGTCGAGCTTCACCCGCGCCCCAGCCCAGCACCACGACTCCAGTGACGGCTACTACTCCATCGGCCACTGGCGCTACCCCATCGACTGCCTCACCGCCATCGCCGATCGCTACGCCGACGACGCCCATGGTTCCCGATTCCGCGGTTGAGGAAAACACTTGATTCCCGCGTTGCCCTTTTTTCGGTTCGCTAGACATTTCAAATGCCACGATTTGCGAACATCGTCGAGACTTCCATTTACGACGATGTCTTTCGTAGATGCGGTTAGGCGTGGGTGGCCCCCTATTTAGAAATTACGCGGCGACACAACCATACGGTCAGACACGCCGTACTAATTAACCGCCGTCTCAGCTTTGACATTAAAGCTGGCCGGTTATGTGCTCCAGACACCCGGAATCATTGGATTCGTAACAGCTCGTTAACGTGAATCGACCAGCTAAATCAAGGAGTTACTTAATTACGACCTCGATCGATCCGAGTCTTGCCACAAGTTTCAAAGTCTGGCCAGTCTTGAAGTCGGTTTAACAATGTCTGAAACTTGCTGCATCTATCCTATTCAGACCTGGCTGATAACTAATAACTGAACAGAAATTAGTAAACGATACTGCGTATTCATCCAGTTGCTGCCGGCTGCCGGCTGCACATGAGGTATGTCCAGCAAAGTCAGCTTGGGAGGTCTTAAGTTTGGGATTCGCCATCACATTCAGAGCTGGCTGACAGCGAATAAAGTAAAAATATACAAACCTATGAGCTCTGTGGACTGTGGTATTTGTGTACATGTTCAATTGTCCAAACCGGCCAGGTAGGTTGCTTAGTTGCCGGCTGCACATGAGCCATTCCATACCCGTACCCATCACTTTTAATCTTACCCGTTACCCGTCACCCGTTCTTATACCCGTCAACGGGTACAAGTTTTTCCCATACCCGTCACCCGACAGGGTAAATGGGTACCCGCGGATAAAAATACTCGCGCTTACAACACATCAAATTGATCAAAAAATTTATGACAGGAGATGAAGGAATCATAAATAGGGGTCTAATCCTCACTAACCTACCAACGATTGTGAGACCGAAAATCGTGAGGTTCAGCCTAGCAACATGAAGGCATGATTAGGGAAAAATTAAGTAGTTTAGAATATTACAATGACCCACTTGTTAATTTTAGATGGTTACATGGGTGCGCGGGTATGGGTTCTATGATCCCATACCCGTACCACTCTACCCGATGGGTATAATATTTTTTCCATTTACAAACCCATGGGTAATATTTTGTTCCATACCCGTATTTTTGTTGGGTTTTTACCCGGTGGGTACGCGGGTCATGGATACCCGTTGCCATCCCGTGTACATGTTCAATTGTCCAAACCGGCCAGGTAGGTTGCTTAGTTGCCGGCTGCACATGAGTACTCAGACCTCTACTAATTAACCGCCGTGTCAGCTTTGACTTTACAAGCTGGCCGGTGATGTGCTGCAGACACCCGTCCGGAATCTTCGGGTTTGTCACAGGTCGTTAACGTGAGTCGACCAGCTAAATAAAGGAGTTCCTTAATTAATTACGACCTCGATCCATCCAAGTCTTGTCACAAGTCTCAAGTATGGCCAGTCTTGAAGTCGGTTTAACAATGTCTGAAACTTGCTGCATCTATCCTATTCAGACCTGGCTGATAACTAGTAATAACTAAACAGAAAGTAAATGATATGTATTCATCCAGTTGCTGCCGGGTGCCGGCTGCACATGAGGTATGTGCAGCAAAGTCAGCTTGGGTGATCTTAGTTTAGGGATTCGCCATCACATTCTGGCTGACAGCGAATTAATTCAAATTATACAAACTTATGAGCTCCGTGGTATTTGTGTACATGTTCAAGTGTCCAAACCAGCGAGGTAGGTTGCTTAGTTGACTATCGTATAACGTTCTTATCTATCCACCCACATATGGCCCCATGTGGCAACTTGGATGCTACTACCTCCACTCTCTCCCTCGTTGTTTTCGAGCTCCATACTCTACGGTTAAATTGGAATCGGACCGGTATACATCGTGCGTCTTGCGAAAGAAAAATCCAGTGATAGAAAAACTGGTACGTCTTACCGTCGCGCAGGTTCACCCAAGCCGCGGAGTCACCGCAAGCAGCAGCCATTACCGGGGAGCTAGACACTTTTGGTATTTGTTCTTAGTTGCTACTTTTTTAGTAGTAATTGTTATACTAAAACTAGCTGAATACCTGTGCGTTATGAGGTTTTGTCGATTGTCACGATGAAAACACTTGACAGAGGCATGCCACACGGCAAGCCCTTGGGACATGTGTCCACACTGCCCGTGAATAAAGGTACCGTGACGGTGATCATGGTTTGTTGAGTGTCCTCTAGCGTACACGCGGCAAACTATTAATTACTCTTGCTGTCAGGATATTTGTTGTGTACGTTTATTTTTCCGCCAGAATGTATGTCGTGTAATCTTTGCCGAGTGCAAACCCTCGGGAAAATCTTTGCCAAGTTGCGAAAAATATTTTCCAAGTATTTTGCCCACTCGCTAAATAAGTAATTTCTGGTAGTGAGTTATTTATGCAGCAAGGAAGCTAGCTTTAAGGAGCGATCAGAAATCAGTGTTGCTAGTCACGCTAGTCACGAGAGGAAGCTAGCTTTCTTAGGTAAGCTACGTGAGCTAGCTACTAGGTACATGTAGCTTCGGCCAAGAGTACCTGCCAGCTGTGAATCGAGTAGGCTATTCCTCGACAAGAGAGGATTTTGTCGAACCGGAATATTTATGCAGCAAGGAAGAGGTGAAGACTGAAGGTGCAGATAAGGAGGATGGTCAGCGTCAAACCATGGAGAAGCCGACGAAAGTAAAGGCAGTGACATGGGTGGTACAAGGAACGACAAAAGCAAAGTCGACAAGAATGGCCGAAACGGTGAAAACGATACCGAGCGTAACACCTACGCAAAGTAAGTGGCGTATTTGGGACCCTGGTCGAGGTGAAGCGCACGTCGTGCTTTGGGGGGTGATTGTTAAGATTAAGCACGATCCGACACCGGGGCAGGGTGTCTTGTGCTCCGTCCGTATACGAACCCTATACGAGTGTCCGGGTAGGATTAGTGTTGCACCTAATTGGTTTGCATCAAGGTCCAGCTTAGCATATATATATATATATGTAACTACCTCTTGTAATCTTGTACCGAGACAGAAGCAATAGAGAAAGACACAAGGCTCGATATGGGCCTTTGGCTATCAATTGATTTCCCAGCGTATTGAGGTTGATGCGTACGTGAAGTTCAGCTAGCTACATAGGAATCGATCCATGTGTGTGCTTGCTTAGCTCGTATGTACTCCGTATTAGGGGCAAATAGCTCACACGCGACGTTTCTCACAGCTATTGTCTCTCATGCGACATAGTTGACGGGAATAGCTGCCATACGACGTCTGTGAGCACCAAAATAGCTCCGACCCACCCATGTTGATGAAACGACCGTGTCACTTGTTTGGGCTGGTTAAGGAGTCATGAATTAGGGTTAGGGAATGCGGGACCCACTCCTTTAGGCTGGTTGAGTCAAACCATCCCGACCGACCGAGCATGAACCAACCGTGCCGAAACGGAGCGCGCCATCTGAACGGCAGATCCCTCTTCGGCGGCGGCGGCGGAGCTTCCCCTCCTGGGTCGGCGGTGGCGTGGCGGTTCCGGCATCGGCGGTGAGTCAAATGGAGCCCATTCTCATTACTGACCCAATTTTGGCGAGGAGCTTCCCCGAATCTGACCCAATTTTGCCCGACACGCAGACATTTGAGGGGGAGGGGCGGCGGCGGCATTATGTGGTGGCAAGAAAGAGCGGGCGGGCGAGCCAAAGCAGCCCTGCATTGGATGGAGCCGGAAGATTCAAATTCGAGGTAATCCATCACTCTCGTGCTGATTTAGCTTTTGATTAGAGCTCGTTCGGTAGCATTTCGTCTCACTCCCGCGCGCCGAAAACAGGGGAGATGGCCGGCGCCCGCGTAGCTTCGAATTGTCAGTCGAGTTCTTTGTATTTACGGCGAAGCTAGCTGATGGTAGCTTGAGGAACATCGAGAATGGCAGATTAGTTAGTTGGGAGGTTGAATTAGAAGAGATGGATCCACAAGAACTAGTTCTCCAACAAGAGCAAGCGGTGAGGAATGTTGTGGAGAAATTAGGGGAGAGTATTCCTTGGGGTCCGGCGCAGGAAGTGGCATTGCTATGGTACAACGAGAGTAAGGGCGAGTATTCAAGAATTGAGGCTGGCGGATCGCTTGTTGATGAAATTGATCGGCAACAGGGGTGGGAACGCGAAAGTGCTACATTTCGGGCCGAGCTTATTGATCTAAAACCAGATTCACTGGTTGGATATGTGCCATCAAAGTTTGCTGTTCAGATTGAGGAGGATGAGTGGGCTGCAAGTAGACAGATAATGCCCATTGTAACCGAGCCGACGGTGTTAGCTGATGATGCACAAGAGGGTTGTGATGGTGCTGCAAATGGGGCTGTTGTTGACTGGAATTCAGTAGAACTCGCTGAACAAACTGATTTGGTCATAGCACCAATGGATGATACTGAGATGGCCAATCTGTTTGGAATTCCAGTAGATGAGAAAGACAAGAAGAACAAGAAGAACAAGAAGGGGAGGGATGCAGCTGATAGTTATGAAGATGTGGATCCAGAGTTGATGAAGGAAGCTGCAGATGATGTTGATGATGCAAATGTTGAAGAGATGGTAAATGTGTATGACAGAGATAACCCTATAATTAAAGTTGGAAAATATTTTCCAACCATGGCTGAGTTTCGGATGTGTTTCAAGCAGTGAAAAAACAATTTGACACCAAGACCCTGTGGACAGATACAAAGAAATTTTATGCGAAGTGCAGAGGATTTGATGGGGGTGCCAGGCCTTGCAAGTGGTACATATCTGCCAGACGCCAACCGGATGGAAGTAGCATCAGGGTTAATCAAATCCCTCATGAACATACTTGTATTACAAGCTCACAGAATGTATCAACCATGACATCACAGGCCTGGGTTGCACAAAAAATCACTCCAATTTTGGCCAAAAAACCAAACACTACTACAAAACAACTGAAAGTAGACATGGAAAAGGAATACCCTATTAAACTCAATTATACCACGGTGTGGAAGGCAAAACAGAAGGCAATGAAAGAACTATATGGTGATTGGGCAAATACCTTCAGGATGTTGTATAGTTTCAAGGCAGAGGTTGAGAAGAGATCACCTGGTAGTGTTGTGGAGATAGATACCGAGGTTGCACCTGATGGCAAAGTTTATTTCTCCAAAAATTTTATGGCTTTAAAGCCTTGCATCGATGGCTTCAAAGCAGGGTGTCGGCCATATTTGAGTATAGACTCATCTTTTCTGACTGGAAAGTGGAATGGTCAATTGGCAGCATGCAATGCTCTAGATGGACACAACTGGATGTTTCCTGTTGTTGTTGGCATGTTTCAATCAGAGACAGAGGCTTCATGGACATGGTTCATGATTCAGTTGAAAAGATGCATTGGGCCGGTGACACCTTTGGCTATACACACAGATACTTGTAAAGGCCTAGAAAATGCAGTCAGAAATGTATTTCCACATGCAGAGCAGAGGGAGTGCTTTGGTCATATGTGGATGAATGTGATCAAGAAACATAGAGGAGAAGAATTTGGGCGACTTTGGCCAGCAGCCAGAGCTTACCGTAAAGAGACACATGATTATCACCTTCGCAAAGTTCTTGCAGCAGATCCAGAGTTTGAGCATTGGCTAAATGCATACCATTCTCTTTTGTGGTATAGGTCAGGATTTAATACGGCCATCAAGTGTGATCACATCAACAACAATCTGGCAGAAATTTTTAACAACAAGGTGAAGGACTTGAAAGACTTGCATGTGCATGACATGGTTGACCAAATCAGGATCATGATCATGCGGCTGTGGGAATTGAGAAGAAGATTAGCTGATGCTCTGCAAGGGGATAAGCTTCCAGCTGTGGTGCAGCAGGTGGTTAACAGAAGCAGAAATCTTACACATTTGGTAGTTGACTCCTCTTCATTGTGGGGTGGTGAAGTGAGAGATACCAAGCTTAGTAAGAGGCATGTGGTTAATACAAGTACAGAAAATTTTGAGGATTGCACTTGCACTTGCCTGGAGTGGCAACACACTGGAAAACCATGTGGCCATGCCATAATCTTCTTGGCTTCCAAACCAAAAGTAAACATGCACCCTTATCTGCATGAATATTACTCAGTAGCAAGATTCAAGGCTGCCTATGCAACTCCAATACCAGCACTTACAGATCAGTCTCAGTGGCCTGAAGTGGATTTTGAATTTTCTATGTGTCCCCCCCTTGCCAAAAGAAAGCCTGGCAAACCTAGAGTGAGCAGATACAAGGTTTGGTTTGAGAAAGGTAGGAGTAGTAAGAAGGGGGAAAATAAAGGTGTAGAACCAAAACGATCTCAGAAAGGCAACAAAAATAGATGCAAGTTGTGTCAGGAACTTGGTCACCGAGCTGGATCTCCCAAATGCCGTTACACTCCAGAAAAGACAAAGTAAGTGAGTTTAAATTGCTGCTCTAATTTTATATTTGTTATACTGATATGTTACTCTGTTTTTATACTCTAATTTCATATTGTTTTTAGAAGAAAGCGTGGAAGTGAGCTCTCTGTTGTTGAACCCCTTGTTCTTGAAAAGTGTTGGCCAACAAAAAAGGCAAGACTAAATGGGCGTACAAAAAAGAGAAGTCAACAGGATCTGGATGTTCTGATGCGATCTGCTTCTGTTGTGCCTGATGTTGTGCCATCTGATCCAATTTTGCTTGATTTGGTCCCATCTGATTCGGTTCAGGTTGATATGGTGCCATCTGATTCGGTTCAGCTTGATATGGTGCCATCTGATTCAGATCAGGTTGATGTACTGCCATCTGATTCTGTTCAGCTTGATGTACTGCCATCTGACTCAGTTTTGGATGATGGGGTGCGACCTGAAGCTGTTGTGGAAGATGTCATGCAAACTGAACTGAAACTGTCAACTGTTGAGGCATCAAATGAAGGAGAACAAGAACCTGCGTGTGTTGACGATGTGCACAAGATCTTGCAAGCTGTAGGACATGATGTGCGGCGGGCAAGTCCATCTGATGCGAAGAAAACCAAGAGCATGAGGGTTTTGTGTGGCGTGCCGGCACCATCTAGTGGTAAGAAGAAAAGGTCAAGTGCAAGGAAAACCAAGAGCATGAGTGTTTTGTGAGTGAATGCTACTTGTATACTTTGAACCGTGACATGTATGCCACTTACTTGTATCTGCCACTTTTAAATTTGAACCGAATTTGAATAATTTGAAATATTTGAAATGCATGCCACTTATTTGTATCTTCTTGTGGCTTAACCGTGACATGTATGCCACTTAGTAGATGTTATGCTCGTTTGGTAGGGTAACAACTCCAACAAGCGATGTGTTCTCCAAAATGAGCTTAAAAAGAGCCCCAAAGGTAGCCCAAACAGCCCCATTTCTAATCTTACCATTTTTCGACCTTCTCCAATTGGCCTCAAACTCTAGGTTTAGCATCTATATGACATAAGAACACAATGTGCACGGGTTTTCCATTTTTTTGAATTTTTTTGAATTTTTTAGGCTCATTTGAAAATTGGTCAACCCTACCTTTGACCATGAAAAACAAGAGTTTGGCACATTGAAATGAAAAACTAAGCTTGGATCCATCTTAGTCACTCCAAAAGGAAGCTTTGGTCATGTTTTGGGAAGTTTTCATGATCCAACCCAACATCACCTTTCAAACCCTCGTGACTTCGTACGATAGGGTTCAATATATGGCCACCCAACACATGGATTCTCAGTTGCCTACTATGTAGACCATCTATATCAACCTTAATGCTTGCTATATGACATAAGAAGACAATGTGCACAGGTTTTCCATTTTTTTGAATTTGTTTGAATTTTTTAGGCTCATTTGAAAATTGGTCAACCCTACCTTTGACCATGAAAAACAAGAGTTTGGCACATTCAAATGAAAAACTAAGCTTGGATCCATCTTAGTCACTCCAAAAGGAAGCTCTGGTCATGTTTTGGGAAGTTTTCATGATCCAACCCAACATCACATTTCAAACCCTCGGGACTTCGTACGACAGGGTTCAATATATGGCCACCCAACACATGGATTCTCAGTTGCCTACTATGTAGACCATCTATATAAATCTTAATGCTTGCTATATGACATAAGAAGACAATTTGCACAGGTTTTCCATTTTTTTGAATTTTTTTGAATTTTTTAGGCTCATTTGAAAATTGGTCAACCCTAGCTTTGACCATGAAAAACAAGAGTCTGGCACATTGAAATGAAAAACTAAGCTTGGATCCATCTTAGTCACTCCAAAAGGAAGCTCTGGTCATGTTTTGGGAAGTTTTCATGATCCAACCCAACATCACCTTTCAAACCCTCGTGACTTCGTACGACAGGGTTCAATATATGGCCACCCAACACATGGATTCTCAGTTGCGTACTATGTAGACCATCTATATCAACTTTAATGCTTGCTATATGACATAAGAAGACAATGTGCACAGGTTTTCCATTTTTTTGAATTTTTTTGAATTTTTTAGGCTCATTTGAAAATTGGTCAACCCTACCTTTGACCATGAAAAACAAGAGTTTGGCACATTGAAATGAAAAACTAAGCTTGGATCCATCTTAGTCACTCCAAAAGGAAGCTTTGGTCATGTTTTGGGAAGTTTTCATGATCCAACCCAACATCACCTTTCAAACCCTCGTGACTTCGTACGACAGGGTTCAATATATGGCCACCAAACACATGGATTCTCAGTTGTCTACTATGTAGACCATCTATATCAACCTTAATGCTTGCTATATGACATAAGAAGACAATGTGCACAGGTTTTCCATTTTTTTGAATTTTTTTGAATTTTTTAGGCTCATTTGAAAATTGGTCAACCCTAGCTTTGACCATGAAAAACAAGAGTTTGGCACATTGAAATGAAAAACTAAGCTTGGATCCATCTTAGTCACTCCAAAAGGAAGCTTTGGTCATGTTTTGGGAAGTTTTCATGATCCAACCCAACATCACCTTTCAAACCCTCGTGACTTCGTACGACAGGGTTCAATATATGGCCACCCAACACATGGATTCTCAGTTGCCTACTATGTAGACCATCTATATCAACCTTAATGCTTGCTATATGACACAAGAAGACAATGTGCACAGGTTTTCCATTTTTTTGAATTTTTTTGAATTTTTTAGGCTCATTTGAAAATTGGTCAACTCTACCTTTGACCATGAAAAACAAGAGTTTGACACATTCAAATGAAAAACTAAGCTTGGATCCATCTTAGTCACTCCAAAAGGAAGCTCTGGTCATGTTTTGGGAAGTTTTCATGATCCAACCCAACATCACCTTTCAAACCCTCGTGACTTCGTACGACAGGGTTCAATATATGGCCACCCAACACATGGATTCTCAGTTGCCTACTATGTAGACCATCTATATCAACCTTAATGCTTGCTATATGACACAAGAAGACAATGTGCACAGGTTTTCCATTTTTTTGAATTTTTTTGAATTTTTTAGGCTCATTTGAAAATTGGTCAACCCTAGCTTTGACCATGAAAAACAAGAGTTTGGCACATTGAAATGAAAAACTAAGCTTGGATCCATCTTAGTCACTCGAAAAGGAAGCTCTGGTCATGTTTTGGGAAGTTTTCATTATCCAACCCAACATCACCTTTCAAACCCTCGTGACTTCGTACGACAGGGTTCAATATATGGCCACCCAACACATGGATTCTCAGTTGCGTACTATGTAGACCATCTATATCAACTTTAATGCTTGCTATATGACATAAGAAGACAATGTGCACAGGTTTTCCATTTTTTTGAAATTTTTTGAATTTTTTAGGCTCATTTGAAAATTGGTCAACCCTAGCTTTGACCATGAAAAACAAGAGTTTGGCACATTGAAATGAAAAATTAAGCTTGGATCCATCTTAGTCACTCCAAAAGGAAGCTTTGGTCATGTTTTGGGAAGTTTTCATGATCCAACCCAACATCACCTTTCAAACCCTCATGACTTCGTACGACAGGGTTCAATATATGGCCACCAAACACATGGATTCTCAGTTGTCTACTATGTAGACCATCTATATCAACCTTAATGCTTGCTATATGACATAAGAAGACAATGTGCACAGGTTTTCCATTTTTTTGAATTTTTTAGGCTCATTTGAAAATTGGTCAACCCTAGCTTTGACCATGAAAAACAAGAGTTTGGCACATTGAAATGAAAAACTAAGCTTGGATCCATCTTAGTCACTCCAAAAGGAAGCTTTGGTCATGTTTTGGGAAGTTTTCATGATCCAACCCAACATCACCTTTCAAACCCTCGTGACTTCGTACGACAGGGTTCAATATATGGCCACCCAACACATGGATTCTCAGTTGCCTACTATGTAGACCATCTATATCAACCTTAATGCTTGCTATATGACATAAGAACACAATGTGCACAGGTTTTCCATTTTTTTGAATTTTTTAGGCTCATTTGAAAATTGGTCAACCCTACCTTTGACCATGAAAAACAAGAGTTTGGCACATTGAAATGAAAAACTAAGCTTGGATCCATCTTAGTCACTCCAAAAGGAAGCTTTGGTCATGTTTTGGGAAGTTTTCATGATCCAACCCAACATCACCTTTCAAACCCTCGTGACTTCGTACGACAGGGTTCAATATATGGCCACCCAACACATGGATTCTCAGTTGCCTACTATGTAGACCATCTATATCAACCTTAATGCTTGCTATATGACATAAGAAGACAATGTGCACAGGTTTTCCATTTTTTTGAATTTGTTTGAATTTTTTAGGCTCATTTGAAAATTGGTCAACCCTACCTTTGACCATGAAAAACAAGAGTTTGGCACATTCAAATGAAAAAATAAGCTTGGATCCATCTTAGTCACTCCAAAAGGAAGCTCTGGTCATGTTTTGGGAAGTTTTCATGATCCAACCCAACATCACCTTTCAAACCCTCGTGACTTCGTACGACAGGGTTCAATATATGGCCACCCAACACATGGATTCTCAGTTGCCTACTATGTAGACCATCTATATCAACCTTAATGCTTGCTATATGACACAAGAAGACAATGTGCATAGGTTTTCCATTTTTTTGAATTTTTTTGAATTGTTTAGGCTCATTTGAAAATTGGTCAACCCTACCTTTGACCATGAAAAACAAGAGTTTGGCACATTCAAATGAAAAACTAAGCTTGGATCCATCTTAGTCACTCCAAAAGGAAGCTCTGGTCATGTTTTGGGAAGTTTTCATGATCCAACCCAACATCACCTTTCAAACCCTCGTGACTTCGTACGATAGGGTTCAATATATGGCCACCCAACACATGGATTCTCAGTTGCCTACTATGTAGACCATCTATATCAACCTTAATGCTTGCTATATGACACAAGAAGACAATGTGCACAGGTTTTCCATTTTTTTGAATTTTTTTGAATTTTTTAGGCTCATTTGAAAATTGAGTCTAACCTAAGGTTTGATCACCTTACGAGCAAAAACGACAAAGTGAAAAGAAATTCCAAACCCAGATCCTTGTTCCTCACTAAAAGGTGAAGCTATTGAAATTTGAAAATTTTGAAAAAGCTTTTGCAACCCTTCAAACGGTCGAATAAACACAAAACCACTTAAAATCCTGCAAAACCGTGGGCGATCCGTGGGAGCCTTCGTTCGCAACGTGGACCGTCCATCCATTGATCCTCGACCGTGCAATCTTGTCTTCTAGAAGGTGGCTCACACTGATCCGTGGATAGCCCGTTCTGCAATCTGATTGGTTGGATTTGTAATGAGCCGGGTTGAAAAGTGGTGCACTCTATGAACCGTTAGACGCATGCAAACTCTCTTTTTTTATCCTTCGTGGGCCCCGCTCCCATGCATGCACGCGCGCAGCAGCCACATGCATTCACACGTCGCAGCGAGGCTATTTTTCCAGAGATGCCCTGTGCCGCGTTTTTTCAGAGAGATGCCCTGCGTTCCCGCTAACCTTTTTTCAGAGAGATGCGCGATTCCATGCGTCGCATCGATTCAGAGATGCCCTGCCGCGTCGATACAGAGAGGCGCCCGATTCAGAGAGATGGCATCACGGGAGGGAAAAGACGAGCACGAACGACGTTAATACACGGCCGACGAAGCGGCACACGGGTGAGTGACACGTACTATGAGGGCTATTAATTCACCCTATAAAACAGCACCCAAACCTACTCTATCTCTCACACCGCATCCCATCGCCTCTTGTCCTTCTTCTCCAAAACACATCTCAGCCGCCGTAGCCCCTCTCCGCCGTAGCCCACCATGGCATTCAACGGCCCGACGTTCCGCCGTCCCGCTATCGTCGACGAGCAACAGTACCCACCGGGCACGCTCGTGGAGAACACCTTGAGGTGCTGGTCCATCTCTAGGTGGAGGCCTGCGCATGAGTTCGCCACATTCTTCCTCAGGGCCTGCTTCGCGCACCTCCCACCGGGCACGCCGCCGATGTTCCACATCACGCAGATCCGCCCGGGAGGCAGCGGCCTCTAGGTCACCTTCACCAACCCCTTCGACGCCTACCATCTGCTCGGCCAAGCATTTTGGTGCGGCTGCGAGTTCATCGCCTTCACCATGTGCAACATCTTCACCTAGTGGGACTACATCTTCCCGACCGCCAGGCACATGCACAGCCTCCGCCTCCCCTACATCCATCCCGACGAGGAGTGAAGGGCCCGGAGTGAAGGGCAGCGCGACGACGAGGAGCGAGGGCGACGAGGAGTCCACGAGGAAGATTCGTACAAGTTGTTTCATGGAGTCAGATCGAGTCTGTCGTTTTACTGTTTTACTACCTATATTATTTTCATTAGTGTCATCGTGTCATCGTGTCAGTAGTGTCATCGAGTCAGTAGTGTCATCGTGTCATCGATCGAGTCAGTACGTCGTGTCATCGAGTCATGTATCCTATTATGAAAATATTTGCTATATTTGCTATATTTTATTTTCTATATGGTCCCTACTCTTGCATGCAACAATAAATATTTTCCATACACAAACTTTTCTTTTTTGTGTGCACCAAACTTGAATGATCTCCCAAATACCAACAAGAAATATTTTCCATACACAAACTTGAAAGGCAGGGGCGGACCCAAGTACAAGCTAGTGGGTGCTAATATATATAAGAAATGTGCTACAATATATAAGAAATGTGTTAATGTGAAACTTCAATAGAATTTGTTCGTTTTTAGAAGAAAATTATTCAAAATGTGCTAATATATATAAGAAATGCCCCCACTCACACCATTTGCCCCCTCTCAAAATTTTGTCTGGATCCGCCACTGTTTAAAGATGCATTCTGTTTAACTTGACACGTACACACATATGTCTACATGATCCATCACAACACCACAATAATATTACAGCCAAAACGGACGCAATATGATTGAAACGAAAACAACAAAAAACAATTATTCACTAAGCCAAAACGACAAACAAAAAATCTATCGGGTAGTACTCACGGCTTGGCCCAATAATGGGCCCAACATAGAGCCCATGAACTACTAATGAAATTGTCACTTTTTCTATTTTGAAATGTGCTAACTGAACTTGGTTCCAGTTAACTGATTGTCACTTCTTCCACCGCTAACTGAATTTGGATTAGACTTGAAACATTCATAGCTAATTTTATTCAAATTCATTTTACAACCAACATCCTACAAACAGCAGCCCCGCAATCCACAACTCCTAAATTCAAATTGCTAATCCGAACGGAATAGAAACAACAAATAAATGGCAATGATACATACATAGAATGCTCCTGCCATCATGTTTGACTGCTTCTTTAAGTGCACAATTTCGCTCAATTGTTTGTTCAATTTCTGCAACTCTCCGTTCAGCGCTGCATTGACCGCAAAATCCTCCCGAACGGCTCTGTTTGAGATCACCTCCTCCACAACAGATGCGGGAGCCTGGATTGGGGGGGGGGGGGGGGTGCAGCACTTCAACTTTAAGTCCTCGAGTTCGAATGTACTTATCCATCCACTCGAAATGGCCGCATTCATCCAATTCCTGAAAAAAAAGATCGGAAACCCTAATTCCCAAATTCCCAAATTCCCAAATTCCCAAATCCAAATTCCCAAATCGAGTCAAATCGGGCAACCCTACCTTTCCATCCGGGCCCAGGTATGGCTTGCTTTCGCATTTGACGAACTCGCGACCGACGTTGCCCCTATCCGAGCGCACACATGTCAATCGCTTCAGTAGGTCGACGCGAGGGCAGTCGGGGCATCTACTCATCGCGATTTCTCCGTAACGGGGCCATGACCTCTGTGAGCCAGATGCGGAGCTCGACATCCCTCGCCGCCGCAGTCACGGACCGTTGCTGGGAGGAGCGGGAGGAAGAACTGGGGAACGGAGGAGCTGGGAGCTGGAGGAAGAACAGGGGAACGTCTGAGCTGGCGAGCTATGGGCCCTGCATAGCAACGGTCCACTGGTGGGTCCCGCGTAGATATGTGTTGGGTCCTTATCTGAGCTGGCGAGCTATGGGCCCTGCATAGCAACGGTCGACTGGTGGGTCCCGCGTTCAAACAGATCAGCACAAGTAATCCAGATTCGTTTATTCCTTCGCTGTTAAAGGGCGTGTCGGACCGTGGCTATTTGGGCCGTTGCGTCTGTCGTGCGCTAGCTATTTCATCGAACGACGTCGTTTTCCAGCGAATACCAGGGAGAAACGTCGTGTGTGAGCTATTGGCCCCCGTATTAGCTAGTTCTGCGCGTCTCGCTGGATTGATTCGAGATTCGAGCAAAGCCTCGCTAGTTGTTGCACGTCCGCGTTCCGCCGGAAAGCACACTCGGGTTGATCGCGTCCGGCGTGTAGGGACCAAGTCCAACACTCGCCACAGATCGACATGCCCCTGTGCAGCTTGGCTCACCTTGTATGCGCGGCCGCGGATCTCCTGATGCTTATGCGATTCAATCTGCTGACGCTGCAGTGGCCGCAAATCTGACAAAACTTGCTGGCACCGTCCTCTTCGGGTACGTAGAGGAGCTCCGTGCCAAGGTCGCTGTTGGGCGGTGCTAAGGGCTCACTCGCCATGGAGCTACGCGTCGGGCGTGCCATGGAGGTGCGCCTCCGTCCAGGCCGCACCCTCCGCGGTGGGGCGGGATCTCGCCTCGCCCTATTTGTCACCTGAGGAGGAGAATTCCGGTCAGCAGAACGGCGAGACGGCGGAAGTTCGGGCGAAGCAATTTCGATCTGTGGTTTCGATCTGAGGTTCCATCAAAAGATGGCCGAAAATTTCCCTATTTCATCGAGACCTTTCGTCTGAGGCTGAAACGTTTGCTGCATTGTTGGAGTTGGCTGGGCCAAGTCTGCGTGTGATGTCGGCCCATATATGAACCATGTAAGCCATCATCAGGACACGAGCTTCGTCCAAACAGAACGAAACGTTTTCCATGACTTAAGCGGTGGCACTGCTGGTAATTTCGACTGAAAATAAAGGTAAATACAAAACGGAAGAAAAAATAGGGGAGAAACCTTCATATTACTTCCTTTATTAATAGGTAAAGATATTCCATCAAAAATAGAAAACAATAGAGTTGCATAGGACAAATGTTTTAGCAACTAATGGTAATTGCAGGACGCAAAATGAGAATGCATCAAGCACGCCTGCATTTGGTGCCGTCGCCGGAGAAGAGCGCGGGCGTGTTGTTGCGCGGCGGCGGGAACCAGAGCCAACAGTCATACTTGTAGAAGAAGATATCGTCGAGGAAGAAGACCTTGTACATGAGTGTGAGAGACACGGTAACCCTAAGGTATAGGGTCCCCGCTGCGCTCTCCCTGTTCAGCCGAACTGCGACACCGGTGTCCACCGGCACCACGCCACGGAACGCTGGGTGTAACACCTGCATATGCACTCCATAGCTGATCTTCAGGCAAACAAGAAAGAAAGAAAAAGAATATATTAAGTGAGGAATAGTGTAGTGTGCACGTACGGTTGTGTTCTTGCGTCCTTGGACAAAGCTCGGCATGGCCTCGTCGGTGGGGCCGAGCCTGGTGTCATTGTAGAACACAGACGCAGCGACATCGAGGTAGCTAATAGCATAGCGGTGCGAGTTGCGGAAGCTGAGGTCGACAGCGAGGTCGTACCGGATCAGGGCGGAATCATTTGTCAGGTCGAAGGAGGCGAGGACAGCAGAGTCTGTGGCTGGCTGGAAGCGATCAGGGCGGTAACTGAGCCAGTAGATGATGAAGACGGCGTTAAGCGGCGTCCACATCTGAATGAAATGCCAATGCAACTTGATACAACAACAACAAAATTTCCCACCATCATCCTCCTGGTCAGGATGACGACCATCCATTGCAGCGCACCAACACTGTGGTGATGTATTTGCTAGAGGGAGTGTCCTTACCTTGTCTCTGAATATGCGCCTACTATATAGAAGAGGGCGGTGGGAGGCTTTCCAAGCGGAGGGGTCATGTGGCCAATGTCGATTATTTTATCCGTTGCTGAATGCTGATAGGAGATTGACCGCTAGCCATAGCAGCATCGATCGAGATCTATATATACATATACCCTGTAGCTCCACAAATCTGTCTCCATTGTTCGTCACAATGAAGCTTCGCCGGCCTAAAAAAACCTCAGATCGATGGCCACCCAGGGTTGATGCCGATGGGAATATTGATGATTATGATGATGATTTCTATACCGTCTTCTTGTACCTAGTTCCCATCAACTATCTGTAAGTAATATACTATATAGGTACTCTACGACTGTTTGAATGTTACATGCAAAACTTGAGGCATAACTTTGATTTGTGAAGATATATTGACCATTTATTCTCCTGCAGTGGGCTTTTGATGTACTGCGCAGTTCAGACACGTTTGAAGGCACGACATCAAGAGCTAACGGGCAGCGGCAAGGTGGTCTTCCATATGTGCAACCTTGCCACCAGCCTCGTCAACTCATCGTTCAACTACTACGTCCTCTATCTCATCTTCTTCCGCCCATACGCTGTCCGGCCACACATCGATGCCACCGCCATAGGCGCCTTTGACCTCGCCGCCGACAACACCACGCTCCGGTACGACCTCGCCCCCAACGTCACCTTCTGGAGCGACCACCGGATCTGGGCCATCCGCTACGACCAGTTCACCGCCCGGCTCTACTTCAACGGTACGCAGATCAGCCCTCCTGACGACACCTTCCCCAAGTTCAAGGGCAGGACTCGCCGGCACCGCACCGTGTACCCGGTTCTGCGCGGCCGCACCAGCAACGTCGATGCCGCCATGGCCGAGGAGTTCTCCTTGCAGAGAGCGCAGGGGTGGTTCTCTGTGGAGGTGAGGCTCAGGGCCACCTTGACTTATCTCATATGGCCAGCTCGATTCAAATACTACTACGAGTACGACTGCTGGTTGCATTTACCCAGCAACACCACCCAGGCGGCCATCGGCGGTGTCAAGTGCAGCAAGGGCAAACGGTTTGGGATTTCCAACTACCATTTTTTCTAGACACTACTGCCGGCCATGCAAATGGGTAGCAAAGCCCCCGACAAATGGTGATGATTACATAGGCTCGCTCCCTCTATATTCCTTGTGTTATGTTTTGTGATTTATTTTCTAGTCCTGTGTTTGTATTACAATATGAATTTTGGAAAGAGGATAAAACATTGTTGGACCGCACTACACGGCGGCGCCGCACGCAGCCCCGGTCCGTGCGACGGTTTTCAAATGGGCCCACCCACGTGATTCGGTCGACCGCCCGCGCGCAAAGGACGCAAAAAGCGTGAGGCATGAGCCAGCTGTACTACTGGCCCCACCCCGCCTGGATATTTCTAACCAATCATAAAAACCACGGGTCCTACCATGATTTGGTCCAGGCAGACACAATCACGTGCGAGACTCTCTCCTTCCTCAAGCTTTCTCGGCCCTGCAGCAATACTTTCGTGACCTCCCATCACTGGATCTTCTTCTTCCTCACGTTTTCTCCAAAAACAAAATAGAAACTAGATCTAGGGAAGAGAAAGAAGAACACAAGAGAGAAGAGAAAGAAGAACACAGATCCTTACCAGATGAGGTGACCACCTTGTCCAGAGGGTGAAACTACCAGATTTCAAAGTAAATTTGCAGATCTAAAAAAACAGGTACAATTTTGAAAAACACCATCTCTCTCTCTAAGCTTTTGACCCTCCCCTTGATCCCCCTAAACAGTTGATTTCGTCATCTACGTACAGTATTCATGATACATAAACCCAAGATTAAAACGGCCATCATACACTATGAAAAAACATCATACTGGGGGAGTATTTTCAAGCATCACATGCACTAGCCTGGTAGGATTTTCATTGATCCATCAGGAGAAAACCAACAAAAACTGCAACAGCACTTGCCTGATAGATTCTTGTTGATCACCATGTAAACCAACAACAACTATCATGTTTCCAAAAACCAAAACAACACTTGCCGGGTAGATTCTTGTTGATCATCATGTCCATCAGGACATCCTAAAAGATAGAGTCACATGCACTTGCTAAAAACCAAAAGTAAAGTAGCACTTGCCTGCTAGGTTTCTAAAACCAAGAGTACCACATGCTAAAAAAGAAGCGAAAACGCAGAACTACACAACCAGCATTCATTTTGCTTCACTCTGCATTCATCTTCATTCACTCTGCATTTGCATGTGCACTTTACATTGGTCAACTTCCAAAACACAAGAAAGTAGCACACCTACTTCCTGCATTACCAAAATCAGAAAAAGGGTAAAAGAAACAGTATTAAAAACTAATCCAGATTTTGATTTGCAGGTTGCGAAAGATGAACATCACATAAATTAAAGGACGAGATATGCCTAATGCTATTTTATCAGTTCAAGTAGCTTCGACAAACACATGTTAGACATTTAAAAATAGATAAGCAATGATATTTTTGCCATTACATTCTGCAGCAAAACCATACCCCAAAACTAAAAGGATGTATGAATTTGATAATTTAATTGAAAACTACCAAGTTAATTGTGCCCAGCTACCAGATTTAATACATCACAATTACCAGCTAATTGTAAAAGGTAGCAACCAGGTTAATCGTAAACATCAACTAGGTTAATTGCAAAAGCAGCAACCAGGTTAACTGTAAGCTAATTGTAAGCCTGCTAGAAAAAACTACCAAGTTAATTGTAAGCAGCAACCATGTTTACTTCATCATACTTGTCACATAAAAACACACAAAAAATAAACATAACCATTTACTATAATTTGCAGATCTTTATTTGCTTGTACATTATTTTTTGAAAAATAGGCATGGATAATGCAGTATCCACCTCCAGGGCTATGTCAGCAGACAGAGCATGCACTGAGATTACACTTCCACAAGCAAGTTCTGCACAAACTCCGCCGCCTGCATGGAATGATGGGATTGAAGGGAATGCAGAAGTAGTATCAACTTCACAAGCACCTAGAGCAGACATGAGATTTGATACACTTGAAGATGCTCAGAGGCACTACTTGGCATTTGCAAGGAGGAGAGGATTTGGAATCAGATACAATTACAGGAAGAAATCTGAGGTCAGTGGAGAATACATAAGAGCAGCTATGGTTTGTCATAAAGCATGTCACCAAGCAAAACAGAAAGAAGATACGCAGAAACCTAAACCAGTTGTACCGGAAAGGATGAAGTGCACCAATGTAAGGGTACATTTCCCCTATGTGTGGTTTTGGTAATTAATGACAACCCCTATGGACTAATGTTTTCATTGAGTTTATATGAAGGAATATTCCATATGTACTACTTGTACTCCATGTGTTGGATTCAAGTATGGATGCCATGAAGATAAAGATATATCTTGTGTATTGGCATCATGATCATCGGTTTGAAGATAAATATGTGATATGATCAACAAGAAGAAATGAAGATGGAGTTCTTATGTGGAACTCAATATTAGCCATGCTCTATCTTAAGTGAGTATGAGAAGATACAAGGTTGAGTCGTGCAAGTTCAAGTTGAGCATCTCAAGTGGATCACATGCTTGAAGCTTGCCGTCCATTTGGTGATAATGGACATGTGAAGATGTGCATCAATGGGGCTTTCCCATCATAGTGTATGGGGGAGCATTTGTGAGTCTTCACGAAGCAACATTGGTCAAGAGTGGCATTCCGGCTTGAGTGAAGCTTGAAGAGTTATCATCAAGATCAAGCGGGATGCGCAAGGCAAAGGTATGGCCTTGATAGGTTTTCCTTTTACCGGTCTCAAGGTGGATGTTGGGAGACCGGATTATAGGATAGATAGCCGCACTATTAAGAGGGGCTTTCGGTTGGGTAACTTGATCACATCGTCTTAGGGAGCTCAACCCTTTGCATACTTTGCATATCCTTATTGCTTCTTGGTGTTTCTCTATGTGAGGTTCTTGAGCTTGTTGCTAGCTTTACAACAAGCCCAAGTTCATCGAAAACGGAGTTCACATGCATCTTCTATTGCGTTTTCGAGGTTGGGTGATTTTACCGGTTATTCATGATATAAGGTTCTACCTTTTATACTCATGATAAAATCCCCTCCTACATATTCTTGGGTTTTCACTTTCTATAAGATAGCATTTGTTGTTATCTTCCAAACAAAATTGGTTTCATGCGATTCGGAGTTCGGGAGCATTTGTTATTAAAGAAAAGGGAAAAAGGAGAAAAGAATAAAAAGAAAAGAAAAAGGAAAGCGGGGGCAGCCGGCGGCCGACCGGCCCGACCGGCCCACGCGCCGGCCCCCCCGGCCGAACCCGGCCCGGGCGCTGACGCCGGCCGGGCGGCGTGCGAGCCGCTCCTGCCCTCATCCGGCCTAGGCCCCGGTCGCCTACCGGCCCGCCGGCGCCCGGCTCGGCCGGACCGGCCTCCACGCCGGGCTGGGCCTTTGCGCCCCGCGCGGCCCACCTTCCCCCGCGCTGCCTTGATCCGCGCCGCCCGTGCCCAAGCTGGGCCGTCGGCTCCGCCGGCCCACCCGCGCGCCCTGGCTGTTCGGCCTCTGGCCGGTGCCGGGCCTCACCGCCCCGCCGGCCCAGCCATCGCCTGCCTCTCCCGCGCGGCCGCAGCCTATCCGCCGCCTGCGAGCGCAGGTTGGCCCGCCCGGTTGCTGGGCCGGTCGGACCGGGCCACCGACCGGGCTCCTCAGTGCCCAGGCCGGTCGGCCGGCCTGGCAACCCTGCTGGGCTCTTTTTCAGGGCGTTTTTTATGCGTTTTACACCCCGTTTCTTCCCCAACGGTTCTATTTCCCCCTTAGCTATAAATAGGCTTCTTCCACCTTGAGCCAAACTAGTTCTTCCCATTCTCTCACCTCCATTGTTGCCTTTTGAAGAACTTGCTCTCCCCCTTGATTCCTCCAACCATTCTTGCTCATATTTGAGGATTTGAGAGAGGAGATCTAGATCTACACTTCCACCAAACCGTTTCTTCTCTAAGTGAGGGAATCTCTTGGGATCTATATCTTGGAGTCTTTGGTTGACTTTCCCCCTTGTTCTTCCTCTCCAATCTCATCCTAGCATTCGTTGCTTTGGTGGGATTTGAGTGTGAAGGACTTGAACACCTCCGGTGTTCTTGCTTTGCATCATTGCATAGTGTTGAGCTCTCCACCACGATTTGTTCGAGTGAGAGACCGTGAGCTTGTTACTCTTGGAGGGTGACCTCCTAGTTGGCTTGGTGATTGGTGCTCCGGTGATCTCTTCAAGAAGATTGTGAAGAGGCCCGGGCTTCTCCTTCGTGGAGCTTGTGAAGTGGTTGTGGAGCTTGCCATCTCCGGAGCGGAGGAAAAGCTAACCATAAGGAAAGGGCCATTATCCTTCGTGGGTGTGGTTCGGAGAATAGGGTGAGCCTTCGTGGCGCGGGGAATCCTTCGTGGGACCTCCACTCCTCCAAACGTGACGTACCTTGTTGCAAAGCAAGGGAACACGGGAATACATCCTCGTCTCCGCGTGCCTCGGTTATTTCTATACCCGAGCTCTCTTTCCTTGTGATAGCCATCGTGCTTGAAGTACATATATCTTGCTATCACTTGTGCTACATATATCTTGTGCCTATCTTGCTTAGCTCTAGTTGCTATTGTTACACTTAGTTGAGCTTAGCATATTTAGGGTTTGTGCTTGTAAACTAAACGATAGTTTAATTCCGCATTCATACAAGACAAATCCGCAAGAGTTTGTAATTGCCTATTCACCCCCCCCTCTAGGCGACATCTCGATCTTTCAATTGGTATCAGAGCAAGGTCTCTCCTTGTTTAAGGCTTCACCGCCTTGAGAGTAAAGATGTCGGCTAGTATAGTGCACAATGACACAATTGTATTTAATGGCACAAATTATCTTTTGTGGCGAAATTGCTTGCTTTGTAACCTTCGGACCTTGTGTCCTCATATAGAGCAATTTCTAGATGTTGGTTTTTCTCCTCCGATGGATTCTCAAAATCTATCTTTAGAGGATGAGAAAAACTTACATCTTGAAGCTCAAGTATCTAATGAGCTTTTATTCTCCTTGAGACCCGATTTTCGTAGGTTCTTGATATATATAAAGAGAAAATCGTCTCATGAGATGTGGATCAAGCTTAAGGAAATGTTTGGTGGATCCACTTCTAAATTGGTCGGTGGTGACTCCGAGGAGCTCTCTTCCCCTTCACATCATGAAGAGCTCCAAGTTGCTTCCACCTCCGGTCGTGATGATATATCATCTTCTTCCACTTCACCAACGTGTTGCAAGACACAAGGTAATGATATGGTGAGTGGTGAGGGAAATTGCAATGTTGATATTGTGCTCATTAGTGATGACTCTTCATCTCTATCTCATTGCAATGGTTCCTCTTTGGACTTAAACACATCTTGCATTGAAAATAATCTACATGCTTGTGTTGATAGTCCTTGCATATCATGTGTAAATTGCTTACATAGATCTCATGAGGATATGCTTGCCTTGTCTTGCTCCCATAATCAAAATGTTTCTATTTCCTCTAGTTGCTTGTTGACTAACATTATAGAGGAAACCGAACAATCTATGGATCAAGACATGATTTCAAATGAGGATTCAAGAATATCTTCATCTTCATCATCCGGTATGCACATGTGCCTTATGGCAAATGGACCAAAGGTATCTCCTACTTTGACTCCTAGCACATCCTCTAATGATGAGAGTGATGATGATGATAATGATGAAGAACATAATATCTTGGTGCATGATATGGCAATGGTATATGCTTCTCTTCGTGGTAATAAAGAAGCTCGTGCTTATCTCGAACACTCTATGGATACCTTGAATAAATATAGGGAAACCATAGTGGAGTTGGAGTCCCATATTGAAAATGGGGAAATGAGATTCACTCTCCTCAAGCATGAGCTAAAAGATGAGAAGCATGCTAATTTCATGCTTACACAAAAAATTGAATCCTATATGCATGAAAATGAGAAAACTATTGTTGATGCTTGTGCTACTAACTCTAATTCTTGTGAAGCATCGACCTTAAAGGAGAATGTTGAGCTAAGGGCTCAACTTGAGTTGCTAACTAGCAATTATAGGGAATTGGAAGAAAGTCATAAAAAGCTCTCAAGCTCTCATGATGAACTTCTAATTTCCTATGATGGGCTAAAGTTAGCTCATGAGGCAAGTATCACTAAGGTAATATCTTGTGAGCCTCATATGGATGTTAGCACAATCTCTACTACAAATGTTATATTGCCATGTGCTAGTCCTTGTAATCCATCTAGTCAAACTAGTGATACACCTTGTGTTGGATTACTCACTTTGCCTTGTTGCTCTAACAATGAAGCTTCTACTTCCTCTAGTACTTGTATTTCTACTAACCATGTAGAGGAAATAAAAGAGCTCGAGGCTCAAGTTCTTTCTTTGAAGAAAGACTTGGAAAAGCGTCATGAAGGGAAATCCGCACTTGACAAGATGCTAAGTGTGCAACAATCCCCCAATGACAAGAGTGGACTTGGATTCAACTCCAATAACAAGAACAAGTCCAAGAGCAAGAGCAACAAGAAGAAGGGCCAAGACAAAGTCAAGGATCCGGCCAAGTTGGTTTGTTTCAAGTGCAAGGTTGAAGGGCATCATGTTAGATCATGCCCATTGAAGAAGAAGAAGCACTTGAGTGAGAAACAACAAGGGAAACGGCCACAAGGTAAAGGTCAAGCTCATGCTCGACCTCAAGTTGAAGATAGGCCACTTCCCAAGAAGAATCAAGATATTGTTCCCCAAGAGAAGAAATCAATAAAGAAGGGAAAGGGGAACACTTGCTACTTATGCCGTGAGAAGGGGCACTTTGCTTCTTCTTGCTTAGGTGGTACCTTATCTAACCCTATAATTGTTGATGATGATTATTCTCTAGGGAAGGATAAGGATGGCAATGTGTTTGCCAAGTATGTTGGAACTCAAAGTGGTTTCAAGAAAAGAACCATTTGGGTTGCCAAGCCTATTGTGACTAACCTCTTAGGACCCAACTTGGTTGGGGACCAACAATCTCAAACTTGATCAATAGGTACAAGAGGAGGGCATTGGAGATTTGGCTATTTCATGAAGAATTAAGGGACCTTCATATATTATATTTTTACCAAGCCAAGTCGTATGAAGTATCATCTATATCTTATATCCAATGTTCCTCTTTGCGGTAACTTATACTTCAACTCATCATATTTATTGTAAGTTATTTGCCCCCTTTGCATGTTTGGTTTTGTATCAAATATGTGTTTGTATATGTTGTATCTTACTTGCTTATCTTGTGTATTCAAGTATGCTTGTTTGACTCATCATATACTTGTGTATTGTTTTGAGTCTAATGCATCTTGATGATATCTTATTTGTCTCTCTTTGAAGTGATTAATGGAACATCCCATTTTGGGGGAGTGATATGCTTTGTGCATCTCTCTTTCTTTAAAATGTGTGTATATGGGTACCACCACTTAGTATTGATGTTGTAAGATTATCTAGTCACTATGTGGTGTGTCATACTCATGAGGAATTCAAATTCTAAATATCCATTAATCATCTCTAGTTGAATTTTAGTTGCCTCTTATTTAGAAGAAATGTTTTATCACATTATGGGGGAGTAATATGTTTTGTACATATCACAAGCCTAGAAAATGTGAACATATGAGGTTATGCCACTTAGAGTTGATGCTCTTAATTATCTTGCTCCTAGGTGGCATGTTTGCTCAAACAAGCTCCATTCCTAATAAAAATCCTTTATTACTCATCTTGTGGGTTCTTGTTTGAATAAGAAATTCTTGGTGCGGTTCTTCCTCAAATACATATCACTATATCTCATTCGGGACACCGTTTGTTTCAAGTTATTCTAATCATTGCCGTGCATGATTGTTTGACTAATTGAAGCCATCAAGAATCTTCATCCGTGCATAGTGCTTAATTCTATATACTTATCCTATGCCTTTTTTTGTGAAGTTGATCCTTACTATCATTGTCAATTCACCACCGGAAATTATTTCCAATACACCCATTGTCTTTGACAATTGATAACCTTGTATGTGGTTGAATTCATGGATCATCTTCACCTTGGATTGCTTCTTATTTACTTATTTTTCCAAGAAATCTTTGTTGCTCCCGTGTGTCTTCCTTGTCCCTTTGAAAAACCTTTTGATAAATTCTCTTAATTCATATCAAGTGTTTGTTTTGGAAGACAAACCTTTTCCTTACGGTACATTGTGCCATTGTGAAAAGTGAGGGTTTGGTTTATTTGTTCGAACCTTGCTCTTTTGGGGAGTTTGCTATCTCATTCCTTCTTACATATTTTATTAGCTTGAATGAGATAAATCTTTGAGCATGTTTGCTTTATTTCATCCTCTATGCTCAATGGTTTCTTCTTTGTTCATTTGTTGAACTTTGTTGAACAAATCTTTTGTGATTTGCTTCTTAGATATAATTTGGACAACAAATTTGTTTTGTGACACCTCTATGCCTTATTTAATTCTTTTGGTGTTTTGTCCAAAGTATATCTTTCTTGGATCTTTAAAAAGTTTTGGTGCATGCTTATATGTAATTTGTTTATGATTGTAGCATGCTTGCTTTCTTTCGATCCATTATGTAGGATATACTCCATCAAATCCTAAATGGCTAAGATGTGCATGAAATTCGAATTTCATCTAAATATGCACATGTTTATATGGAGTGTGTTCTATATATTGTGGTTAGTCTAACCATGTTGGACCCAATAAGTTTGGGGACCAAGATGTACTTGAATGATGTTTTAGGTACATTGGAGATGCAATGGAGGCTTGTCTCATCTATAAGGAAGGTGTTGTCACCATATGACGATTGGAGTCAAGCTAGGATGATCGATGAACTCTTATCCACTACATCAAGCCATTGCCATCTCGGTAACAAGTATCTTATCCATGCACTCTCATATAGCATCCAACCTCTTGTAGGTTGTATCTTGGCATGAAATTATTTATTTCGAAAATATTGCGGTTCTTGAAAAAACCCTTTTAAGTAAAACTTCTTATTGAACACTTGAGTAATTTGAGAAGATGCATATGATAGGTTATATATATATATATCATATTTTATGATTCACCTATCACAAATATGTCCTCTAGCAATTTATTGCATATCAATTCCTCAAAGAGCTCTTGTGTACAATATTGATGAAATTGTGAAATAAATCCGTATTTGTGATACTTGTTGCCTCTCTCAAAACATTCCAACTAGCTTTACTTCCCTTATTGTTAGTTGTGATGTTTTTGAGATTTTCTTGGTTGAAGCTCATTCATATACCACAAGTGTGTAAATTGGAGCCATAGGCTATATATGCTTTTTAAGCAAACATCCTTGGTATATTTTATGACTTCATCTTGGATATCATGTCTTATTTATTTTGTTAACCTCTTGTGTGTGCATGTTTCTTTATGGATCACTATGTCCACTTTAGAAACTTATATACATGAGAGCGTTAATCCATCAACTTGATATCCTTGTTCCTTGCCAATCATCTTTTACCCTTTTGCTTTTAGTGGTGTCGGTAAAGAAGATTTATGAGTGCTTGGTTTACTTGTTTTTCTTCATGCACTCATATCTCGTAATTGTTGGACTCAAGTTATTCTTGATAAGCATTTTATTTTTATCTTGGGTATGTTCTAAATAATATAGAGGGAGTGAGGATTCCATGTTTGTGCATATTGTATTCAAATGCAAACATTATAAATTGTGCACGAACCTTGGGGAGCTTTCTTATTTTATTTAGAGCACTATATCTCTCTTATCATGATATCTTTGTTTGTCCAATTGGATCTTTGATTGCTCGCTTTATTTGTTGAAGCTCACTTCACCATGTTATCTTTATGCAATCTTTGATCCTCAATATAGTTTGACTTCCTTCAAGTATTCATCATTGGATATGTGCACTTGATTCCACTCAAATTATGAGAAGTGCACACTTTGGGGAGGAACTCACATTATATTGGCCTTCTAAATTTTTCACCCATTTTGACAATCGATGCCAATGGGGGAGAAGTTTAGAGGGTTTAAGGGAATGGTTTTATACTTAAGTTTGGTTTGTGCTTAAGTGTTTTGTCCTCTCATGCATTCCATATTTATATGTCTTGCATGGTCGTATATATATATAGTGGAATCTATCCCAAAGGTTAATCTTGACAATTTATGCAATGAATTCATGTTCATCACACGTGCATACATTGTGGGGGAGTTTTCTCTATATATATTGGTTCTACTCACATCTCTTGCATTTGTTGTAGTTGTGTGAGTAGAGCCGGTTTTGATATGGGCTAGTAGCTTTGTGTTACTTGACCATATCAAATACAACCTCTTGTATACAACTTATCCTCGGATAAGTTGCGTACTTGTTCCTAATATTCATTATATAAACCCTCTTATTGTGATTGTCATCAATTACCAAAATGGGGGAGATTGTAAGGGTACATTGCCCCTATGTGTGGTTTTGGTAATTAATGACAACTCCTATGGACTAATGTTTTCATTGAGTTTATATGAAGGAATATTCCATAGGTACTACTTGTACTCCATGTGTTGGATTCAAGTATGGATGCCATGAAGATAAAGATATATCTTGTGTATTGGCATCATGATCATCGGTTTGAAGATAAATATGTGATATGATCAACAAGAAGAAATGAAGATGGAGTTCTTATGTGGAACTCAATATTAGCCATGCTCTATCTTAAGTGAGTATGAGAAGATACAAGGTTGAGTCGTGCAAGTTCAAGTTGAGCATCTCAAGTGGATCACATGCTTGAAGCTTGCCGTCCATTTGGTGATAATGGACATGTGAAGATGTGCATCAATGGGGCTTTCCCATCATAGTGTATGGGGGAGCATTTGTGAGTCTTCACGAAGCAACATTGGTCAAGAGTGGCATTCCGGCTTGAGTGAAGCTTGAAGAGTTATCATCAAGATCAAGCGGGATGCGCAAGGCAAAGGTATGGCCTTGATAGGTTTTCCTTTTACCGGTCTCAAGGTGGATGTTGGGAGACCGGATTATAGGATAGATAGCCGCACTATTAAGAGGGGCTTTCGGTTGGGTAACTTGATCACATCGTCTTAGGGAGCTCAACCCTTTGCATACTTTGCATATCCTTATTGCTTCTTGGTGTTTCTCTATGTGAGGTTCTTGAGCTTGTTGCTAGCTTTACAACAAGCCCAAGTTCATCGAAAACGGAGTTCACATGCATCTTCTATTGCGTTTTCGAGGTTGGGTGATTTTACCGGTTATTCATGATATAAGGTTCTACCTTTTATACTCATGATAAAATCCCCTCCTACATATTCTTGGGTTTTCACTTTCTATAAGATAGCATTTGTTGTTATCTTCCAAACAAAATTGGTTTCATGCGATTCGGAGTTCGGGAGCATTTGTTATTAAAGAAAAGGGAAAAAGGAGAAAAGAATAAAAAGAAAAGAAAAAGGAAAGGCGGGGGCAGCCGGCCGACCGGCCTGACCGGCCCACGCGCCGGCCCACCCGGCCGAAACCGGCCCGGCGCTGACGCCGACCGGGCGGCGTCGAGCCACTCCTGCCCTCATCCGGCCTAGGCCCCGGTCGCCTACCGGCCCGCCGGCGCCCGGCTCGGCCGGACCGGCCTCCACGCCGGGCTGGGCCTTTGCGCCCCGCGCGGCCCACCTTCCCCGCGCTGCCTTGATCCACGCCGCCCGTGCGCAACTGGGCCGTCGGCTCCGCCGGCCCACCCGCGCGCCACGGCCTGTCCGGCCTCTGGCCGGTGCCGGGCCTCAACGCCCGCCCGGCCCAGCCTGCTGCCTCTCCCCGCGCGGCCGCAGCCTATCCGCCGCCTGCGAGCGCGGGTTAGCCCGCCCGGTTCTTTGGGCCGGTCGGACCGGGCCACCGACCGGGCTCCTCAGTGCCCAGGCCGGTCGGCCGGCCTGGCAACCGGCTGGGCTCTTTTTCAGGGCGTTTTTTATGCGTTTTACACCCCGTTTCTTCCCCAACGGTTCTATTTCCCCCTTAGCTATAAATAGGCTTCTTCCACCTTGAGCCAAACTAGTTCTTCCCATTCTCTCACCTCCATTGTTGCCTTTTGAAGAACTTGCTCTCCCCCTTGATTCCTCCAACCATTCTTGCTCATATTTGAGGATTTGAGAGAGGAGATCTAGATCTACACTTCCACCAAACCGTTTCTTCTCTAAGTGAGGGAATCTCTTGGGATCTAGATCTTGGAGTCTTTGGTTGACTTTCCCCCTTGTTCTTCCTCTCCAATCTCATCCTAGCATTCGTTGCTTTGGTGGGATTTGAGTGTGAAGGACTTGAACACCTCCGGTGTTCTTGCTTTGCATCATTGCATAGTGTTGAGCTCTCCACCACGATTTGTTCGAGTGAGAGACCGTGAGCTTGTTACTCTTAGAGGGTGACCTCCTAGTTGGCTTGGTGATTGGTGCTCCGGTGATCTCTTCAAGAAGATTGTGAAGAGGCCCGGGCTTCTCCTTCGTGGAGCTTGTGAAGTGGTTGTGGAGCTTGCCATCTCCGGAGCGGAGGAAAAGCTAACCATAAGGAAAGGGCCATTATCCTTTGTGGGTGTGGTTCGGAGAATAGGGTGAGCCTTCGTGGCGCGGGGAATCCTTCGTGGGACCTCCACTCCTCCAAACGTGACGTACCTTGTTGCAAAGCAAGGGAACACGGGAATACATCCTCGTCTCCGCGTGCCTCGGTTATTTCTATACCCGAGCTCTCTTTCCTTGTGATAGCCATCGTGCTTGAAGTACATATATCTTGCTATCACTTGTGCTACATATATCTTGTGCCTATCTTGCTTAGCTCTAGTTGCTATTGTTACACTTAGTTGAGCTTAGCATATTTAGGGTTTGTGCTTGTAAACTAAACGATAGTTTAATTCCGCATTCATACAAGACAAATCCGCAAGAGTTTGTAATTGCCTATTCACCCCCCCTCTAGGCGACATCTCGATCTTTCAACCAACATTAGGACTGACTGTTTAGCTAGTATGGTGTTGAAAGTTAGAGACGGTAGCTGGCTGGTGACAAAATTCTATGATGATCACAATCACCCTCTACTCAAGAAGTGGTCATTGACTGGTTTTCTACGCTCACACAGAGACATTCCGGAAGAAGACCAAGAGTTCATAAAAATCCTACACACTGTAACATGGAAACAAGCAGAATGATGCAAGTTATGGCTACACTATATGAATCAGTAGAAGGTGTGCCATACACACCAAAAGACACGGCAAATTTCAGATCCAAACTTCGGGCAGAGAACAAGTATGTAGACATGCAAAACACGATTGCCTACTTTGAGGACTTGAAGTCCAGAGACAAGGATTTCTACTACAGATACAAGCTTGATGACAAGGACCGTGTGCAGTGATGACCCACAAGTATAGGGGGTGTATCGTAGTATTTTCAATAAGTAAGAGTGTCGAACCCAACGAGGAGCAGAAGGTGTTGACAAGCAGTTTCGATGAAGGATTCACTGTAAATGCTCACAGACAAGTATTCAGGGGGTTTTGATGTAGCAGATGAATAAAGTACGAGTAAGTAAAATGCGAGAGAAATAATTGCAGCGAGTGGCCCAATCCTTTTTAGCACAAAGGACAAGCCGGTTTGTTTACTTATAATGACCAAACGTTCTTGAGGACACACGGGAATTTAGTCTAGTGCTTTCGCTTCATATAGCTGATTAATCTTCATTGTTTTGATAAGTGTTGTGTGGGTGAACCTATGCTAATGCACCGCCCTTCCTAGGACTAATACACACTTGTGATTATACCCCTTGCAAGCATCCGCAACTACAAGAAAGTAATTAAGATAATTCTAACCACAGCCTCAAACTCTGAGATTCTCCTATCCCTCCTGCATCGATATACCAACGGGGGTTTAGGTTTCTGTCACTCCGGCAACCCCGCAATTGGCAAACGAGTACAAGATGTATTCCCCTAGGCCCATAAAGGTGAAGTATCATGTAGTCGACGTTCACATGACACCACTAGAAGAATAACACCACAACTTAAATATCATAACATTGAATATTACCCAACATAATTCACTACTAACATTTAGACTTCACCCATGTCCTCAAGAACTAAACGAACTACTCACGAGACATCATATGGAACATGATCAGAGGTGATATGATGATGAATAACAATCTGAACATAAACCTTGGTACAATGGTTTCACTCAATAGCATCAATAACAAGTAGAAATCAATACCGGGAGAGTTTCCCCTATCAAACAATCAAGATCCAACCCTAATTGTTACAGCGGTGACGAGGTGCAGTGGTGGAGATGGCGGTGATGATGATGAAGTTGATGGTGATGATGATCCCAATGATGTCCAGCTCGATGGCGGTGACGATGGCGTCGATTTCCCCCTCCGGGAGGGAATTTCCCCGGCAGATTTCAGCCTGCCGGAGAGCTCTTTTCTCTCTGGTGTTTTCCGCCCCGCAGAGGCGGCTGTGACTCTTCGCGACTATCCTCTGGAGCTTAGGTTTTCAGGACGAAGATGTACGCGAAGGAGAGGAGGCCAGAGGGGGCTGTGGGCCCCCTCCCCACATGGCGGCGCGGCCAGGGCAGGGCCCGCGCCGGCCTGTGATGGGGGCCCATGGCGGCCCTCCTCGGCTCCCCCTTTTGGCTCCCTTCGTCTTCTGGAAAAATAGGATTTTTCATATAAATTCCGTCAATTGTTGATCTTCCGAAATATTGCATTCTGACGGCGCTTTTTCCAGCAGAATCCTGACTCCGGTGCGCGATCCTCCAATAATCATGAAACATGCAAAATAGATGAAATAACATAAGTATCATCTCTAAATATGAAATATATCAATGAATAACAGTAAATTATGATATAAAATAGTGATGCAAAATGGACGTATCAACTCCCCCCAAGCTTAGACTTCGCTTGTCCCCAAGCGAAACTGAACTCGGTAAACAGGACCACATGTTTATGGAGTGAAGAGTCGATAAACCAAATACGGACAAGAAGCATCATATTAATTCACACAAGATATTCTAGTGAACAACTTCCTCATATAATTCACCTTGAAACAAGTAGAAGGTAATCACAAACTTCGTTCTTGGTCAGAGAACAATTAACAGATTGTACTTATCCATCGAGCAGTGCTCTTGCGTTAAAGCTTATATGGCACAATTTGCATACTCAATCATAATAATCTTCTCACAATCATTGATAACTTTCAAAGCTATATTCATTCAGATAAAACTTGTACTAAACAAGGAAGGGTAAAAGGCATGATTAAGTAGATCACAATATAGATAGTTTGATCACAACAACTCACATGCTTGCTTAAGATGGAGGGAAATAGGTTTACTGACTCAACATAAAGTAAAAGACAGGCCCTTCGCAGAGGGAAGCAGGGATTAAATCATGTGCTAGAGCTTTTTTCGGTTTTGAAATCATATAAAAGAGTATAAAAGTAAAGTTTTGAGAGGTGTTTGTTATTGTCAACGAATGGTAGCGGGTACTCTAACCCCCTTGCCCGACAGACTCTCGAAGAGCGGCTCCCATAAAGTTTTATTTTTGGTTGGCACTCCTTCCAACCTTTGCTTTCACAAACCATGGCTAACCGAATCCTCGGGTGCCTGCCAACAATCTCATACTATGAAGGAGTGCCTTTTTATTTTAGTTTTATTTAGTTGACACTCCTCCCCACCTTTGCTTTCTCAAGCCATGGCTAACCGAATCCTCGGGTGCCTTCCAACAATCACATACCGTGGAGGAGTGTCTCTTTGTAAAATTATGAAAGTTAATTAATTGGGGCTGGGAACCCCGTTGCCAGCTATTTGTGCAAAATTATTGGATAAGTGGATGAAGCCACTAGTCCATTGGTGAAAGTTGCCCAACAAGATTGAAAGATAAAACACCACATACTTTCTCATGAGCTATAGAACATTGACACAAATAAGGGACGATAAATTTTTGAATTGTCACTACAAGAAAAGTTCTGATAGGCAACGTCTCAAAATCGTCCGCTAAGGGGTGTTTTTCGTCGCCTATGGGCCTAACCCGACGATATGGGTTCTGTTGTGGAAACTGCGTCAGGCAAAGTCCTACGACGATTTTTTCGGTCCGTCGCGCTTGGGCGCCCTTCCGCCACGGAAAATCGGACCGTTGCCCAAGTGTTTCAGGAGCCCGTTGGCTGCGACGTCATGCAAGCGACACGTGGCAGACGCCGTTAAGCGGCGATTAACGCGTTAACGCTGAAACCCCGTGGTAGATGGTAGGCCCACACGAGGCCTGCCACGTCTTAAGCGGGCCGGGCCAGCTGACATAGTTTGACCGGTCAACTATATAGCTGGGCTGGTCCATTAGTTACGTGGGCCGGGCCTAACCTCTAAGGTTGACTGGTCAAAACTTAAATGGGCCGGCCCATTTAACATGTGGGGACCACCTTACAGCAACTGGGCCGGCCCAAGAAGCAAGTGGGCCGGGCCAAAACACAGGTGGGTCCCACTTTCCTGTTAAAGGGCCGGCCCATTTAGTGTGTGGGGTCCACCATATAGCAAGTGGGCCGGCCCAACAAGATAGTGGGCCGGGCCAAAAATACAGGTGGGTCCCACTTTCCTGTTAAAGGGCCGGCCCATTTGGTGTGTGGGGTCCACCATATAGCAAGTGGGCCGGCCCAACAAGATAGTGGGCCGGGCCAAAAACACAGATGGGTCCCACTTTCCAGTTAAAAGGCCGGCCCATTTAGTATGTGGGGTCCACCATATAGCAAGTGTGCCGGCCCAACAAGATAGTGGGCCGGGCCAAAAACACAGGTGGGTCCCACCTTCCTGTTAAAGGGCCGGCCCATTTACCATGTGGGACCACCATATAGCAAATAGGCTGGCCCAACAAGATATTGGGCCGGCCCAATAAGCATGTGGATCCCACTATCGTGTAACCGGGCCGGCCTACTAAAGAAGTGGGCTGGCCCAAAATGAAAGTGGGTCCCACACTACTATAAGTGGGCCGGCCCAATCTGTTGTAGTGCCCTACTTGTTTGACTAGTCAACTTGCATTACATTTCATGAGCCTAAAATCTGATATCAATGATACACACAATTACATACACAAATAAAACAGGTAGGAAAATTACAAGGCAATTAATGTGCCCAAACAAAAAAATTACATAGAATCATTGAGGACTTCTATTAGCATCATCAATAACACGTTGACATTTGGCAATCGCCTTGATTGAATCTTGTGTACTCTTTGTCAACATATCAGCTGAGATCTTAAAGCGACAATACCATGTCTTATATCACGTACAGCCTTGAGATATGTACGGTTTGATGAAAGCTATGGTCTAGGTTGACGGCTATGAGAAGATGCATCAGAAGAAATATCAGTACTTTTTGTGGGCCTCACTTCTAATGAAGATTGCTTCATCACAAGCGCATTGATAATAATGCAAAAAGAGTTAAACGATGAACTATGCAAACATTTATTATGCAATGTAGATATAAGATAATAACAAGTTGCATAAATAAGACAATGTATGGAACTTGTACTAAGCACAAACTTACATCATAATGTTGCACAGGGTCGCTACAGATCCTTTTTTGGCGACTATCTTCTAATGATGACTGCTTCATTAAAAGCTGCATTACAGTAACATTGCAAACATAGTTACAACAATTAACTATTCAAACATGTATTACGCCTTGTAGAGATCAGATAACGACATGTAGCAGAAATAAGCACAAGATAAGATAAGATGCATGTACTAAGCACATCTTATCGGCTCATTGCAGGTACTTGTCTTTCGTGCACTTGTCGTGGTCTACATGCCTGTCATTTTAGGTTCAGCCATCAAGTGAAATGCTAATCCTCCTGCTCCATTGTCCTTAATCTGTGTTTAGATATCACATTTAAGACCAAGTCACCTGGTTTCAAATAACAAAAAACTTGAGCTGCCAAATGAATAAGCCAATATTTACCAGATATCGATTAAAACCAACTAGATGTTGCTTTGCATGAGATACGAATTTTAGACATTCAGATTTAGAGTAGGGTAATGCCAAGGTTTTCCACATAAAGTAAAGCGGCATTAAGAATGACCAAATGTCGAGTTCAAATCACCTTCGCAGTTTCTCCAAGACAAGCATATCAAATAGGCGAAACATAGTAAAGCATGAATGGCATTGCTATGGCAGGGTTCCAAGTGTTAATCTCTTGCATAAGGAACAATGCATATAGGTTATAGATAATAACGGAAGTAAGCGCCAAAATTACCAACCAAGAACTCAGATTCCAACCTTCCCTAGCGTCCCGCCGTTAATGTTGGATGTTCTAATAAGTGGTTCGCATGATCAATCCCTAGGAAAAATAACATTGACAAGTCAGTCTACGATAATACAAAGACCAGACATGCACGCAGCAATAACTATATAAGCTAAAGACGAGGTATAAGAGCAAGCAGATTGGAAATGCACATAGCATGATTATAAAAGCAGTGTGAGAATAGCAGACACGAGAAAACAGCTAGCAGCTAGCGGTGAGCTAATGACGTGGTATAAGAACAAGCAGATTGGAAATGCCCATAGCATGACTATAAAAGCAGTGCGACAATAGCATGCGATACAAAAACGATGGCGATAAATGAATGGGTATAAGGCTATAAATATGTGGATGCACACAGGTGTCAGTAGAATGAACATGATGGTAGCGACCGAATAATGCTTTTGTACTGTACAATATTTAAACAAACTTCATGCGAAGCAACACATCAAGAAAGTTAACGGCATATGAGATCTGCAAATAACTACACAAAACATGGCTAAAGAAACACCGCGATCTAACGGGCCAGCGTACTAACCAAGCTGCGACGGGGTGGACGGGGGCGGCAACTTGCATTCCAGCGGCGGCAAACGCGGGAGACGATGAATCGACCCTGTTTCAGTAGAAGCGGGCGTTAGTGAAACAGATCTGGTTGGCTGGCAAGGGATTCGGTGAAGTTGATACAGCCGCTGCGCCGAGGTAGTCGGTGGCGAGGTCGGCGGTGAAGTAGATCCGTCGGTGGCGAGGTTGGCGGTGAAGCAGATCCGTCGGTGGCGAGGTCGGCGGTGAAGCAGATCCGTCGGTGACGAGGGCGGCGGGGGAGCGGATCAGGTGGGTGGACAGCCAACACGATCAAGGCTACGCCGTGGAGGAGTATGCCGGCGGCGAAGCAGATCTAGTACTGTAGAGAGTCAGAGCTTTGGCGTGTGAGAGTATTTTTGAGCTAATGGGGCGAATGGTTGGTGGGTGGGTGTGGGCCTGTGGGGAGGGTTCGGGATCTAGGCAAGATATTTCATTGTTATCGAATGAGCCCTCCATGGTCGGTGGGTTGTAGCTTCCGGACCAGGGTTAAAAGGGTAAAACTAGTCACGGGATTTTCGAATGGATGCGGCGGGATGATTTGGCGCGCGGCCGAAATTTTCAGTTTCAAGCTACGAGCAGAACGACAAAAATAATGTTCTTCCCCAGGGAGCTCTCATTTCTTCCTCTTCTCTTTCTCTCTCGAGTCTCTCCCACTCCCCCGGCTCCTCTCCCCCTTCTCTCCGGCGGCCTCGCCGGCCGGAGACGAGGCCGACTTCTCTCTGTATATTGTATACCCTCCGAACTAAATTAATTGATTCAACTTTCCTTAGACGTGTATGTATCTAGAGTAAAAACATGTGTGGATACATCCATATTTAGATAAGCAAAGTTGAGTCAGCTAATTTGGATCCGAGGGAGTTAGTGTTGTTGTAAGCTTAGATCCAGTGTTTCCCATGAGCAGAATGGCGCAATGGAGTCGGGGATCTCGTCATCGGCTTCAGATCTAGCCTATGGTGAATCTGGCGGATCTTGCCGTCCAAACCCCGATCTGGTGCCATCAATGTGATGGCGCTAACGGTGAGGCTTGCTTTGGTCAGTGCTTCAGATCTGGTCAATGGGGAAGTCAAGCTGCTAAAGTTCACAAGCTCGGGGCATACGACGGCGTCATCTGTCTTGCCCGTGCACATCTTGGCCTTTCAGCGGCCCTTCTCAGAGCCAATATGCCGTTGCTGAGGCCCTTCTTCTCCTTCGTCCTGGCGACTACCGGCGACACCGTCCCAAGTGGTGCGTCCCCGGCGACGGAGTTCTTTGAAAGGATACGGAGCGAGAGATCTGATGTGCGGTCGAGAAGGACTCGATTGATTTTCTTCTATATGTTTTGGGGTCCTTTTTGTAAAGTTGCAGGTTCTATTAGTTATTGTCTAGTACTTTTGGTCCTCTATGTAATTTTTGGACTAGTTTCCATTGGCACTGATAAACTTGAATTTTGACAAGTTCACAGGGAAAAAAATCCTTTGCACATATGGCCTATCATGTATAAACATTCTTGAGATTTAAACTATATGTAATGTGCCATGCATTAACCCTAAACCATATATATGTAACTAACCCTAGCTGATCAAACCCAACTTAATTAAAACAAATAACCCTAAACTATACGCATGCACTTTATGCGCATAGGCGCGGGTGCCTCTAATAATGTGTGTGCGCACTCGATCGATGATCCCTAAACCTTATACAACCCTGAAACCCTAATCCCTAAACCCTAAACACCCTAAACACTAAACCCTATACCCTAAACCGTAACCCTAACCCTAAACCCTAATTAAACCCTATATATAGGCCAACGACACTTAATTGTGCATCAAGCAGGCCAGGGGTGCCTCGCGGTCCTCTAATTAAATTAAATGTGCCATGCATTAACCCTAAACCATATATATGTAACTAACCATAGCTAATCAACCCTACTTAATGAAAACACATAACCCTAAAGTATACTAGCTATAACCCGATCTAATAAAAACATGCTCTATATATAGCAGCTAGCTAGCAAACCTTAGATTAACACCAATTAATATATACATGGCCTATATCGATCATGTTGTATAACATATCCACGAGATTCATTAATTAATTATATAATTATCGTGATAAATTAATTAACTCTAATTTTGACAAGTTCTCTCGAATGAAAACACATTTGATTAAGTTGCCTCATAATATATATATAATTAGTGTGCATGCATGGCCTACCATGCATTCGTGCATATATTTTAATGTATATTTGAACATATTCTTGGGGATTTCAATCTCTCTCTCTCGATCATCTATATATCGTTGGTGGCCAAAAAAACACACATATATATGCATGCAATTTATGCGTAAAGGCGCGGGTGCCTCTAATAATGTGTGTGCGCACTCGATCGATGATCCCTAAACCTTAAACAACCCTAAAACCTTAAATCTCTAATCCCTAATCCCTAAACCTAAACACCCTAAACACTAAACCCTAAACCCTAGACCCTAAACCCTAACCCTAACCCTAACCCTAACCCTAAACCCTAGCTAACCCTAAACCCTAATTAAACCCTATGTATAGGCCAACGACACTTTAATTGTGCATCGAGCGAGGCCAGGGTGCCTCGCGGTCCTCTAATTAAATTAAATGTGCCATGCATTAACCCTAAACCATATATATGTAACTAACCCTAGCTAATCAACCCTACTTAATTAAAACACATAACCCTAAACTATACTAGCTAGCTATAACCTGATCTAATAAAAACATGCTCTATATATAGCAGCTAGCTAGAAAACCGTAGATTAACACCAATTAAAATATACATGGCCTATATCGATCATGTTGTATAACATATCCCTGAGATTCATTAATTAATTATATAATTATCGTGATAAATTAATTATCTTGAATTTTGACAAGCTCTCTCGAATGAAAACACATTTGATTAAGTTGCCTCATAATATATATAATTAGTGTGCATGCATAGCCTACAATGCATTCGTGCATATATTTTAATGTATATTTGAACATATTCTTGGGGATTTCAATCTCTCTCTCGATCATCTATATATCGTTGGTGGCCCAAAAAACACACATATATACGCATACACTTTATGCGTAAAGGCGCGGGTGCCTCGATCTAATAATGTGTGTGCGCACTCGATAGATGATCCCTAAACCTTAAACAACCCTAAAACCCTAAATCCCTAATCCCTAAACCCTAAACACCCTAAACATTAAACCCTAGACCCTAGACCCTAAACCCTAACCCTAACCCTAACCATCTGCCCTAGCTAACCCTAAACCCTAATTAAACCCTATGTATAGGCCAACGACACTTAATTGTGCATCGAGCAGCCCAGGGGTGCCTCGCGGTCCTCTAATTAAATTAATTAAATGCGCCATGCATTAACCCTAAACCATATATATGTAAATAACCCTAGCTAATCAACCCTACTTAATTAAAACACATAACCCTAAACTATACTAGATATAACCCGATCTAATAAAAACATGCTAGCTCTATATATAGCAGCTAGCTAGCAAACCGTAGATTGACGCCAATTAAAATATACATGGCCTATATCGATCATGTTGTATAACATATCCCTGAGATTCATTAATTAATTATATAATTATCGTGATAAATTAATTAACTTGAATTTTGACAAGTTCTCTCGAATGAAAACACATTTGATTAAGTTGCCTCATAATATATATATATAATCAGTGTGCATGCATGGCCTACAATGCATTCGTGCATATATTTTAATGTTATTTGAACATATATATTCTTGGGGATTTCAATCTCGATCTCTCTCTCTCGGTCATCTATATATCGTTGGTGGCCCAAAAAACACACATATATACGCATGCACTTTATGCGTAAAGGCGCACATGTGAGTGCCTCTAATAATGTGTGTGCGCACTCGATCGATGATCCCTAAACCTTAAACAACCCCTAAAATCTTAAATCCCTAATCCCTAATAATCCCTAGCTAATCCCTAAACCCTAAACACCCTAAACACTAAACCCTAAACCCTAAACCCTAACCCTAACCCTAACCCTAACCCTAAACCTAAACCCTAGCTAGCTAACCCTAAACCCTAAACCCTAGACCCTAAACCCTAGACCCTAAACCCTAACCCTAGCTAATTAACCCTAAACCCTAGCTTACCCCTAAAACCCTAATTAAACCCTATGTGTATAGGCCAACGACACTTAATTGTACGTGCATCGAAGCGAGGCCGGGGGTGCCTCGCGGTCCTCTAATTAAATTAAATGTGCCATGCATTAACCCTAAACCATATATATGTAACTAACCCTAGCTAGCTAATCAACCCTACTTAATTAAAACACATAACCCTAAACTATACTAGCTAGCTATAACCCGATCTAATAAAAACATGCTCTATATGTAGCAGCTAGCTAGCAAACCGTAGATTAACACCAATTAAAATATACATGGCCTATATCGATCATGTTGTATAACATATCCCTGAGATTCATTAATTAATTATATAATTATCGTGATAAATTAATTAACTTGAATTTTGACAAGTTCTCTCGAATGAAAACACATTTGATTAAGTTGCCTCATAATATATATATAATTAGTGTGCATGCATGGCCTACAATGCATTCGTGCATATATTTTAATGTATATTTGAACATATATATTCTTGGGGATTTCAGTCTCGATCTCTCTCTCTCTCGATCATCTATATATATATCGTTGGTGGCCCAAAAAACACACATATATACGCATGCACTTTATGCGTAAAGGCGCGGGTGCCTCTAATAATGTGTGTGCGCACTCGATCGATGATCCCTAAACCTTAAACTTAACAACCCCTAAAACCTTAAATCCCTAATCCCTAATAATCCCTAATCCCTAAACCCTAAACACCCTAAACACTAAACCCTAAACCCTAGACCCTAAACCCTAACCCTAACCCTAACCCTAACCCTAAACCCTAGCTAACCCTAAACCCTAAACCCTAGACCCTAAACCACCCTAGACCCTAAACCCTAACCTAACCCTAACCCTAACCCTAAACCCTAGCTAACCCTAAACCCTAATTAAACCCTATGTATAGGCCAACGACACTTAATTGTGCATCGAGCAGGCCAGGGGGTGCCTCGCGGTCCTCTAATTAAATTAAATGTGCCATGCATTAACCCTAAACCATATATATGTAATAACTAACCCTAGCTAATCAACCCTACTTAATTAAAACACATAACCCTAAATCAGTACTAGCTAGCTATATATAACCCGATCTAATAAAAACATGCTCGATCTATATATAGCAGCTAGCTAGCAAATTAAACGGTAGATTAACACCAATTAATATATACGACATGGCCTATATCGATCATATGTTGTATAACATCTCCCTGAGATTCATTAATTAATTATATAATTATCGATGATAAATTAATTAACTTGAATTTTGACAAGTGTTCTCTCGAATGATAACACATTTGGTTAAGTTTCCTCATAATATATATATATAATTAGTGTGCGCACTCGATCGATGATCCCTAAACCTTAAACAACCCTAAAACTCCCCTAAACCCTAAACACCCTAAACACTAAACCCTAGACCCTAAACACCCTAAACACTAAACCCTAAACCCTAGACCCTAAACACCGTAAACACTAAACCCTAAACCCTAAACCCTAAACACCCTAAACACTAATTAAACCCTAAACCCTAGACCCTAAACACCCTAAACTAAACCCTAGACCCTAGCTAAACACCCTAAACACTAAACCCTAAACCCTAAACCCTAGCTAACCCTAAACCCTAATTAAACCCTATATATAGGCCAACGACACTTAATTGTGCATCAAGCAGGCCAGGGGTGCCTAGCTCGCGGTCCTCTAGTTAAATTAAATGTGCCATGCATTAACCCTAAACCATATATATAACTAACCCCTAGCTAATCAAACCCTAGTTCATTAAAACACATAACCCTAAACTATACTAGCTAGCTATAACCTGATCTAATAAAAACATGCTCGATCTATATATAGCAGCTAGCTAGCAAATTAAACGGTAGATTAACACCAATTAATATATACGACATGGCCTATATCGATCATATGTTGTATAACATCTCCCTGAGATTCATTAATTAATTATATAATTATCGATGATAAATTAATTAACTTCAATTTTGACAAGTTCTCTCGAATGAAAACACATTTGATTAAGTTTCCTCATAATATATATATATAATTAGTGTGCATGCATGGCCTACCATGCATGCATTCGTGCATATATTTTAATATATATTTGATCGAACATATTCTTGGGGATTTCAATCTCTCTCTCTCTCGATCATCTATATATCGTTGTTGGCCAAAAAAACACACACATATACACATGCACTTTATGCGCAAAGGCGCGTGTGCCTCTAATAATGTGTGTGCGCGCACTCGATCGATGATCCATAAACCTTAAACCCTAATTCAATAAACCCTAATCCCTAATCCCTAAACCCCTAAACACCATAAACATTAAACCCTAGACCCTAGACCCTAAACCCTAACCTCCTAACCCTAAACCCTAAACCCTAATTAAACCCTATATATAGGCCAATGACAATTGTGCATCAAGCAGGCCAGGGGTGCCTTAGCTCGCGGTCCTCTAATTAAATTAAATGTGCCATGCATATATATATGTGTTTAATTTGGGGATTTCAATCCCTCTCTCGTATGTAGATCTCTCTCTACCTCTCTCTCTCTCTGTCTCTCTCTCTCTCTCTCGTTAATTGGTGGCCAACAACACACACATGCACTTTGTGCGCAAAGGCATGCGCCTCTAATAATGTGTGCGCAGTCGATCAATCTAGTTTTGATTAATCATAGCACACAAATAAAGAAGTTGTATTTGAATCCACACAACCTAATCTAAAACACATAACCCCTAACATGGCCTAATTAATTAACCCCTTCTCTCTACCTAATTAGTGGAAATTGCACAAAATCAAAAGGGGTCCCTCACTAATTGTGCATATCTGCTAGATTGTGATAAACTTTTGCCCCATATATATTTGGTGGATGGGTGCATCTTGGCATGTAAAACAATTAGTGTTTGCAAATGGCGTTGTCAAAATTTATGTACAAATGATTTCTTTCCATCCAAAGTGCATAAAATGGGAGTTTTAATGAAGAAAGTACAAATAAAACAGCTCAACATGCTTCCACACCCCGATTTGCACATGAAGTAGAGCATATTTAAAGGATAATTCCAGAGTTTTACTATTTTTCAAGCAACTTTGCTAATTTTCCCCCACTCACATGACTTTATGTCGATTTAATGAAAATATGGCGAATTTAAACTACATGGGCGGGATAGTTTGAATTGTGCGCGCGGCAAAGGGAACCGCCTATTCCTCAACCTTGTGCACGGCAAATTACACACGCAACTCCATTAAACAATGCCACCTACCGACCTTAATTATCACCCCGGCGGCCCGGCCGCATGACCCCCCACCCACCCCTACACAACTTATCCCCGTCCGTGCGAAGAGCTTCCCCTCCCCGTCCCGTCCGTGCGAAGAAGAAGCTTCCCCTCCCCGTCGTTCTTCTCGAGACGCACCGGCGGTCAAGTTGATCCACGGTAGGGCTGCTATCTCTAGCTCAATCATGTATCGGGCAAGACGGCCTAACGATTTATAATTTCTTGATGCTGCTAAAAAAATTCGTCAGTATGCTCGAACTAATTGGCACTTTATAGTTTTCCGCTCGATTTGTCATCGATCAATTTGTTCATTTGCATGGGCATATAGAGTCAGTTCTGCACTCGATCCGTTAATTTGCTGAAATGCCATGGCAGAGTTTTGTACACGATCTGTTTGCTAAAATGTCGATGGGTATTTTTTGTTTTGTACTCGACATGATTGCTGAAATGCATAATCATGTAGTATAGTTTTGTACTCGATGGATATACATTTCCTAATTCGCCTTAAATTAATCACCAACCACTGTATCTCATAATTAAACAGATGGACAGAACTTGGATACTGCATGGACACTTATGTCCCCCTTCATATATAAATGGTGTTCAACCCTTTATGGGGATTATTAGAGCTCATGAAGGTCACAACCTGGACGTGTATTGCCCGCGCTGCACATGTATGAATGGTGAGAAGAGGCCTCATCCTATAGTGGCAGATCATTTACACATTTTTGGGATGGACCGCACATATGTTAGGCGGGTTTAGCATGGTGAACCATATAATGATCCTTTAGCAGGAGAAGCAGATCTTGCTCACACTGTATGTGTGCTGGCATATGTAGTTAATTATTTATATTGATGCTGCCGCTGTTTCAATCAATAGTTTGCATTGCTGTGCAAGGTTCTGTACTCAAATTTAACTTGTTGCAGATGGATGGACGGGAAGGAGAGAAAAAGCGCTTGCTTCAGAAACGGGTTTCAGCTGCGGGACATGTCTTGTGCCAGATGAGAAGGTAAATATGTAAAACGGCATTTGTTCAGGTTGCATCCCTTAGATGTTTGTCTAATCGGTTGATGTACTAATTGCAGAAGCATAGAGTTGAAGAGGTCTCTCAGTTTGATGGGAGATTTGAAGATGAATCTCAGTTTGATGCACCTGTGGATGGTACTAATGACGAGCCTTTCATAGACAAAGGTCCTGCACCTGAGATTATCCAGCCTACAGAAGGAGGCCGTGGACCGAGTACACAGCTTTGCGTTGAAGTGGATGCACGCCCGGAGATCATCAGGGGCGTCCGGGTAGTCTCAAGACCACCCAGCCCTGATGCACCTGTGGATGGTACTGATGACGAGCCTCTCATAGACGAAGGTCCTGCACCTGAGATTATCCAGCCTACGAAGGAGGCCGTGGACCGAGTACACGGCTTTGCGTTGAAGAGGATGCACACCCGGAGATCATCGGGGCGTCCCGGTAGTCTCGGGACCACCCAGCCACGATGCAAAATGTTGAGCTACTTTATGATTCGTACTCTTATGTTCTGGTGCTGTAGTATGTTATGATTTGTACGCCTTTGGCGCTAGATTAAGCATTCAGTGGATGATCACGTTGCAAAATTCGACACCCACACAATCAGTTCATCGTATGAGTAGTAGCACAATTACTTCTACAGCGATTCCTGCCAGCGCATTAGTTGGTAGCATGAAACACTTTCAGGTACTCCCCTCTGATTCATATTAATTGACTCAATTCTGTCTAGATATGGATGTATCTAGATGCATTTGTTAACTAGACTAACAAACTTGAGTCAGTTAATATGAATCCGTGTAAACCGCCCAGTCCTCGAGAAGCTAGTTTATTGACTCTGGACTCCAAGCCTCTCGCGGCAAGCCATCGACGAAGCTTTGACCAGATCTTGGCCCACAATTTTTTGTGTGTGGCGAATAGCAAAGCTTTGACCAGTTCCTCTCGGGATGCAGCACGCCGGTGAGCTTGCACGGTTGCCATGAGCACTTTCCGGCGGAACTTCCTCTTCAGCGCCCTCAAGCCGCTGCTGCGAGACAGCACGCAGTGCCTCGAGGTGGACGGAATTCTGGATCTCAGGGCGGGGGGTCCGCATCGTCCGGGAACGATCTCCAGCGGGTTAACGAGGACATGCATGGCGGCTAGGGTTTTTTTTTTGGTTTGAGCTTGGGATTTGGGGTTTTTTCGGATAGGGGAGGAGGAACGGAGGAAGAGGAAGGAACAGCCGCATGCTTGGCGCGTGGCGGTGTGCTTGAATTTCGAATTTTCGTGAAATGTTTCATTTCCCCGCTACAATTCGGGGGTTTCTTGACGCGCCAATGCGTCCCGCCGGGCAGCTTCAAGTGAATTTGGGGTGCCACGCTATGGGCCCTAGTTTCAGTGAGACATGTAATGACTATAGTCACATCAGTAAGTTCACTGTGTAATAAAATATGTTACCCCTCCCCTTTATGTAGCACCCCTTCTCTCCCGATCGAGTGCCGATTGCCGACGGATGCAAGCCGCTAGCTCGATCCCCTCCTTTCGCCTCCACCGTCCAGGCATCCAGCTTGGAGGGGCAAGCTGCATCTAGACCAAGCGGATTAGGTAGGACTAGTAATGTTCTTTCCTTTCTCGAGATCGGTTCTTTTTTCCTCTCCTCGATATCTTGCGCATCTCTTTCCTATTCTGGGCGAAGGGGTGTCTTTCAGGTCACCCTCGAGCTGGGAGTGATTGATGGGGGTGGGGCGCGGGCTACCTTTGCTTGGATTGGGGTGTTCTTCCTTTATTTGTTGACATTTGCAACCTTTGTAGTTTCGCTGATCCTCACCGTATCTTTTGTCGGCTTGTACGGGAAAGGTAAGACCTCGGCGGTGGGGGCAATGGAGCGTAAGGCCACCACGCATGTGGGCGGTTGGCTGAGCCCGAGCTGCGTTCCCAGCCCCGCGGCGGTACTCCGTTTGCTTATCCACTCTTTACCTTTTAAGTGTCTCTCTGCATCCTCAATCTGTTCCTCGTTACGGAATATGCTTAAAGTAGCACATGTCTTCGTGTGTTTGTGCGTAAAGCCTCTGTGACACCATGCTCTATATTCTCTGTATCAGGTTGGTACCTCCGTGTTCCGTCTTTGAGGCTATGGGGAACGAGAATAGCGCCCCACCTGCTGCAGGAGCATGGCCCGATCTGCAGCACAAGAAGCGAAATGCCATCGCCGAGCTGGGCGAGGACCGCCTGTGGGTAATTTTTTTAACCAACTTACCATGATGTAGTCCGAATCGATACTCCCTCGGATCCAAATTAATTGACTCAACTATCTCGTAGATACGGATGTATCTAGATGTGTTTTAGCTCTAGATACTATCGCCTCCATCCCAAAGCTTTGGGCTTATATTATTTTTAGAAAGTCAAACTATACCATGTTTGACTAAGCTTTTACCAAAAATCAGTAACATGCAAAATACAAAATTAATATCATTAAATAGATAATAAAATATATTTTCCTACGGTATCTACACAGTATTATATTTGTTGATAGAATGTTCTAAAATTTTGGTCAAACTTTGCTTGTTTTGATTTCTCAAAAATAAATAAGGCTTAAGCATTTGGATGGTGGTAGTACATTCATATCTAGACAAAGCTGAGTTAACTAGTTTTTTGTCTGTCCATAGCTAGTGTTCACGCTGCAAAAGGCTAAGAGCATCCACTATATGCATCGGTCTATCTCATACGAGTAATTCAATATCACTTCTTTGAGGTCCGCCTTTTGTTTTGCTATTCATATGCAGATTGAAACTTTAGGGCCTTTACTCAAAAGGAAGATCAAAGCTGCGGCTGATCAGGCTGCCGGTATGTTGATGCCGCCCCATCTTCTAAATGCCTCTACAAGCACAAGGCCACGCGCAGTGGTGGTGATCTTTTAATGAATATGGTATATTTTCTTAATCCACAAAACATGCCTTGATTTTTCTCTGTTTATTGTCGGTTTTTTCTATGCTTGCCAAAAGTTTACAACAACAACAACAACAACAACCAAGCCTTTCAGTCCCAAACAAGTTGGGGTAGGCTAGAGTTGAAACCCATAAGATCTCGAAGCCAAAAGTTTAGAAACACCAAATTCGTTTGCTTACAATCATCATACATTAATGTTCATCTACTCCAGTTCCCCTAACCCAACAAAAAATTATGTTAATTACGATTTTTAGATTAAAAGAGCACCATTAGGCGCTGTTAATTACGACTTTGAGATTAAAATGTCATTTGCAATTGTTAATTACAATTTTGAGACAAATGGTTAGTTTAACCTCGATCTCTTTTGCTCTCCATTTATGCCACCCGAACAAAAATTTAACCATTCCATTCCTCTGAAATGGAACCATTCCATTCCATTCCACGTTGTTTTAGAACCGAACACACCCTTGTATTGTTGTGGACTGTTGTCCATACACGGCCATACCCTTCCACTTACATCCAGCACTATATGCATCAGTCTGTCTCAGAGTCATTCAATATCACTGCTGAGATCTGTTCCCATTCTTATGCAGGCTGAAACTGCTGCGCCTTTACTCAAGTGGATGCAAAATGAGGCTAATGAGGCTGCTGTGAGGACGATGGTGCCGGCACCATCTTCCAAAAACCTCTACAAGCACGAGGCCATGGGCGAGCTGGGTGGTGACCTTTTAATGAATCTGGTATATTTTCTTAATCCACATACATGATTTCATTATTATCTGTTTAATTACTGTTGGCTTTGTCTAATGCTTACCAAAAGTTCAGAAACACTGCGTTTTCTTACAATCATCATACACTAATTTTTCACTTTTCAGTCTGTCTCATCCAGTATATAAACTGTTGATTTCCATTGGCTTGTTTTGTAATCATTTGCATTGTTGTCGACTGTTCTCTATGCACAACCCTATTCTTCCACTTACACCCGCACTATTTGCATCAGTCTATCTCATAGATTTATTAAATATCAATGATGAGTTCTGTTGCTATTCATATGCAGGATGAAACTTCTGTGCCTCTACTCAAATGGATAAAAAATGATCTGATGAGGCTGCTTTGTGAAGACGATGGTGCGCCACCATCTTCGAAAACCTCCTCAAGCACAAGGCCACGGGCCACTGGGTGGTACCCTTTTCGATAAGCAGGTATATTTTCTTAATCCTCATACATGATTTGATTTTTGTCATTTATTGCCGGCTTTGTCTAATGCTTACCAATAGTTCAGAACACACACACCTATTCTTACACTTACATCCAGCACTATATGCATCGTTGTCTCATAGATTCATTTTATATATCACTGCTGATGTCTGTTGCTCTTCAATTTTCATATGCATGAAGCTGCTAACCCTTCATTGGTCAAAAGGATTGCAAGCTGCTGCGATGAGGCATCTGCAGAGGCTGCCACCAAGTTCTTGTCAGCCCCACCTTACGGATGCTTATATAAGCTCAAGTCCAAGGACCAGCCGGGCCGTAACCATCCAAGGGTTCGGGTATATTTTCTTAAGCCACATATACATGCCATGATTTATGTCTCGATATTATCACCGGCTCTGTCTAATGCTTTTTGGAATTCGGAAACAGCAAATTAGCATGCTTATATTCATCATACACTAATTTTTCTCTGTTCAGGTTGTAACATAGTGTTATGCACTCGCTTGTCAACATTTGCATTGCTCTTAACTATGCACTTTACACAACCTAATTCTTCCACTTACATTCAGCGCTACGCACCAGTAGTACCTCCCATGTTTCCTTCACCATCCCGATGCCGAGCTTGCGGGAATATGGCGGGCCCATGTCCATACCCCGCATATAACACCTCCTATGGCTCTATCTACCTTTCTAGTAGCTCCTTCACGAGTTACAGGTATGTATTCTCGGTGGTTTAGCATGAATTGGCATATAGTAAAGTCTGTTTTTAGTCTTCCTGCTTCTTACATTTGTATCAATTTTCACATGCAGATCGTACCTTGTGAACTTCGTCCAATGATTAACCAGATGTGTCCGCATGAAGGGTCTTTCACTATGCATGGCAATGGCAAATTGATGAACACCTACACGGTCTATGAGGTGTATGTCTACAAGACGTTGAGCCATCACATATTTGTATGGACATGATTGGAGAAAGTTTGCTTTTGACTACGGTGCGAAGAAGGGCGACGAGCCGAGGATCGAAACTCAAACGGGCAGATATACGTAATCGCTTACAGAGTTGGAGACACTTCCAAATATATAATATGTAACTTTTTCTACTCATATCTTTTGATAACTGTTACGAGCGAGTTGTTCTAAACCATACCCTCTGTTCTAGCTTGCTGGGTTTAACATGATCAAAGCTGCAGATCCCATGATGGAACAGGAGCGGCTGTCACAAAGGGCTACCACACGAGCACCGGCCCCGGCTTCCCACTCTCCCGCATCAGCACCGGTTCTGTACCGGCTCCGTTTCTGCATCTAACTAGCAGTCCCTTACATCGACATTGGTTCTGTAGAGGCCCCATATACTACACCTGCCCGGCACTCTGCATCAGCACTGGTTCCTCTAGCTGCACCGTTTCACATCGCACTCGCCCAACCTTCCTCTGCATCAGCACCGGTTCCTCTAGAGGCACCGTTTCTGCACCTGCCCAACAGTCTCTGCATCGCACCAGCTCGTGTACCAGCCTCAGGGCTCCTGCACCTGCCCCAGCCAGATCACCGAGGTCTCAGCTCATTGCTGTGGCCACCCGTGTGGTGACCAGGACGCATCTGAAGGCTATGTTCGTGAGTATATGACAGCATAACTGCTCTTATCATGATGTCTTCTATGCTCAAAGTCTCACATGGTTCAGTGCATTGGTGCCATTGACTAATTTTTGGTGGTATCTCTTGCTTTGAATCAGAAATTGCCTAAAAGTATCTCCAAGGATCTCAATGCTGGCCGAAGGGGCAAGATATCCCTCGTCATGGAGAGTGAAGGTCTCACCGTGGAGGGACGGTACTCCGTCAGTCCACAGATGGCCGCTTGGCTGTTACTTCCAGGTGGAAAAAGTTCATTGACGGTGCCAAACTTCGCATTGGATCAAAGTTGAAGGTCAAGATCTTTCGATGCCACTGTGACATGCTGGTCATAAAGTTCGCGGTTGTCTAGTTCTGTTGCCCCATGAGCCCTTAGCAAATGCATTTGTAGTTATACTTATATAAGGTTATCTTATCTGAACTGCTAATTAATTGTATGGGTGGTAAAACTCTGGCAAGCTTTTGCTCTTAGCAAGTATGTATGTATGATCAGCTATTATGATAACTAATGTTTGTGTTCATCTTAATTTGCATTTCCGTTTTAGAAAAAAACTTAATTTCTATTTTGGCTGACCTGTTAGAGAACTATCAGATTGAACCCACATGATTCAAATAGATTCATTACACCGAGCCACATGTCTTGACCTTGCTATACACTACTTCCATTAATCAGTGCAAGAAGGCTTACCTGAGCTGCCTGAACCATGGCAGATTCGAATCCACCTCATCTATCTAGAAATACAACCTTTGCAGAAAGAGGATTTGCAGTATGGGGAGGCTGACATTGGGGACCCATGAGCCAGCAGCGTCGTCAACATTTTAAAGGTGGCAGGAGATCGAAAGAAAAAATAAGCCAAAAATCAGTTGGTAAACAAATTCAAGAAAAGAAACATTTACCTTTCTGAGAGGATGACATGCGGGACCCATGAGGCAGCAGCATCCTCAACTATTTCAAGGCGGCAGGGGATCAAAAGAAAAAAGGAAATAGCCAGAAATTAATTAGGGTCAAAAATAAATCCATCAAAGGAAACTTTTATTGTTCATAGAGGATGACATGTGGGACCGACTTGCCAGCTGCGTCGTCATCGTTTCAAAGGGGGCAGGGGATCAAAAGAAAAAGGCAAATAGCCAGAAATTAGGGGAAAAAAATAAATCCAACAAAGGAAACTTTTATTGTTCATAGAGGATGACATGCGGGACCCATGAGCCAGCAGCTTCCTCAACGTTTCAAAGTCGGCATGAGATCGAAAGAAAAAGGCAAGTGACATAATATCAGGAGCCAAAAATAATCCAAGAAAAGAAACTTTATTGTACATAGAGGATGACATGCGGGTCCCATTTTGTAGCAGCGGTCTCAACGCTTCCAAGGCGGCACATGACCGCAAGAAAAATGAAGTAGCCAGAAATCAGGGTGTGAAAAAAAATCCAAGAAAAGAAAGATTTCAATTGGGCTGTATCTCGACATCTGGGCCTTCGAACTATCCTGCTGGGCCTTTTGACTCGTACAATTTCAGCCCACTCCAAAACAGGAAAGGTCGGATTTTTCTCAAAAAAAAAACAGGAAAGTCCTATGCTTCGCAAAAACAAAAAACAAGGAGATTCAACATATAAGTTTGTTTATGTAGATATAAAGATTTAATTTATCCGTCTGCAATAGCTCAGAGCGAAATACAACGTTTATTGTCTGCAAAATAAAATATCACATGTTTCTTGTACGGGGAGGCTGACATCGGGGACCCATGAGCCAGCAGCGTCGTCAACGTTTCAAAGGCGGCAGGGGACCGAAAATAAAAAAAGCCAAAAATCAGTTGGTAAAAAAATACAAGAAAAGAAAACATTTATCGTTCTGAGAGGATGACATGCGGGACCCATGAGGCAGCAGCATCCTCAACGTTTCAAAGTCGGCATGAGATCGAAAGAAAAAGCCAAGTGACATAATATCAGGAGCCAAAAACCCAAGAAAAGAAACTTTATTGTACATAGAGGATGACATGCGGGTCCCATTTTGTAGCAGCGGTCTCAACGTTTCCAAGGCGGAACAGGACCAAAAGAAAAATGAGGCAGCAACATTCTCAACAATTCCAAGGCGGCAGGGGATCAAAAGAAAAAAAGGAAATAGCCAGAAATTTATTAGGGGTCAAAAATAAATCCACCAAAGGAAACTTTTATTGTTCATAGAGGATGACATATGGGACCGACCTGCCAACAGCGTCCTCATCGTTTCAAAGGGGGCAGGGGATCAAAAGAAAAAGGCAAATAGCCAGAAATTAGGGGTCAAAAATAACTCCAAGAAAGGAAACTTTTATTGTTCGTAGAGGATGACATGCGGGACCCATGAGCTAGCAGCTTACTCAACGTTTCAAAGGTGGCATGAGATCGAAAGAAAAAGGCAAGTGACCAAATATCAGGAGCCAAAAATAATCCAAGATTTATTGTACATAGAGGATGACATCTGGGTCCCATTTTGCAGCAGCGGTCTCAATGTTTGTAATGCGGCTTGAGATCAAAAGAAAAAGAAAGTAGCTAGTAATTAGGGGGTGAAAAAAAATCCAAGAAAAGAAAGTTGATGGACATAGAGGATGACATGCGGGTCCCTTGAGCCAACAGCTTACTCAACTTTTCAAAGGGGGCAGGTGATCAAAATAAAAAGGCAAGCCAAAAATCAGAGGGTGAAAAAAAATCCAACAAAGGAAACTTTTATAGCACATAGAGGATGACATGCGGGTCCAATGAGCCGCAGGGTTCCTCAACGTTTCAAACGTGGCATGAGATCGAAAGAAAAAGGCAAGTGAAAAAATATGAGGAGCCAAAAATAATTCAAGAAAAGAAACTTTTATAGCACATAGAGGATGACATGCGGGTCCCATGAGCCAGCAGGTTCCTCAACGTTTCAAACGTGGCATGAGATCGAAAGAAAAAGGCAAGTGACAAAATATGAGGAGCCAAAAATAATTCAAGAAAAGAAAGTTTTATAGTACATAGAGGATGACATGCGGGTCCCATTTAGCAGCAGCGGTATCACCGTTTGAGAGGCGGTAGGGGTTCAAAAGAAAAAAGAAATTGCCAAAAATCAGAGGGTGAAAAAAACCAAGAAAATGAACTTTTATAGCACATAGAGGATGACATGCGGGTCCCGTGAGCCTGCAGGTTCCTCAACGTTTCAAACGTGGCATGAGATCGAAAGAAAAAGGCAAGTGCCCAAATATGAGGTGCCAAAAAAAACTCCAAGAAAAGAAAGTTGATTGCTCATAGAGGATGACATGCGGGTCCCATTTAGCTGCAGCGGTCTCACTGTTTGAGAGGCGGCAGAGGATCGAAAGAAAAAGGCAAGTGAACGAATATGAGGTGCCAAAAATAATCCAAGAAAAGAAAGTTTTATAGTACATAGAGGATGACATGCGGGTCCCATTTAGCAGCAGCGGTATCACCGTTTGAGAGGCGGCAGGGGATCGAAAGAAAAAGGCAAGTGCCCAAATATGAGGTGCCAAAAAAAATCCAAGAAAAGAAAGTTTTATAGTACATAGAGGATGACATGCGGGTCCCATTTAGTAGCAGCGGTATCACCGTTTGAGAGGCGGCAGGGGATCGAAAAAAAAAGGCAAGTGACCAAATATGAGGTGCCAAAAAAAATCCAAGAAAAGAAAGTTTTATAGTACATAGAGGATGACATGCGGGTCCCATTTAAGCAGCAGCGGTATCACCGTTTGAGAGGCGGCAGGGGATCGAAAAAAAAAGGCAAGTGACCAAATATGAGGTGCCAAAAAAAACTCCAAGAAAAGAAAGTTGATTGCACATAGAGGATGACATCCGGCTACCATTTAGCGACAGCGGTCTCAACGTTTCCAAGGCGGCAAGGGATCAAAAGAAAAAGGAAGTAGCCGAAATCGGGGGTCAAAAAAATCCAAGAATAGAAAGAATTTTGGTTCATAGAGGATGACATGCGGGACCCATGATCCTGCATCGTAAACGGCTCGATCGGAGAACGTTGAACGAGATGGCGCGATCGAGAAAAAAAACAATGCCAGAGAGGCTGCCATCTGGGCCCTACATCCCTCGGCGGTGCGGATTTGCGTTGACTCGGCCGGCGAACCCGAGATTTCAAGATGCGCCACGTCCCGGGCCACCATACGCGACGTTTTGGCCGCTTTCGTCGGGCTAGGTGGCCTCAAAAACGAGAAAAAAAAAGTTTTGACATGCACCACGGAGGGACCCAAAATCGTCGGCCATGGTACACCAGCAACCACGGCGCGACTTCAACTTCGTCGGCCATGGCAACTTTTCTTGTAGTGTGTTTAAAGGTAGCACATGAAGTATTTACTTGGAATGGCAGGAAATACCACATAGTAGGTAGTTATGGTGGACACAAATGGCATAGGTTTTGGGTTAAGGTTTGGATGCACGAGAAGCATTCCCTCTCAGTACAGGTTTTTGGCTAGCAAGGTTGATTAGCAAGCATACGAGTTGAGCGAAACAAACAAATATACATATGATAGAAACAATCATGCATCTTCCTTGTAAGCACAAACAATTTTAACCTCAGAATAATAAGCTAAGAGCTAACAAGAAAGACAATGAAACAACATATCTACATGTATTTCTCTTTTCTACTTAAACTTAAAGTGTTGTTGCTATTGACCAGTGCTAAGTTTGCCAAAACCAAATAGATTTACTCAATGCTCCCAAAGTGATACCAATACTAACAACAAGATCAATCATATAATAAAGATTGCAAACTAAAATAAGATGTGCAATATGTAAATGATAAGACTTCTCATTGATATTCCATAACGATAGCTCACACCAAGGGATACATAGACAACCAACTAAAGAGAGATACTTCCACACTGCAACCCATCTTATATGATAACTTCCCTACTCATGATATGACACTACTTGACAGTAAAAAGTAAAAGATAGTGATGATGTGATACCGCGACACTCCCCCAAGCTTGGAACAAACCAAGGGGATGCCAATACCAATGATGAATTACTCCTTCGGCGGTGGTGATGAATTCTTCCCATCATCAGACTTCCAAGGAAGAGGCTCTCCATCAACAAACGACATCTTGGTCTCGGGAATCCTGAAACTAGCAGCATAGGTTATGTGTTTAAACCTGTTTTCATACTCACAGTTTTGATTGTGAACATCATAGAGTTGGGCTTGGAGTTTGTTGGTGGTGTCGTGAAGCGAGAGGATGTCGTCCCACAGCTTAGCAGTCTCCTTCTTGTGTCCATCAATAAGTTCAGACACAATCTTGTGGAAGATGTCCACTTCACGCTCAGTGTTGACGCGTAAAGCACACGCCCGTTGGGAACCCCAAATGGAAGGTGTGATGCGTACAGCAGCAAGTTTCCCTCAGTAAGAAACCAAGGTTTATCGAACCAGTAGGAGCCAAGAAGCACGTTGAAGGTTGTTGGTGACGGAGTGTAGTGCGGCGCAACACCAGGGATTCCGGCGCCAACGTGGAACCTGCACAACACAATCCAAGTACTTTGCCCCAACTTAACAGTGAGGTTGTCAATCTCACCGGCTTGCTGTAACACAGGATTAGATGTATAGTGTGGAAGATGATGTTTGCAGAAAACAGTAGAACAAGTATTGCAGTAGATTGTATTCGATGTAAAAGAATGGACCGGGGTCCGCAGTTCACTAGTGGTGTCTCTCCCATAAGATAAATAGCATGTTGGGTGAACAAATTACAGTTGGGCAATTGACAAATAAAGAGAGCATAACAATGCACATACCTGTTATGATGAGTAGTGTGAGATTTAATTGGGCATTACGACAAAGTACATAGACCGCTATCCAGCATGCATCTATGCCTAAAAAGTCCACCATCAGGTTATCATCCGAACCCCCTCCAGTATTAAGTTGCAAACAACAGACAATTGCATTAAGTATGGTGCGTAATGTAATCAACAAATACATCCTTAGATATAGTATTGATGTTTTATCCCTAGTGGCAACAGCACATCCACAACCTTAGAGGTTGCTGTCACTCCCCCAGATTTAATGGAGGCATGAACTCACTATCAAGCATAATTACCCCCTCTTGGAGTTACAAGTAATGACTTGGCCAGAGCCTCTACTAGCAACGGAGAGCATGCAAGATCACAAACAACACATAGATAAATTGATAATCAACATAGCATAGTATTCCATATTCATCGGATCCCAACAAACGCAACATGTAGCATTACAGATAGATGATCTTGATCATGTTAGGCAGCTCACAAGATCCAACAATGATAGCACAATTAGGAGAAGACGACCATCTAGCTACTGCTATGGACCCACAGTCCAGGGGTGAACTACTCACTCATCAATCCGGAGGCGACCATGGCGGTGTAGACTCCTCCGGGAGATGATTCCCCTCTCCGGCAGGGTGCCGGAGGCGATCTCCTGAATCCCCCGAGATGGGATTCGCGGTGGCGGCATCTCTGGAAGGTTTTCCGTATCGTGGCTCTCGGTACTGGAACTATCATCGACGAAGGCTTAAGTAGGCGAAGAGGTAGGTCAAGGGGTGTCACGGGGGGCCCACACCACAGGGCCGCGCGGCCAGGGCCAGGGCCGCGCCGCCCTGGTGTCTGGCCACCTCGTGGCCCCACTTCGTGACTCCTTCGGTGTTCTGGAAGCTTCGTGGAAAAATAGGACCCTGGGCGTTGATTTCGTCCAATTCCGAGAATACTTCCTTACTAGGATTTCTGAAATAAAAAATAACAGAAAACAGCAACTGGCTCTTCAGCATCTCGTTAATAGGTTAGTGCCGGATAATGCATAATAATGGCATATAATGTGTATAAAACATGTGAGTATCATCATAAAGGTAGCATGGAACATAAGAAATTATAGATACATTTGAGACGTATCAAGCATCCCCAAGCTTAGTTCCTACTCGTCCCGAGTAGGTAAACGATAACAAAGATAATTTCTTAAGTGACAATGCTACCATAATCTTGATCAATACTATTGTAAGCACATGTAATGAATGCAGCGATTCGAAGAATTGGTAAATACAATGAGTAAACAATTGAATCATATAGCAAAGACTTTTCATGAATAGTACTTTCAAGACAAGCATCAATAAGTCTTGCATAAGAGTTAACTCGTAAAGCAATAAATTCAAAGTAAAGGTACTGAAGCAACACAAAGGAAGATTAAGTTTCAGCGGTTGCTTTCAACTTGTAACATGTATATCTCATGAATATTGTCAGCATAAAGTAATATAGCAAGTGCAATATGCAAGTATGTAAGAATCAATGCACAGTTAATACAAGTGTTTGCTTCTTGAGATAGAAGGAAATGGGTAAACTGACTCAACAATAAAAGTAGAAGAAAGACCCTTCATAGAGGGAAGCATGGATTGCTATATTTGTGCTAGAGCTTTTATTTTGAAAACAAGAAACAATTTTGTCAACGGTAGTAATAAAGCATATGTATAAAATGAGTATATAATATAATTAATGAAGCAATCTATGATACTACTCTAATGTTACTAACCACTATAAAGATAGTAATGTAAAGTAGTAACATTTGCATGTTACTACTTCATGTTACTTTCCGCTACGACTAGTCTAAATGTGACATTCTCTTGTAGCCAAAAGTGTAGGCGAGCATTCTACAATCAATAAGTGTGACATTCTCTACACGCTGCATTTCTGTTTCTTCCCCTTTTATTCCACTAGTAGAAAAAGAGGCTTCCGTTCACCCCCATTAGTCCCGGAAATATTCGAACCGCGACTAAAGGGGGCTTTAGTCGCGGTTCGGGAGGCGACCCGCGACTAATGCTCCATCCGCGACGAAAGGGTACCCCTTCAGTCGCGGTTGGTAACACCAACCGGGACTAAAGGGCTATGGAGGGATGCGGCCGGCGGAAAAACCTTTAGTCGCGGTTGGGGACACCAACCGCGACTAAAGGGTACCCCTTTAGTCGCGGTTGGTGTCCCCAACTGCGACTAAAGGTTTTTCCGAGTTTTTTTACTCCCACGCACCGCACCCCCCCGTGGATCGCCTTTTTTTGGTTTGTAAAATACAAAAGAAAATGATAGAAAATTCAAAAAAAAAAATTGTTTTCAGATTCTTGTATGTTATGCAACCTACTATTCGGAGAAATTAAGAAATTCGAATTTCCACTTTTTTTGCAAAAAAAGTTTAAAAAATGGTAAAACCGCAATAACTTTTGCATACAGACGTCGGAAAAAAACGTATAATATATCAAAAAAATCCTGGGAAAAAGTTACATCCGATTTCACCAGGGTTTACCCGGTTAGCCAATTTTTAGATTCTCAAAATTCCAAATGGAAATACAAAAGCAGGAAGATTTTAGTTTTTTCTGTAAATTATGGATTTTATATTTTTTTAATTTTTTAAAACCTAAAATTAATAATTTCATTCTGCATAAAGATTACTATCATTTTTACCCAATTTTTAGATTTTCAAATTTTTAGATTTTAGGTTTGGCAAAAAAAATATTTAATTAATTAATAAAATTAAAAGTAATACAAATTAAAAAGTTAATGTTTATTTATTTATTCAATATTATTATTACATCATTACTTTTGTTTATTAAAATAATTATTTGAAATTCAAACAATAAAGAAATATGAGATCGATCAACATGTTAATAGGATTGATATGATACTACTATCACATACATGCGCGCAAAGCACTTGGATGCGGAACGGAATGGAACTTGGAAGTTAAGCGTGCTAGAGGTGGAGTAGTGGGAGGATGGGTGACCGAGCGGGAAGTTTGACCACGAGTAAGTAGTTTGACTAGAGATAAGTGTAGTTAGAGATAGAGACTAAGCTATGCAAATAACTGAAATGAGAGAAATTCTGGAAAAAAAAGAAAAAAAAACGGAGTGAAAAGAAATTAGAAATCGAAATGAATTTAAATTTTTTAACGAAATAGCCTTTAGTCCCGGTTGGGGACACCAACCGCGACTAAAGGTCCTTCGCCCAGGCGCACGGTAGCCGCCCACGTGGACGGACCTTTAGTCGCGGTTCGTAAGCAACCGCGACTAAAAAGGGGGCCTTTAGTCGCGCTTAATTAGTCGCGGTTGCGCAACCGCGACTAATGGCAGTTGCGAACCGCGACTAAAGGCCATTTTTCTACCAGTGTTCATAATCCAAACACAAACGTACCATGGCTATCGCCTGGACCTGACTGAATCATGCCATCCCACCACTCAGCGTATGAAACATACCTGAAAATGCTAACAAACTAAGTGTCTAACTGACGCTGCTAAGTCTGACGAAACTGAAGACGAAAGCGGGCTCGCTTAGTCAAGAAAACTAGGCTGCAAAGGCTAATAATAAAATTTCTTATAGAAATTTCAGAATGCTGCAAAGGCTGAACCATGTCTTCTACTGAAGAAAACCTGAGCAGAGAACAATACTGCTCACATCTATGAACAAAGGTAAGAGTTCGTCTAGACTTTAGGATTCAGGGGAGTTATGAAAAGATTTGAAAAGAGGTCACAACACCTCTGTCCACGAATATGGAGATAGGGATCGGGAAAGGTGTTCTCTAGGATTCCATCCATCCTAAAATAGTAGACGCGATTGACACCTTCTCATCAACGAAACATAATTTTGGCTGATAGGAATTAATTTCTGCATCTGCTCAGATCTTTGGACAATGCACCCTTAAGTGAACAGTATCCTACGCTGTATAGTATCGTTCGTCGCAAGGGAGATACTATTGCCACAGTGATGGCTACCTCTCCACCGATTGTGACGTTTCGACGCGTTTTGCTTGGGCAAAGGCTAGAGGCATGGAATGCTTTAATTCATAGGTTGGGGGATGTTATTCTATCGCCTGAACCAGATGAATTTAGGTGGAATTTACATGTAGATGGCTCTTTCTCGGTGAAATCCTTATACACTGCCATAATCCATTCTGATTTACCAGTTAATAATAATAAGAAAATTTGGAAGATGAAGATACCACTAAAAATCAAAATTTTTGGATGGTACCTTCGTCGAGGAGTCATCCTCACCAAAGATAATCTTGTTAAGCGGAATTGGCAAGGAAGCTCTATATGTGTTTTTTGTCATCATGATGAAACTATTAAACACCTCTTCTTCCAGTGCCAGTTTGCGAGATCTATTTGGTCTGTCATCCAAGTTGCGTCTACCTTGTATCCTCCCACTAGTGTGGCCAATGTCTTTGGTAATTGGCTTCGTGGTATAGATTCAAGGTTCAAGTTGCTTCTTAGGGTGGGGGCGCTAGCAGTTATCTGGGCGCTTTGGCTGAGTAGAAATGACAAGATTTTTAATGACATTAACTCCTCTTTGTTACAGGTTATCTACAGATGTACGGGGATTTTTCGTTCGTAGTTACCTCTTCAGCGTATGGAGAACCGAGACCTATTTACGGAGGTCTGTACACGATTGGAGGCTACGGCGAGGGATACTTTTTCCCTACATGGGTGGCAGCATAGTCTACGGATTGAAGCCCCACCCCCACCATAGGCGTTTTACGTTTCATCGTTCCGATATGTATTTCGCCTAGTTTCTAGTTTGGCATTTTTCTATTCTAGACTTGACTATCATAAACGGCTGTGTACATCCTGGTTATGCAGAGGCTGGATGTAATTGCTTCTCAAAAGTAATAAAGCATCTTTTATCAAAAAAAAAAGAAAAATCTGCTCAGATCAAACAGACACGACTACAGATATGCTTGAACCAAGGGTGCCCTATCCTGCTTCTCACAACAGCAATAATCACAGTACACACTTAGGCCACATAAACATAAGTTCTCATACATATTTTCTAGCAATAATCACAGTTCTCATACAATTGACATACAAGTTGTTCAGACTCACGCCCACTTTGGTGACAGTTGACTCACACCTGGTGGTTTCGAGTAAATGCGACAAGTTGCTCTGCAACTTCTGTCATTGTCGGCCTTTGATCAACCTCAAGTTCAAGACATTTGATAGCAAGCTCTGCCAGGCTTTGAAGAAGGTCCTCAGCTCCCTCTGCGATCTCCGTGTCAAATAGCTCGGTCGATTTTTTCCCCTTCTTGTGATTCTCAAGGAAACTATTCACTAAGGTGTTATTGTCACGATGAGTGGCCTTCTTCCTACTAATGAGCTCTAGGATCACCACTCCAAAACTGTATACATCACTTTTTGCGGTCAGCAAGCCTGATTGCATGTACACTGGATCCATATAAGTTCTATCACCGATGATTGAAGCAGCATGTTCGTTGTCTCTTGCAATCAATCTGGATATACCAAAGTCTGATATTTTGGGCACAAACTTATCATCGAGGAGAATATTTGCTGGCTTAACATCACCATGCAGGATAACCGTGTTAGCTTGTGAATGCATATAAGCTAGACCCTGTGCTGCTTCTGCAAGAATATTAATCCGCGCATCCAAGCCAAGAGGCTTCTTCTCCCCACCATGAAGAATGTCATCCATGCTTCCTTGTGATATGAACTCGTACACTAGCATGGGGGTGTCGACTTCTAGGCAACAACCTATGAGCCTAACGATGTTCTTGTGGATAACTTTAGACTGGATGATGACTTCATTTGCAAATTGGCTAGACTCCATATGATTGCCACTAATTGGTTTCTTTACGGCGACCGGTACACCATCAACAAGACCTTTGTAAACTTCACCAAATCCACCTTTTCCAATTATATTGCTAGATTTCAAGATTTGTGTGAGGTCATTTTTTTTGAAAAGCTTTATGATACTAGCTTTTTCTAATGTAGGACCACCATTCTTTCTGTATAACTCATGCCTCATCCGCCTCTCTTTGCGGATGATGATGACGAATGATAGGAATGCCAAGAGAAGAATACCACCTACTACACCTACATGGACAAAGAAACAAAGTTCACTAGTTAATTCGAATTTGAATCTATTCACTGGCGAGGTAAGATTAAATCAGACATGATACTGTCAAACCTCTCACCTGAGTGTTATCTAATCATAAATAAATAAATCGAAAATTATTAAATATCATTCACTTTCAAAGTTTTGATAACCAATTATCTTACATGAACCATTGACGTTGTACTTCAAAACTAATGAACCTTTGCACGACATAATCTAGGTATGTTTTTGTGAAGACAATATAAATAAAGGGTTTTATATTAGTATCGTCAAATCTGAGCATTGGAGAAATAAGATATGTTTTGGGAAACATAAAAACTAACAAATCGAATATATAAAAACGAAGTAAGTTATGTGATTGTACCTATGGAAATCTGTGCTGGCAATGGGAACTTAGGATTGCAGGATTCAGTATATGGGTTGGGGCTTGTATAACCCGGACGACAGTCACATTGGTAATCTCCGTCGATGTTCCTGCATTCACCGCGGCAAGAATAGTTTGCTGGACGTGCACATTCATCTATGTCTATATCATGCAAGTTCACAGAAAGTATTCATCAGTACAGAGCAAACACCATAGCTCATACAAATAATAGTATATCCATTCCAGAGCAATGACATTCTAAACCTTAGGAACAAACTAAAAAAATAAGAATAATACTATACATGTTATAACTTACAAGAAGTATTTAGGGAAATAAAACCACGAGCAATACGGTTAGGAAAACAAGCTATAAATAATAACCGGAAACCTATTGAATAATAAAGATTATTACATGATCCAAACATTTCCAGTGAGAAATCCTACACTTGTAACTTTGGGAATACTCAATCAATAGGTCAGGTCATTTATAATGAGTATTGACTAATTATTCTTTAGTTGTTCATACTCCCGGTTTATTAGACACACGCGTCTTCCAAGGCAATCAAACTTGACCAACTTAATATGGGTTAAATATATATATCACAAAAAATATTATTAGAAACTTTACATGTTATACTTTCTAATGATAAATAAATTATATTATATAATTCATATTGTATCGGTTAAATTAAATGATCTAGGGACAAGCATAGAACTAATAAACCGGGACAGAGGTAGTAATATTTTTCTGATTTTCTCTTTGTGCTTGCGCCTTTCATTTTCATTCATTTATAATTTATACGATTTATTGACAGTTTAATTAGGCTGCTATGTACTAGAATGAATTCAGAAAGAAAACAAAACCGTGAAATGAAGTTGCCAGTGGTACTTACCGGTGCATCCGTTGACAACGTAAGGGTTGCCTTCGTAGCCTTTGGTGCAGTTGCAGATGTAGCCAGGCCCATTCTTTGAGTTGAAGCACTCACTGTGGACACTCTTGCAGGCGTACCCCGGCGCCGAAGCTGCGGCGGCGCATGTCAGGGAGCCATTCTCGCGGATGGCCCAGTCCAGCGACATGGGCATGCTGGTCCGGTTGACGTCCATGTGGAGGAGGTCGTCCTTCTTGAAGTTGTAGTAGCCCTTGTCGACGATGAAGGCGTAGTCGCAGGGGCAGAACTCCTGATCGGCATGCGACCAGAGTGCAGTGTTCCTGAAGTTGACCACGTTGTCGGTGAGCCCTGGCGGGATGCCGACGCTGCAGCAGCCGATGCCGTTGCACGCGTCATCCTGCGGCTGGCCGGCGTCGTTGGCGACGGCCACGCACCCCGTGTAGAACTGGTAGTTGAAGCGCCCAGACTCGCCGCTCATGATGTAGGCGAAGGTGTTGCAGCCGAGGATGACGAGCTGGTTGAGGTCGCTGGAGAGGCGGTACACGCCTTCCGGGTTCACACCCACCCCACCGTTGAAAACCCCGGTTTGGTCGCCGGTGACGTTGAAGCACTGCCATGCCACCGGCAGCACCACCCGGACCTGGGGGTGCGGTGACAAAGACAGGCTCAGCACCTGTATGTCCTTGTCGGCGCCCGCCATGACCGGCACCGAGTTGTTGACGCAGGAGATCTCGAAGCCCTTGCGGAAGCAGTCCTTGCCGCCGTCCTTGCCGATGCCGAAGGGGTAGGGGATGCTGATGTTCCCACACCTATCCACACATCCCGGCATCAGGGTCAGGGTCGCCGCCACGGGGGCCGACATTGTGGCGACGAGCAGCGCCGGCAGCACAAGTCTCATCCACATTGATGAGCTTCCCATGGTTCCTCCACTAATTTGTTTGCGGACGGGCGAGCTAATCTCCTACCAGCAGCGTTCGCTTAAATACACAAATGAGAGTTGATGCCTGTACTGGCTACTACCTCTTGAACAGCGTTCGCTTAACTATTTTTCTTCTACGGAAATTAACAAGAGGCAGCTTTCTCCTAGCGCAATGTATCTCCAGCCACTTAGAGGCTAATCAAGGATTAATCTAATCATAATTATGTATTTTCTCTAATCCATAATAAGTATTGTGGTTTTAGTGTTTTATAGATAAGTTTTAAATCTTTACGGTCAAATTTAAACTAAAATCATGACACTTATTATGGATTGGAGTAAGTACAAGTTAGTCTCTCCGTTTTTTTTTTCACTTACCTGAGTTTAATTAGATTTAGTAAAAGTCATACTTTATCAAGTTTGACTAAATATTAAAAATATATCAACATGTTATATTATAAAATCTATGGCATTAGAATCGTTATAAACTGCATTTTCATAATATATGCATTTGGTATGATAGGTTATGATATTTTTTCTTTGATTTTGGACAAACTATATAAACCTTTACTTTACCTAAACTTAGAACGTGATCGTTGGATGTTGCGTAGGTAATGATTCAAAATGTCAGCTGTTGCGTAGGACTATTTTTTGGCCGGAAAATAATACGGCGATCGATGGATGTTGCGTAGGTAATGGTTCAAAATGTCAACTTGTTGCATTTGCTTTTTTATACCACTTGTCCCTTAAAAATGTTCAGTGCACAACTTGTCATTATAAGATCTATTCTCTAGTCGTATTGCCTTGTCTATATGTGTCTTTCATTATACACATATAACATCACTCGTACAGTTTTGTAAGGAATTCGATACACAAGACAAGACAAGACAACGAGAAATTTCTGAGACATAAAACCACCCCTAAAGCCTTGGGAGTTTCTTCTCTCCAACACATGAAGAATGACAAAGAACATAAGAGCAAGAACAAAGAAGTGAGACCAAAAGTAGTAGAATGATTTTGATGATTGTATGTTATTATTGAATGGGCTGTCATCTCATTAATATATGAGGCAAATAGAAAATATACAAGGAAAAAATTCGAATAACAGTCAAAACCTGTAACTCCAACGCGACAGGTGTACACCTGATCTCCGACATGGTGGCCACGTGAGGAAGAAGTTACTAGGAAGAGAAGAGATAAGGTGGTCCCCACGTGGTAGACACATTTCCGCGCTAACCGTGCCCACGGTTACGCACTAAGGAGCCGTAGTGATTTGTCTGGACCTTCTGGGATTTAGCCAGACTGTAGGAAGAAAAAGATCAAATTTCCCGCAATTTTTCTAAAGCTATGCATGAGGGTTGCATGTGTATTTGTTAAGAAAGAACTCGGATACAAACGCCAAAGAGCGCCAGGACCCATCCAAAGCCATATAGGCACCGTTCTACGGTTTTTGACATCAGCCCTGAAGTCAATGATCCACTAAACTTAAAAACGACAAAAACCAATGTAAACTCGAGCATAGGATACTACCTCCATCTCAAGACTTAAGGCCTATATTTTTTCAGAAAGTCAAACGAAATAAAGTTTGACTAAACTTTTTAAAAAAATTACAAATAAATATGATATTTTGTAGGTATCATATAAAAATATTATTTCATTATCTATCTAATGATATTGGTTTTGTACTTTTCATGTTAATGATTTTTGATAAAACTTAGTCAAACTTAGCATTGTTTGACTTTCTAAAAAAATATAGGCCTTAAGCCTTGGGATGGAGGTAGTACATCACAAGTCCATTGAACAATAAATGCTACTCCCTCCTACTCATTTTATATTGTGCATAATTTTTCGTGCAAATTAAACTATGAAAACTTTAACCAAAAATTTAGATAATAATACAAAGATCTACCATGTTAAATGCATATAATATGAAAATATATTTCATAATAATTTTAAAAATATTATTATTTTATTATATATATTTATATTTTTATCAATATAGATGATTAAACGTTACGACGTTTTACTTTAACCAAATTTTATATGCAACATATTTTAGGCAGGAGGAAGTAAGTCTGTTAACTAGCCACACCACTCGATCCACCAAGACTTTGAAGACGACTAGGACAGAGCATATTCTGGTATCCATCGAAACTTGCTCGTGTACTAGCAAGTGATTGGACAAAAATAAGGTGGTGATTGGTGCATGCTTCCTAGCTAATAGTTCAAAATGTCAACTGTTTGTTGTTAGTCTTTCTGCAACTACTCCCTCCGTTCACAAATAAGTGAACATCTAGCCTCAAACTTTGTCCATGAAAGAGTGTACTTCTATATTTCTAATATACTTTAAATTAGCAAAAGTTGTTTCTCACTCATTGCACGGAAATCAAACCCAATAATATTTAGCGCATGTTATCTTAAATTTATACATGCACTTAGCCTATTGAAGGTGAAATAATTAAAGAGGAGAGAGATGTTGGTTGCATTTTCCCAATGCAATTTTTCTCTCCTTTTACTAATTTACCTTGAAAATTACGCATGTTCACTTATTTGTCGACGGAGTGAGTAGTGGTTACAAAAATCATCCAGCACACAACTTGCCATTTAAAAAAAAAGCTTTCCAGTTTTTTTACTTGGGAGTTGGGACAACATCGTGGGATAAACAAGACTTCCACTATATATGGAAGACTTCACCGATGCTGAAGTCAATAAGAAACTGAGCCTCCTGGCAGCCGGCTGACGCGTCGTGGGTCTCCACAGATGGGTTGGCAATGAATATTTTCATTCAGATACAATGGGATTGAGCAGTACTTTTGGTGCAGTTCGACGATGGTACCAGGTTCACTTTTCGTAATTTGAGTATATCATATATACTAGTATAGTATGGGACAGAGATTTGGTGCACATGGGCACCAGTGATCTCGTTTTTCTAAAAAAATAAAAATCATATTTTTGAGTTTCAAAAAATTCTGCAAAAAAATCCACACATAGTTAAAGATGTACCCCACAAACGTGCAAAAAATCAATTTCAAATACTTAATATTTTGAGCTACACAAAAATGACAAAATTGTAGATCTGAGTAGTCATTTTCAAATCTCAAAAACATATCAGATTTTGTCATTTTTCTCTAGCTCAAAATAAAAATAATTTCGGATTGGGATTTTGTATGATTGTGGGATGTATCAATGACATTCTTCAGAATTTTTTTCATGATTTTTGTAACTTGTAAAAATATTTTTATTTTTTTTAACATAGCGAGAGCACTGGAGCTCGGGAGCTAAAAGCACTTTTCGTATAGTATGATGCTATCTATACAATGTATGGTATCATACTGTAGTATTCTATTCTCGTTACATTTATTAATTTGTAGAATTTCAATACAATACAATACAATTAAATCTATTTGATATTAAATTATCTAGCTTTACGTACTATAATATGGTATCTATAAATAATACTACCATCCTCTCTCTCATCTTCAATTGCATGCACAAAATGTACGATACAACTTACAATATATTCATAGTGGGTAGTCTTCGATCAGACGTCATCATTTTCCATGCAAAGACACACAACAAATGAGTGCAGCTGGTTCACAGATTGGTATATTTCGCAGATTGGGTGAGCAAGTTCACATACCATGCTGACCTCCGAGAAGTATACATAGGGGGAACAAGCAAGAAGGAATCCATCATCACCGCTGCTAGGAGGCTAAGGCATCGATCTTCATCATCACCACCATCATCATTATTGGGCATCTTGTTGTAATCCTTGAACTTGAGTGGTATTGGTACTTGTATTCAATTGATCTTTTATTTTCCATTTATAGATTCATGATAATGTTATTTGCCTCCATGTGTGAGTAGATTCATTTGTTATTGCGGAGATGGAGAAACCTTGGCCAAATTATCTTTTCGCTTGAGCATTTTTTCCTTCTTGGAGATGTCGTTTTTGAAGAAATTAGACTTCAGGTGTTATCTTGATGGTGGATGTGCTACAGCTACAAGGAATAAATCACTGTAGTGAAACTTTTTTTTTCCTTCTCCTTCTTATTGTTTTTTAGCTTTGTGCATCCGTAATGTATTTAGGGCATTACTTTGTTGCAGTGGCTAGCTGTAATTAGTATGTCCGTGATTTTTATTCCATTTTTCAAAAATAAATATGTTACTCCTACTATTACTAATGTGAGTAGTAGATGGGGCTGTTGGTTCTTTCAAGTAAACTAATTTCACATATTTTTTTATCAACAAGTGTTGTACTAGATAAGAGGAGACAGTTAGATTCCGAACCAACAAACATGGTGCTTCTCCCGCGGTTATGGACAAATGTTGTGTTTTATATTGACTTGGACATCGGTGAAGTCTTATTTCCATGGACAGGGGCGAAGTTTTATTTGTCCCAAGTCGAAAAATAATACTTGAAATGACAAGTTGTGTACTGGACGGTTCTTTTTTAATAGATCTTGAAGACTAATAGCAAATAATTGACATGTTGAAACACCACCATTAGCTGGGCAGCATCCATCGATCACCAAATTATTATTCGGACAATCACTACGTACTATACGTAATATAAGATTAGCCGATACAGCAACTTGCTCTAGCCACCAGTTGCACTGGTCGAAAAAGGGCCTTTGGTCACTGCCATCAGTCGCGGTTGCGCAACCGCAACCAAATGAGCGCGACTAAAGGCCCCCCCTTTAGTCGCGGTTGCTTAAGAACCGCGACTAAAGGCCCGTCCACGTGGGCGCCAGGCGGCCGTCGGGGTGGAGGACCTTTAGTCGCGGTTCTTCTGGCCAACCGCGACTAAAGGCCGCCGCAGGTTTAGGGTTTTAGGCCCCCCTAGACCTGCCCCCCCCCCCTAAACCTATTTTCTGTTTAATTTGTATTGTTTTATTTCTTTTGTGCTTTATTGTAATTTTGAAGGAGTTTCACATATTCTACGGTACTACATACATGCATATGAATGTACAATTTCAAACAAATTTGAAATTAGAACCAAAAAGAATTCAAGAGGAATATACAATATATATTCAATATCATCGGATGACCATATACAAGTTTGAACAAGTTTCCATACATAATTTAATGCATGTATAGTTCTACGTCCTCGTAATGGTGTTCTCCTTTAGGATCGAGGACTTCCCTCGTGAACCATCCAGCTAGTTCCTCTTGAAGTGGTCGGAAGCGAGCTTCTGGACTAAGCATCATCCGGAGGTTATTCCTCTGAGCATTGGTATCACTCGGAACGAGCTCAGAGGTGTATCTCCGGATCATCTCACATACATAGTATCCACATAGATTGGTCCCCGGTGGCTGAATATCGCCACCATTCTTAGCCTTTGACCGCATGAAATGTAGCTCTTTTTTGAATTCACCGACCTTTTGATCTGAGAACCGTCTCCAAACCCTACGAGGCAAAGAAAATTAAATGAACAAGAGAGTTATTAGTTAATTACTTGAAGCTTAATTAGGAAATGAATGAAATAGGCCGATCGATATAGAGCGCAAATGAATGAAAATAATTACTTCTGCATCATTCTTCTCATGTCGGCCCAAAGATTTGAATCCAGAGTCAGAGAGTCGTGGACGAGACATTCTGATTTGTCAACTTTAATTACTAGCAGAATCCAGTGGAACCTGCGGACACGATACATGCACAGTACGTCATGCATAACTCATCGATTAGCCGGCCACATACCATGCATGGAGTAAACAAAAGAGAATGTGCTCAAGACATAAACACTCACCCAAAATGGTAAGGAAATAGAATATCACTTTTGAGTTCCTCCTTTGTAAGAAACTGCCACAGGTCTGCCTCCACGTCGGCGGGGTGATGCTGTAACACATATCCATTAACGATGTGTGGGTCAATGAACCCAACATCATGGATGTTCCTTACTTTGCATTCCTTAATCTTCATTCTGCATGTATAATAGCGGACACAACAATATAGTTAGGACATATATATATATAGTGCAGGCAATATGAACGAGATGGGGAAGAAATAAATCACTTACAGAACGTAGCAACTGATGATAGATTTGCCGAGCTCGCACAGATTGAAAAGCTGGAACAATTCACTCAGATGAATTTGTACAGAGTAATGTTTGAAGTGATGCTCATATCCAACTTCCGCATAAATATATTCTTTGGCGTTTTTATTTTTTATGTAGGGATTTCTATTTTCGTGCCCCTGGTTCGTTAGTTGTACTCAGTTTTCCCAAGCCCCTTAGTTTTTCCTCAGTTTTCCCCTCCCTCTAGTTTGAAACCCGTCGCAGACGCTCAGACGGGAGGGTTGCCGTCTGGTCAGAGGCCTTCACCGTTACCGGTGACGGCTAGGGAGCCGCGTTGGTGTTGAATTGACCGTTTCTTTCGAACTGTGTTGACTGTTGACTGGAGGAGCTCACCCAAAGCTTTCCACTCCGCCCGATACTGGAGGAGCTCACACACCGCCCCTCCGCCGCCACGCCGTCCTGCCCTCCTACCTTATGGCGTCGTCCGCCGCCGAGCCGCCCCCGCCCCCACCACCACCACCGGGAGGCGGAGAGGGCTCCGCCTCCACCAGATCTAGATCTACCCCTTTCGTGGAGTTTGTATGTCCATCTGGTGTGCCAAATGTTCGCGTCAGCCGCGGAGAAGATTGGGAATCGGAGGGATCTAACGCATGGATTCCATCTGGGTAAGCATCGTCTGCCTATGTGAATTAACAGTAGGCAGTTTTTGAGCGCCAATCGTTGTTGCTCAACTAACTGCGTTGCTTTTCGAATAGGATTGATCCAGCGCTGGCTTTTCGGCTGGTGGTTAGGCTGGATTCTAGCTTTACGCGTGATTCTAAACGCTATAAGAATGGGTTTTTCTTCCCTGCGGTGGTTGCAACCACTATCTCGTTGAGGAATTTGAAAGCTAACATCTGCGCTCAGTACAGCTGGAGCTCTGACGACGCAGTTCATTTCGAATATTTGCACAACAAGGAGGGAAAATTTGTTCCACTAATTTCCGACGATGATCTGGGAATTCTTTTTGCTTTGAATGCTTCTTGCCGGTTCGGTAAAATTCGTATCCATGTGGACAGGGGCCGGTCATCATCTCTCTCTGGTGCTGGGGCATCATCAGGTGGTCGGGCATCATGTCTCTCATCGCTGCTGCCTCTTCTAACAGAGTGCTTGTGGCGCCTCCTTGTAGGTCCACCGCAGCACCATCTGTCCCAGTGCTAGTGGTAGCCAGATCGTTCGTACGGTCGATGTGGAGGACGATGCAGACATTGAGGATCAGTCTCCTCAAGATGATGAGGATGAGTTGATGTTTCTGAATTGGTAGATCGATGCAAGCAGGTGCAATGGAGGATCAATACATGGAAGATATTGCTTTTGGTGCCAGATTTGATGACACTGATGATGAAGAGAAGAATGAGAATGATGACAGCCTCGTTTTAGCCGATTACGAAGGTGAAGACTTGCCAACAATTGAGTGGAACAGGGAGGATCCCCAGCTTCTAGAAGGCACCGTGTTTCAAACGATGATGGACTACCGTAATGCAATTACTACATATCACATTCTCACTAAGAATAATTTTGAGGTTGTTAAAAGTGAGCCAGGTAGGTTCACAATTAAATGCCCATACCCAAGGTGTAGGTTTAGGCTGCATGCATCCACAATGCGCAGAAGCAGCTTGGTTCAGGTACTACGCCAACCAGTTGTGTATTTAGATCACGGTGTAAAATTTGTTATCTATTACTGACATCCCTTATCATTATGTTTGAGATGAAGAAGAATAAGGAGATCCATAGGTGTCCACCTCTAGGGGGAGAGCCTGAGCTGAATACAAAGCTAGCGAAGACTAGGTGGTTGGCAGATATAATCCTAGATTGGCTGAGAGAAGATCCTTCACTTGGTCCAACAGCACTCGTAAAAAAGGTGGTTGAGAAGTATAAAATGGAAGTACCTTACATGAGGATGTTCTATGCAAAGGAAATGGTTCTTGACAAGATCAATGGTCCATGGAATGAAAGCTTTCAGTTGCTTTACACTTTCAAAGCTGAAGTGGAGATGGCCAGTCCAGGCAGTGTTGTAGCGATAGACAAGCATACAGTTCCCTACAAATTGAAAAGCGGAAAGGTAATGCACAAGGAATGTTTCAGAAGGGCTTTTGTTTGTTTCAAAGCTTGCTGGAAAGGCTTTTTGGACGGTTGCAGGCCTTATTTGGCCGTGGATGCATCAGCTCTTCATGGCAGGTTTAAAGGACAGCTAGTTGCTGCTACTGCAGTTGATGGACATAATTGGATATTCCCTGTTGCTTATGGGGTTTTGGAGGTTGAGTCACAGGAAAGTTGGACTTGGTTTCTGCAGAATTTGCACAATCTTATAGGTCATCCACCAGGACTTGTTATCCACACAGACGCTTGCAAAGGTTTGGAGACTGCGGTAGAAGCAGTATTCCCTAGAGTGGAGCACAGGGAATGTATGCGACACTTGGTACAGAATTTTACAAAGAAATTCAAGGGTAAAGTTTTTACTGACAACCTATGGCCAGCTTCATACACATGCAGCTCTAGGAAGCATCTGTTTCATTTGGATGTGTTGTATAAACAAAAACCTGGGGTGAAGGAGTACTTGGATGAACATCATGGTAGGGTGTGGTCAAGAAGCCAATTCAATGAAATTTGCAAGGTAGACTATGTAACAAGTAACCTTGCGGAGAGTTTCAATTCAAAGGTCAAGTCATTGAAAGGGCTTATGCTGTGGCAAATATTTGATAAGATTAGGCAGATGATCATGATAAAGATCGATCTGCGTCAAAGAATTGCATCCACAAATTATGTTGGCCATCTCATGCTCCCATCTTTGATTGAGTCTTTGCATGAGAGGGCAAAACAATTGAGGATGCAATGCGTCAGAAAAGGAATGGAGGCTGAGGTAACCTACACTGACAAGAAACAGCAAAGTGGAGGTATCCAAAGGAGTTTGGTTGATAGGACATGCCATTGTAGGGGATGGCAGATCCGTGGGATACCCTGCATACACGCATTGTTTTTCATGAGTGTTATAGGGGTGAAGATGGTGAAGTTGATCAGTATGTGTCAGAGTATTTCTCTGTTGCCAAATTTAGGGCTGCATATGCTATGAATGTTCCTACCTTGTTGGGAAAAGACCAATGGATGAAAGTCGATCCAAGCTTCAAACTGTACTCTCCAGTATTGACTAGACCGGCAGGTAGGCCGAGGAAGAATAGGATCAGAGCTAGTGCAGAGGGTGGTGCACCGATTCGAAAACGTAAGTGCAAACGTTGTGGAATCCCTGGACACATTGCTAGGCTTTGTAAAAATGGAGTTGACCCAGCTTTTGGAATGGAAGATCAGGCGGGAGCAGAAAATGCAGAGGAGAATGAAGCAGCAATTCAACTTGAGATTGAAGCAGCAGTTCAACATGAGGTGATTGAAGCAGCAAATGCAGAGGAGATTGAAGCAGCAGTTCAACATGAGGAGATTGAAGCAGCAAATGCAGAGGAGATTGAAGCAGCAGTTCAACATGAGGAGATTGAAGCAGCAAATGCAGAGGAGATTGAAGCAGCAGTTCAACATGAGGAGATTGAAGCAGCAAATGCAGAGGAGATTGAAGCAGCAATTGAACATGAGGAGATTGAACCGATGGATCGAGAGCAGAGGGAACAGATGGATGTAGAATGGCTTCAACCGATGAGTCTAGAGGAGAGGGAACAGTATAGTCGAGAATGCCTCGAAAGTAGTAAGGCCATGATAGAAGCTAACTTCGAAGAGTACATGGCAGAAGAAAAAGCACAAGCTTTGCAGAAGAAGAAGAACAAGAAAGAGGGCAAAAGGAAGGCAGACACCGGTAATATCCCTGGTAGGGTTACCCGGAGTAAGGTGGTGGCCCCGGCGAGTCACACCAGGAGCAAGAGAAAGATTTTATTCTGAACAACTAATTTGAATTTGTATGAACAATTTGTATTGTGGTTCCCTTTGTATTGGGGATCCCTTTGTGTTGAACAATTTGTATTGGGGATGCCTTTGTGTTGAACAATTTGAATTTGTATGAACAATTTGTATTGTGGTTCCCTTTGTATTGGGGATCCCTTTGTGTTGAACAATTTGAATTTGTATGAACAATTTGTATGCCACATTTAAGCCACATTTATCATTTTAGGGTTTTAGGGTTTTAGGGTTTTAGGGTTTTAGGGTTCAATTCAAAATAATTCAAAACATGGTGGAACCTTCCCATGGAGCCTTGTTATGTTACCTACAACCTAGAGAAATAATAATGGAAAAGGAAATATAGAGATATGAAGTTTTTATGCCAAAAGCTTCAAAACCACTTCCTAGTCCATGAGCTACTAGATATGAAGATACAGGGCTTTCTGCTCAATACACCTCCCAAATACCCACTATGCTTACAAACTTTGTCCAAATGAGTCCAAATTCGTCACACTTGTGTATCTTTGAGTTGCAAACAATATCTAGTCGGCCAAAATGTAATATATTGTTCAAATAACACAATTTTACAATTTTTATGCCAAAAGCTTCAATTTCCCTTAGTCCGTTTATTATTTGGGTGCCCCTGTTTTACTTAGTGTTACTCAGTTTTCCCCCTCCGGGCCCACTTGTTTTACTCAGTCATACTCAGTTTTGCCCTTCCGATAAACATTTCCTCACTTTTCCCCTCTTAGTTCTACTCAGTTTTCCTAACTTGTACTCACCGGCTGATCTCGTGATTGGTCGAGATGTATGTCACACGGACCTTGGTTAGTTGAAAGCTCAACGAACGCTTGCACCGTTCGATCATTTATGATCGGACGGCGTATCTCTCTCTACCACGATGGACGCATACGGAGACAAGAGCGAGCACATACCTACCAACCCTGGCAGTCGCATATTCCGCCGCATCCTCCTCTCTCGTATTTCCTCTCTTACTACGGCGATCGCCGCAAGCGCGCGGATCTAACCGTGCGTGCGTGGCGGCGCGGATCTAACTGCGTGCGAGCGGCGTGCGGCGGCGCGGATCTAACCGTGCGTGCGGCGGCGGCGGGCGCGCTGGATCTAACCGTGCGTGCGGCGGCGTGCGGCGGCGCGGATCTAACCGTGCGTGCGCCGTGGATCTAAGAGTGCCGGTGAGGTTCTAACCGTCAGAAATAGTTGAAATGTCTCTCTGTCTCTCTCTGTCTCTAACCGGTGAGGATTCTATTCTCAGATCTGTTGAATGATGAAGAACACCAAGACGGCGGCCGTGCCGACAGTGGTCATCGATGCCACGAACATTGAAGCCATCGCCTACAACATCGCTTCGACGGCGCAGACCCAGCCTTCAATGTCGGAGCCTGTTGATGTCTCACTTCCGGTGCCGAGAGTGCGAATCGATGCCAAGACGATTGAAGCCATCGTCTACAACCGCGCTGCAAAGCCGCCGATCCAGCCCTCCGCAGATCCGTCGCTGATGAAGTACACCAAGACAGCGGCGGTTCCGACACTGGTCATCGATGCCACGAACATTGAAGCCATCGCCGATAACATCGCTTCAACGTTTGATGGCGCAGATGACCGTGTTCGACGCCGCAAATTGGGATAAATTATGATAAATTTGTATTTTTCAATTTCCAAATGGGATAAAATTGTTCGAACTACTACCTCCGTCTCAAAAAAGCTTCTCCACGTTCTTGATGTGTCCATGTACATCCGTATGTATGATTTGAATTCTATCCCAACTTGATTGGGAAGATATTGATATGTATTTGATCCGGAGGCTGGTACATGCTTTCACTTTTGGGATCCCTTCACTTTTATAAAATGTTCATGCATTCTAAAATTATCGTGCGCATTACTTAGCACAAGTAGGAAATTGTACACCAAAATACAGTGCTTAGAGCCACAACAAAATACAGTGGTTAGAGCCATCTACTGAATAACAATTCTATACTAAATCGTCTACCAGAACCACATAACTGCTAGGACAGGGATGATACCTAATAAAACTGCACAGATGAATCTACTTTTCTCCTCTCCCATCACTTTAAGTTCATGTTCTAGATTTTCTACCACTTGATCAAATACGGCAAGATCTGTCTCAACTCTCAACTTCTCCTTGCGAATAAGCTCTGAATTCTTCTTTTCTTCCTCCACAATACGCTTCAGCTCGAATATCATCAGGTTTTTACGGGCCAATTCATCACCTAAATTGGCCACCTTCTCCTCCAAATCCATCCTCTGGCTACACCACTGGGTTGATTCATCTTGGTATGCAATGTACCATGGATCATCGGCTTGCCTGGCTAACTGTAACAATAATGGAAAAAAGAACAACTGAAATCACCCCAACAGGCCATGGCGGAACTTCAAATTCAACGGTAGTACAGAGAGCTGAAGCTAGATACCTGCACTTCCGACGAGGTAGGAGAAGTAGAACGTGGCCACGACATGATCGAATCCCCACCCTCGCCGGTGTACCCGCTACGACCAGACATTGAGGACTATTTCGTACCTGCAAACTCCAATAAATTACGGGAACCGAATCGATTAGGGGGCGGGGGAGGCAGAAGCGGAGGTCTTACCAAGCTATACCAATTGGTGCGCGGAACAAATCCCGGTCGTCGTGGGCGGCGGATCTGCTTGCGGCGGACTTTCCTGCGGTGGGTACAATGCGTGCGGACGAAACAAGTGCTGGAGCCGTGGTTGACGTGCAGCGCCGTAGTTCGTCCGACGCCGCCTGGGGACAGAGCCGGCGGCGCGACGAGGCGCCGGCGATGGCTGCTCCGTCCGACGGTGGGGAACGAGCTGCCAGCGGTTCTCCGGTCTAGCTTAAGAATAATTAATTAGCGAACTTGTTGCTTCTCTCTATGATATTCTCTAAAGACATATATCAGAGCGGCAATATGTGAGTTTTCCTGAAAAATAGACGACCCACTGGTCATTGGCTGCGCAGGCCCCACAGAGCGGCAATATATGATTTTTTCTCTCTAAATAAGTAGACGATCCCACTGGTCATTGGCTGCGGCAGCCACACAGAGCGACAATATGTGTCTTTTCCTGAAAAATAGACGACCCCACTGGTCATTGGCTGCGGAGGCCCCACAGAGCGGCAATATATGATTTTCTCTAAATAAATAGACGACCCCACTGGTCATTGGCTGCGGCAGCCCCACAGAGCGGCAATATATGTCTTTTCCTGAAAAATAGACGACCCCACTGGTCATTGGCTGCGGAGGCCCCACAGAGCGGCAATATATGAGTTTCTCTAAATAAATAGACGACCCCACTGGTCATTGGCTGCGGCAGCCCCACAGAGCGGCAATATATGTCTTTTCCTGAAAAATAGACGACCCCACTGGTCATTGGCTGCGGCAGCCCTATAGAGCGGCCCCATTTGTCATTGGCAGCACCGCGTATAAAATCATGAAATAAAACGGCCCACACGTCAGCGATAGATGGATGGCTGCTCCGACGTGTCTCTCGACCCCTACCCGTCAAAGACGAGACGGTCGGGGGGAGGAGCTGCCCCTGTGCGGCCTCACCCGGTCAGACTAACGGTCAAGGCCTCTGACCTGACGGCTACCGGCCGTTCCAGCACTTGTGCGTGTTTCAAACTAGAGGAGGGGAAAACTGAGGAAAAACTAAGGGACTGGGGAAAACTGAGTACAACTAACGAACCAGGGGCACGAAAATAGAAATCCCTTTTATGTAACCCTTGTACCATTTCAGCAGACCTTTCATTTGTGGAGGTAGATCCTCTTCCTGCGCAGGCTCGACGAGAGGCCCATTCTTCACATATGTCAGTACTACCTCCTTCACTGGCGCCTCATCAAGGCCTAACAGTTCACGAAGAGTAATACCTAAGTTGGCCGCTTGTTCTCTGGCACTCGTTCTGATCAATCCTGTGCTGCAGCTTCTATGATATCGGGGGCATCCGGACCGGCGGCTGTCACTATAAGCGGGGCAATCGATTGTTTACTTTGTTCCCCGAGCTGGGCAACTCGTTTCCCGCTTTTTTTACTTTCTAATTCTGCTTTCTCGGCCTCCTCCTGCTCTCTCTTCTCCTTGAACATGTGTGCTTGCTTACGAAGTTCACGTGCATAGTCGTCAGGCAGATTCTTCGCGGCTTGGGACGGTGTGTTCAAAAATGACTTAGCCCACTTCTTTTGCGCATCAGAAAATACTGGCTTGGGCTCGGGCTCTCTTTTCTTCTTGCAGTCCGCCTTCCATTTCTCATAATCAGCAGTCACGGCCGCCTCGACTTCCTCGGCAGCGTGATGGCTCCGGTACCTTTGTTATCTTAGGTACATAAGGGTCCGGGTTAATAATCCAGGACTACTTCTGCTTCTTCGCCGGAGGTGGATTGGGGGCGGCGTCTGCTTACCCGCCCGGGGCGGACTAGGGGGCGGCGGCTGCTTACCCGCCGGAGGTGAATTGGGCGGCGGCGTCGGCTGACGTGAAGGAGGTGTAGGTGAAGCACCACCACCACCACCGTAGGGGGTGGACTTGTTGGCGCCTCGCCTGGAAACTTGATAAACTTCTTTTGCCATAGAATGAAATGGCGCTTGACATCTCCAAGTCTTCTCACCCCTTCAGGTGTAGCAATGTCAATGTCCAGGTCCTCAAACCCTTGGACTATGTCCTCCACCGTGACACGAGCATAGCCATCTTGAATGGGGTTGTTGTGGTGGAGTGCTCCAGGTAAACATGGTAAAGCACTGCCGATGGCTACCTTCATGGACATGTTCCCGATAGGATAATACAGATGACATTCTTTCATCTCCTTTATATCGTCCACGGGGTAGCGAGGAGGCTCTGGTGCAGTAATTTCGACCACCAGAGGCTCGGTGCGTGAATTTCGATCGTCGGTGCACCAGCCGGTGGGGCCTCCGTGGAAGCCACGCTGCTTCTCCGCTGCTGGCTTCCGAGATCCAATGGATGATCTTCATGCTGCGCCCGAGCTGCATCTCTTTCGGCTACTAGTACACTCACGGTTTTCTTCATCACATCCATTTCCGATGCCAACCGCGCCACAACATCTGCTTCCCGATCCATCTTTCTCTTACGGCTTCTGTAACCGTACGGGTCATCATTCTGGGGGAACCCTATTTTCCACGGAATGTGCCCCATGCCTCGTACACGTCCTCCGTGTTCAGGATTCCCGAGGGCTTTTGTCAGCGCGTCGTTCTCTCTGTTGAACTTGATCTTCCCCTCTTGAGCATCCCTCATTGCATCAATAAGGGCTTGGGTGGGTTTAATTATTTTGCCCCGGTAAACACACTCCCCTGTCTCCGGGTTCAGCGATCCCCCATGCCCGTACCACCAGCTTTTGGCCCTTGGGTCCCATCCCTCCGTACCTGGACGGATTCCTCGCGCCCTCAGCTCGTTCTCCATCTTCTCCCACCTAGGCTCCCAAAGGCGATACCCTCCTGGCCCCATAATATGATTGTACTCCTTCTTAGCCGCATTTTCCTTATTTTTTTTGATATTTGAATGAACTGCTCCGATTTCTTTTGCTTCACAAATTCTGGCCAATCATGTTTCAGTTTCTCATATTGTCCTTTGAAATCCGGAGTCTTGTTCTGCTTGACAAAGTCATGGGCTAGATTTTGCTTGAATTTCCGGAATGCGTCGGACATCTTATGAAGAGCGAACTGTTTGACTAGCCTCCTCCTCTCCTTGTTTTCCTCAATCTTGTTACCCTCCTCATCAAATTTGTTGTATTCCGGAGGTAGAATGAAATGTTCCATAAGCTTCTTGAAGCAATCTTTTTTGTTCTCTTATCGACAAAAGTGAAACCAAGACGTGCCTTCTTTGGCTCATTCCACTTCTGGACGGTGATCGAGACGTTGTCTCTAACAACGGCTCCGCATTGGCTGATAAACTTGGTGGCGTTCTTGCGGGGCTCCAGCGGCCTGCCGGTTGCACCGTCGACAACCTCGATGGTACATGTTTCTCCTTGTTTCATCGTCTTGGTTGCGCCACGCTTTGACGACGTACTCGATTGTTTCGACGATCCGGCCGAGTGCTAAAATAAGAAAGAGAGTCGCGCGCGTTAGTACACACATATTTATTCAAATCAGTTAGTTTGTATCACCAGAGGCTCAATGTATATATATACCTCGGCGCCGGAGGTGGTTGCTACTTCCAATTGAAGATCGTCGTTTATCGACGTTTCTTCGGCATCATCTTGCTGACGGCCTTCATCTTGACCGTCAAGGTTCAGATAAGAAGAGATATCATCTTCTTCTTGTCCGGTCGGCACATATAGAATATCGCCGTTTATGATGCCGAACATATGGTCTTCAGCGTCCGGATCATAGCTGGCCATAATCGGGTCAGCTCTATCGTCCGCCATATGTCAGTCCTGAAAACATGTAGTCAAAACAAATTAATTGTGTATATGCCAGCATTATCACATCTCTTCTACATATAAAGAGAGAGGGCGACGAGGGAGGCGAGAGGGGGGACGCAGTGACCGCGTGACCGAGAGACCGGTAGCGGTGGCGAAAGGCGAGCGGTGGCGGTGCCGAGGACACATAACCCTCACCGCCCCCTCTCGATCCCAAAAAAAACACCATGCGTATACGGAGGGGGCGACGAGCGCTGCCGGCCCCCTCCGTATACGCGCGGTGGTTAAGTCAAATTTTAGTTAAGTCAAAAAATTTAAGACAAATTTTTTAAGTCAAATTTTGAGTTCTTTTGAAAGTGAAAAAATACAAATAATATGTTAAGTTATTTTGAGTTCTTTTAAAAGTGAAAAAATACAAATAATATGTTAAGTTATTTTGAGTTCTTTTAAAATTGAAAAAATACAAAAGGGAAAATTTAGTTCATTTTTTTGACAAACTTTTGTTAAGTTATTTTGTTAAGTTATTTTTGTTAAATTTTGTTAAGTTATTTCTTGTTAATTTAAAATTTTGTTATATATGTTAAAGTTTTTGTGAAATCGGCAATTTGGTTAAGTTACTGTTTTTGTGAAGTTCAATTTTTTTGTTAAGTTATAATTAAAGTTTTTATGAAGTTAATTATTACAAAGTTTTAATTTTTTTTGTTAAGTATAGTTAAAATTAAAAATAACAAACAAAACATAAAAAAAAAGAAAAAAAATTCTGCGGCGCCCCCTCTCTCGATCTCTTCCTCTCCCTCTCTCTGTAACAGCGCGTGCGCGGTGTGGCCGGCGGCTAGCCGCGCGCCTCCTTCTCTCTCTGTGTGATGCGCGCTCGCGCGAGGCCGGGGGCCGGCCGGGGCAGACAGGCGGGAGGGCCGGCGGCGATGAACGTTCATGAAGAACAGCGCGCGGCGGCGTGTGATGAACATCACGAAGAACGGCGGCGCGCGGCGGCGAGGACACACTCGCGGCGGCGATGCGCGGCAATGGTGCATGCGGCGGCTGGGGAAGAGATCGAAGCGCGCGCGCGGTGCGAGCCCGCCGGAGGAGAGACCTGCGAGGGCGACGAGGGACGGCGTTGATGCGACGGAGAGGGACGGCGGCGGGCGGCGAGGGCAGCCTGACGGTGCTAGTCGTCGTCTTCGGCGGAGCGCGGCAGAGACAGTCGATCGGCGCGGGGAGATGAAGTGTGAACCGCCACGCGCCGCGCGAGTTTAAATAGGGTAGGGGTACCTTTAGTCGCGGTTGTTGACCCCAACCGCGACCAAAGGGTATTTTCGCTGGTTTTTCGTTTCCCGCGGAAAAATACCCTTTAGTCGCGGTTGATGACCCCAACCGCGACCAAAGGCTATTTTTCAAATTAGTTTTCATTTCAAAATCTGAAAAATACATATAATATATCAATAAATTCAGAAAATTAAAACTAATTCATTTAAAAATCTTAAAAATACAAATAATATATCAAAAAATTCAGAAAAATAAAACTAATTCATTTCTAAATGTTAAAAATACAAATAATATATGAAAAAATTCAGGAAAATAAAACTAATTCATTTAAAAATCTTAAAAATACAAATAATATATCAAAAAATTCAGAAAATAGAACTAATTCAATTCAAAATCTTAAAAATACAAATAGTATATCAAAAATTTAAGAAAAGTAAAACTAATTCAATTCAAAATGTTAAAAATACAAATAATATATCAAAAAATCAGAAAAAAATAAAACTAATTCAATTCAAAATGTTAAAAATACGAATAGTATATCAAAAAATTAAGAAAAGTAAAACTAATTCAATTCAAAATGTTAAAAATACAAATAAGTTCTCCCCGGCCACCAGTTCTTCCCGGCAACCTATGTCTTCCCATAAGTTCTCCCCGGCCTGTCTTCCCGCCTCTTTCTTCCCGCCTCTTTCTTCCCGCCACTTTCTTCCCGCCTCTTTCTTCCCGCCACTTTCTTCCCGCCTCTTTCTTCCCGCCACTTTCTTCCCGCCTCCTGTCTTCCCGCTCCCATTTTTCCCGCCATTTGTCTCTACATATATGTAGCCCGGCTTGGCCAGCATTATCACATCTCTACAATCTCTCATCACTCTCTCATGGCTTCCACCGCACCCACTCTAACCTACCAGCAGGTGGAGGAGCTTTGCGCCTCGAACTACCCTTGCCCACCGGGCTACCGCGTCCCCGCCGGCTGGAGCCTAAGCGCCGGCGGCGTGCCGGTCCCTCCCGTCCCTCAGGGTACTGCGCGCCGGGCGGCCATCACGAACCACTACTACCTCGACCTCACGCCGGAGCAGCGGATGAATCCCCGCTGGCATCCTGATAACCAGCATACTTGGGACGCCTTCTTCATCAATCGGCGTGAGAGGGCGCTCGCCAGGTATGAGGAGGACGGTCTGCCTCCTGGAAACTTCCACGAGGCCGGTCGTCGGCTATGGTGGTATGGCCGGACTCTGCAGAGCGTCATGGACTACATCACGGCCGGCGATATCCCCCGCCTGTGCTACCCTCAGTTCGAGCCACGAGCGCCGCCCGACGATAGCGATGACAGCAGCGACGACGACGGCGTCAACTTAGAAGGCGACGACTACCAGTACAACGGCGGCGGCTATGAAGACTACGAGTATGCATATTATACGCCTAGGCAGGAGTATGACTAAATCACTCCAAATTTCATGTATCATCAGTGGTATCTCGAATCATTCGAAAATGGACACCAAACACATCACGGGTACTATAATTCACATGATCCATTCAACAAAGTTTGGTACAATAAATTATTACACATCATTTCTTCCCTTGTGTCCCTGCTTGCTTACGATTGTGCCGTATCCATGGAGCATCCTCATCATTTAACTTAATGCTTGGGTCGGTGTTCACTTTGAAGGGCGGAATTTCAGCAAACATATTATAATCTTCTGACATGTCTGTCTTGTCCTCCACTCCCACGATGTTTCTTTTCCCTGAAAGAACAATGTGGCGCTTTGGATCATCACATGATGTACTGATCGTTTTCTTATCTTTCCGTTTCCTCGGTTTGCTACTCATGTCCTTGACATAGAAAACCTGAGCGACATCTTTCGCTAGGACGAATGGTTCGTCAAGGTAACCAAGATTGTTGAAATCCACCATTGTCATTCCGTATTGCTGGTCCACCTTTACCCCACCTCCTGTTAGCTTGAACCATTTGCACCGGAACAAAGGGACCTTAAAGGAGGGTCCATAGTCAAGTTCCCATATCTCCTCTATGTAACCATAATATGTGACCTTTTGCCCATTCTCGGTTGCTGCATCAAAGCGGACACCACTGTTTTGGTTGGTGCTCTTTTTATCTTGGGCGATCGTGTAAAATGTATTCCCATTTATCTCGTACCCTTGGAAAGTCGTTATAGTCGAAGATGGTGTCTTGGCCAACATGTACAGCTGATCTACAACATGATCGTCATTCATTAAATGTTTTCTCAACCAACTGCCGAAAGTCTCCATGTGGGCCTTCCTAATCCAGGATTCAGGCTTCCCAGGGTTGTCCGAGCGTAAAATATTCTTGTGTTTCTCAAAGTACGGAGCCACCAAGCTGGAATTGGTCAGAACTGTGTGGTGTGCTTCAGTCAGAGAATGGTCGTCCATACATATCGTTGATTTCCTTCCGATCGTGCCTTTTCCACTTAGTCTCCCCTCGTGCCGCGATCGAGGAAGACCAATCGGCTTAAGGTCAGGAACAAAGTCAAGACAAAACTCAATTACCTCCTCATTTCCATAGCCCTTGGCGATGCTTCCTTCTGGCCTAGCACGGTTACAAACATATTTCTTTAATATTCCCATGAACCTCTCGAAGGGGAACATATTGTGTAGAAATACAGGACCGAGAATGGAAATCTCTTCGACTAGGTGAACCAGGAGGTGCGTCATAATATTGAAGAAGGATGGCGGGAACACCAACTCGAAACTGACAAGACATTGGATCACATCGTTCTGTAACCGTGGTAGAACTTCTGGATTGATTACCTTCTGAGAGATTGCATTGAGGAATGCACATAACTTCACAATGGCTACTCGAACATTTTCCGGCAGGAGCCCCCTCAAAGCAATCGGAAGCAATTGCGTCATAATCACGTGGCAGTCGTGAGACTTCAGGTTTTGGAACTTTTTCTCCGCCATGTTTATTATTCCCTTTATATTGGACGAGAATCCAGACGGGACCTTCATACTGCTCAGGCATTCAAAAAAGATGACCTTCTCTTCTTTGGTCAGAGCGTAGCTGGCACGACCTTGAAACCATTCCGGATGCCGGTCATCAGGGTCTTTCAAACGTTGCTGGTCCTGCCGTGCTTCCTTTGTATCATTTGTCTTCCCATACACGCCCACGAAGCTTAGGAGGTTCACGCAAATATTCTTCGTAACGTGCATCACATCGATTGCAGAGCGGACTTCTAGGACTTTCCAATATTCTAGCTCCCAGAATATAGATTTCTTCTTTCACATGGCTGCGTGCCCGTCAGCTCCCTTCGGAACTGATTGTCCGCCAGGACCCTTTCCAAAGATGACTTTCAAATCCTTGACCATATCAAATACCTCAGCACCAGTGCGTTCCGCAGGCTTCGGCCGGTGATCTGCCTTGCCGTTGTAATGCTTGCCTTTCTTTCTTACTGGATGAATTTTCGGAAGAAATCGACGATGCCCATGGTACACGTTCTTCTTACAATTTGGCAAATGTACACTTTCAGTCTGATGTAAGCAGTGCGTGCATGCATTGTATCCCTTATTTGACAGTCCCGAAAGGTTACTAAGAGCAGGCCAATCGTTGATGGTTACGAAAAGCAACGCTCGTAGGTCAAATTCCTCTTCTTTGTGCTCATCCCATACACGGACACCAGGTCTGCCCCACAGCTGTAAAAGTTCATCAACTAATGGCCTTAGGTACACATCGATGTCGTTGCCGGGTTGCTTCGGACCTAGGATGAGCACTGGCATAATAATGAACTTCCGCTTCATGCACAACCAAGGAGGAAGGTTGTAGATGCATAGAGTCACGGGCCAGGTGCTATGGCTGGAGCTCTGCTCGCCAAAAGGATTTATGCCATCTGTACTTAGAACAAATCTTATGTTCCTTGCGTCAGCTGCAAAATCTCTGAACTCTCTGTCGATCTTTCTCCATTGCGTTCCATCTGCGGGGTGTCTCAACTCCCTGTCCGACTTACGGTCCTCTTTGTGCCATCACAACAACTTGGCATGCTCTTTGTTCCTGAACAGACGTTTCAACCGAAGTATTATAGGAGCATACCACATCACCTTGGCGGGAACCCTCTTCCTGGGTTTCTCGCCCTCAACATCGTCACCAGGGTCATCGCCTCTGATCTTATAACGCAATGCAGTGCATACCGGGCATTCATTCAAATTCTCGTATTCACCGCGGTAGAGGATGCAGTCGTTGATGCATGCATGTATCTTCAGAACCTCTAAACCTAGAGGCCAGACAACCTTCTTTGTTTCGTACGTACTGGCAGGCAACTCGTTATTCTTTGGAAACATATTCTTTAACATTTTCAGCAAGTTTTCAAATGCCGAGTCAGCTACACCTGCATGTGCCTTCCATTTTAGCAAATCCAGTGTGCAGCCCAGCTTTTTCAGACCATCATCGCATCCGGGGTACAGCGCCTTTCTGTGATCCTCTAACATGCGATCCAAATTCTCCCTCTCCTTTTTAGTTTCGCAGCGTCTCCGTGCATCAGCAATGGTCCGACCAAGATCATCAACGGGCTCATCACGTGCCTCTTCTTCACCTTCCCCTTCACCTTCCCTTTCACCTTCAGTATCCTCCATGAAAGTATCACCGAAATGAGCAAGATAGCTTTCATCGATGAAATCATCCCCTTCTTCATCTTCTTCCATTATAACCCCTCTTTCTCCATGCTTGGTCCAACAATTATAGCTTGGAATGAAACCGTGCCGAAGCAGGTGCATGTGAACATCTCTTGAGGAAGAGTAAGCCTTCTGATTCTTACAGTTAACACATGGACAGATAACAAAACCCCCCTGCTTGTTCGCATTAGCCACTACGAGGAAATCTTTCAAACCCGTAGTGAACTCGCCGGAGAGTCGGTTACCATACATCCATTACCGATTCATCTGCATTATTATAATATAAAATATATAATTAACCATCATGCATTTGTTAAACTAACTAGCTACAAACAATAGAAATTAAACAATGAACTACACACATGCATATTTTATCAATGACACACATGCATGAAAGGTTCAAGTTGCTAACCGCGATCGAGGAGGAAAAAATAAATGAGGAAGCTCAAGTGTGGCTCCAACACTTCATATCATGTTTGTTTCATGCTCTTGGGGCATTTTATCAAACACCTTGTGTGCATAAAAGGAACCAAAAGCAAACCTACACCCCCTTGTGCAGCTTGTGAAGAGAAGTGGCACCAAATGGCTAAGTGTTGTGAGCTAAGGCCTTTTTATAGGGATGGTCCTTTAGTCCCGGTTGGCCTGGCCAACCGCGACTAAAGGCCTTCGGGCCAGGCCTGAGGACCTTTAGTCGCGGTTGGCCTGGCCAACCGCGACTAAAGCTCCTCCCGTCCACCAGCTGGCCAGCGAGCGCGCTGGGCCCAGCTCTTTAGTCGCGGTTCGCCACCCGAACCGCGACTAAAGACCCCATTAGTCGCGGTTCCTATATTTTGGCGACTAATGGGGTTGGACGGAAGGCCATTTTTCTACCAGTGTTGGGGAATGTATCCAGTGAAATAGACCAATATGTGGACAAGGTTTGTACATTTGTTGTGGGTCTTTAAATGGGAAATGGAAGCATCACATCAAACAAACTATTGGTACAATTTACAAAGTGAACCTCATAGCATTTTTGAATTGCACGAAAATACTTTTCAGTCCCATCGTATCTTGTTGTATGATATATGAAAGTATCTAGTGCTAACCCATCTATGGATTAGGCCGCCGATGAGGCTGGCGTTAGGGCTTACACGCGCCAGTGGTGATGGACATTTCTATCTAGACAACAATGCTAGCAAGAGGCATGACCACCTCATTGTGGTGCCTTGCACCCGCCACTACAGGAATGGGCCGATATGCTGAGGGCCGGGTACCCTCGGCGTAGCCTGTTTTGGCCGTCGGCGTAGGCTACGCCGAGGGCAGCCCTCGGCATAGCTCCTCGGCAACTACCTCCCTCGGCATAGTCACTATTGCCGTCGGTGTAGCCCGGCCCTTGGCGTAGCACGCTACGCCGACGGCAAAACCGTCGGCATACAAATTTAAAAAATTCAAATTTCTATTTTCCAAAAAAAATAAAAAAAATTCGAAAAAAAATCTTTTTGTTGATATGCCAACGGCAAAGCCCTCGGCATAGAGTTTCAAAAAAATTGAAATTTTAATTTCTTACTTGTTTAACTTTCGGCTTAACTTTCACCCAATACACTTAATCTTAGGTCAAATTACAATCATGGTTAAATTTCCCGATCGGTCACCCATCCTCACACTACTCCAGGCTCAACACGCTTAACTTCTTGGTTCCATTCGGATGAGCCTCCATTAAAGAGTTGAGACCTTGCTGATAATAATAACATATCAATCCTATTAACCCTTGGACAGTAATGTCACACCTCTTTATTTTTGAATTCCAAACAATTACTTAAGTAAACAACAATGAATATATAAGTAATAATAATATTGAATTCAAATAATAATAAAATGATTTTATTTTTGGTGTTTTTTCTATTTAATATGGAATAATTAATATCTTTAAATCGGAAAATCGAAATTCCACAAATAATATGTCTAAATCAAACAGAAAAATGAGAGGAATCTAAATATAAAATCAATATCGTCATTTGAACCTAAAATTAAAGGAATCCAAATATGACGTCCAGTTTGCCATCTGGCCAAAACGGCCCCCTCGGGACATGCGAAATGGCCGTACCGGGCGCGCTGGTGCACCGTTCGCCAACAAGCTAAACGGAAAACAATTAGCATATAAAGTGATGTGTTATAGACCTAAAAACATTTTTCGCGGAATTTATTGAGCGACGGAAAGTGTACCTCTAGTTCAAATCCGGTCAGTTTCAAGCGGATTCGGTAGGACACCGGAGGAAGCCACATGGATTTCCAAATAGCTAGCGCGCATATATGGCATGTGATATGTGGTGCGAAGGCGGTTTCCTACCACTACGCGGAGGTCTCGCGCTATACTAAATTGCGCCCCATGTAGCTGCTTCACAAAAAACCCGTTTTTGCAGCCCGAAAATGAAAAAAACCATCGCCCATGGGTCAGATTGGAAATCCGCTCCCGGGGCCTTTCTTCCCATCCAAGGGACGACACACGTGCCAAATATGACCTTGGTCCGACAAACTATGCGGTGTAATAGGTCGTTTCCTTCTCATTTGCCCTAAAAGCCATAGAACTCCGGACGTGATAGCTCTGTTTGTTAATGGTTTTCCAAAATAATTGTTTTATCCTAATTCCGACATTTGGAGTGGTTACTAGGACACATAAAATAACTCCATGTGGCTCCGCGGGATTTTCTGACTTCGTTTAAGTTACCATCTGGCCAAAACGAGCCCCCACGGAGATACGGTATGGCCGTACCGGGCGCGCTGGTGCACCCGTTCACCATTGCGCTAAACGGAAAATAATTAGCACATAAAGTGATGTCTCGTATACCTAAAAACATTTTTCCCGGAATTTATTGAGCGACGGAAAGTGTATCCCTAGTTAAAATCCGGTTACTTTCCAGCGGATTCGGCGGGACACCGCAGGAAGCCGCATGGATTCTCAGATAGCTAGCACGCACATATGACATGTGATATGTGGTGCGAAGGCGGTGTCCTACCACTATGCGGAGGTTTCGCGCAATACTAAAATGTGCCCCATGTAGTTGCTTCACAAAAAAAACCCGTTTTGGCACCCCGGAAATGAAAAAACAATCGCCCATCGGTCGGATTGAAAATCCGCTCCCGGGGCTTTTCTTCCCATCCCAGGGACCTCGCACTTGATGGCGTGTAAGACACACGTCCGTTGGGAACCGCAAGAGGAAGGTGTGATGTGTACACCGACAAGTTTTCCCTCAGTAAGAAAACAAGGTTATCGAACCAGTAGGAGTCAAGGAACACGTGAAGGTTGTTGATGGCGGAGTGTAGTGCGGCGCAACACCAGGGATTCCTGCGTCAACGTGGAACCTGCACAACACAATCAAAGTACTTTGCCCCAACGTAACAGTGAGGTTGTCAATCTCACCGGCTTGCTGAAAACAAAGGATTAGATGTATAGTGTGGAAGATGATGTTTGTTTGCGAAGAACAGTAAAGAACAAGTATTGCAGTAGATTGTATTTCAGATGTAAAGAATGGACCGGGGTCCACAGTTCACTAGTGGTGTCTCTCCGATAAGAAATAGCATGTTAGGTGAACAAATTACAGTTGGGCAATTGACAAATAGAGAGGGCATAACAATGCACATACATATCATGATGACTACTATGAGATTTAATCAGGGCATTACGACAAAGTACATAAACCGCTATCCAGCACGCATCTATGCCTAAAAAGTCCACCTTCAGGTTATCATCCGAACCCCCTCCATTAAAAAGTCCACAGTGTAGGATAACGTTGCATAGAAAACAAAAAATTTCCTACCGCGAACACGCAATCCAAGCCAAGATGCAATCTAGAAGATGGTAGCAACGAGGGGGTATCGAGTCTCACCCTTGAAGAGATTCCAAAGCCTACAAGATGAGGCTCTTGTTGCTGCGGTAGACGTTCACTTGCCGCTTGCAAAAGCGCGTAGAAGATCTTGATCACGATCGGTTCCGGCGCCACGAACGGGCAGCACCTCCGTACTCGGTCACACGTTCGGTTGTTGATGAAGACGACGTCCACCTCCCCGTTCCAGCGGGCAGCGGAAGTAGTAGCTCCTCTTGAATCCGACAGCACGACGGCGTGGTGTCGGTGGTGGTGGAGAAATCCGGCGGAGCTTCGCTAAGCGTGCGGGATGTGGTGGAGGAGAGAGAGCGCTAGGGTTTGGGGAGAGGGGGCGCCGGCCACTAAGGGGTGCGGCCACCTTGGTGGTTCTTGGGTGGCCGGCCCCCTCCCCTTGGCCCCTCATTATATAGGTGGAACCCCAAGTGTTGGTCTCCAAGTCTTCGAATAAGACCCGAACCAAAAACCTTCCATATGGTGGGGAAACCTACCCAAGTTAGGACTCCCACTAGAGGTGGGATTTCCACCTCCCATATGGGGGGGTGGCCGGCCCCCTAAGGGGGAGTCCACTTGGGACTCCTCCCCCACTAGGGTTGGCCGGCCATGGAGGTGGAGTCCCATGTGGACTCCACCTTCCTTGGTGGTTATTCCGGACTTTTCTAGAACCTTCTAGAACCTTCCATAGAACCTTCCGCGACATTTTAATTCACATAAAATGACATCCTATATATGAATCTTATTCTCCGGACCATTCCGGAACTCCTCGTGATGTCCGGGATCTCATCCGGGACTTCGAACAAATATTCGAACTCCATTCCATATTCAAGTTCTACCATTTCAACATCCAACTTTAAGTGTGTCACCCTACGGTTCGTGAACTATGCGGACATGGTTGAGTACTCACTCCGACCAATAACCAATAGCGGGATCTGGAGATCCATAATGGCTCCCACATATTCAACGATGACTTTAGTGATCGAATGAACCATTCACATACAATACCAATTCCCTTTGTCACGCGATATTTTACTTGTCCGAGGTTTGATCTTCGGTATCACTCTATACCTTGTTCAACCTCGTCTCCTGACAAGTACTCTTTACTCGTACTGTGGTATGTGGTCTCTTATGAAATTATTCATATGCTTGCAAGACATTAGACGACATTCCACCGAGAGGGCCCAGAGTATATCTATCCGTCATCGGGATGGACAAATCCCATTGTTGATCCATATGCCTCAACTCATACTTTCCGGATACTTAATCCCACCTTTATAACCACCCATTTACGCAGTGGCGTTTGATGTAATCAAAGTACCTTTCCGGTATAAGTGATTTACATGATCTCATGGTCATAAGGACTAGGTAACTATGTATCGAAAGCTTATAGCAAATAACTTAATGACGAGATCTTATGCTACGCTTAATTGGGTGTGTCCATTACATCATTCATATAATGATATAACCTTGTTATTAATAACATCCAATGTTCATGATTATGAAACTAATCATCCATTAATCAACAAGCTAGTTTAAGAGGCATACTAGGGACTTCATTGTTGTCTACATATCACACATGTACTAATGTTTCGGTTAATACAATTATAGCATGATATATAAATATTTATCATAAACATAAAGATATAAATAATAACCATTTTATTATTGCCTCTAGGGCATATATCCTTCAGTCTCCCACTTGCACTAGAGTCAATAATCTAGATTACATTGTAATATACCTAACACCCATGGCATTCTGGTGTTGGTCATGCTTTGCCCTAGGGAGAGCTTTAGTCAACGGATCTGCTACATTCAGATCAGTGTGTACTTTGCAAATCTTTACTTCTCCATCTTCGATGTACTCGCGAATCGAGTGGTAACGCAGCTTGATATGCTTCAGCCTCTTGTGTGACCTTGGTTCTTGTGCATTGGCGATGGCACCCATGTTGTCACAATAGATGACTAGTGGGTCCAATGCACTAGGAACCACACCGAGCTCTACAATGAACCTCTTCATCCATACCGCTTCTGATGAAGCCTCTGAAGCCGCTATGTACTCTGATTCTGTTGAGGATTTCGCCACCGTGCACTGCTTCGAGCTTGCCCAGCTTACTGCAGCACCATTCAATATAAACACGTACCCAGATTGTGACTTAGAGTCATCAGGATCAGTGTTCCAACTTGCATCGGTGTAACTTGTTACAACGAGCTCTTGGTCACCTCCATAACAAAGAAACATATCCTTAGTTCTTTTCAAGTACTTCAGGATATTCTTGACCGCTGTCCAGTGTTCCATTCCTGGATCACTTTGATATCTGCTAGTCAAACTAACAGCATGTGCTATATCTGGTCTTGTACATAGCATGGCATACATGATAGAGCCTACTGCCGAGGCATAGGGGATCTGACTCATCCTTTCTCTTTCTTCTGCCGTAGCCGGACCTTGAGTCTTACTCAAGACTTTGCCTGGTAACATAGGTAAAAATCCTTTCTTACTTTCGTCCATTCTAAACTTCTTTAGAATCTTGTCCAGGTATGTACTTTGTGATAGCCCTATTAGGCGTCTTGATCTATCTCTATAAATCTTGATGCCTAATATATACGATGCTTCACCAAGGTCTTTCATTGAAAAACTATTATTCAAATAACCTTTTACACTGCTTAATAGTTCTATATCATTCCCAATCAATAATATGTCATCTACATATAATATCAGGAATGCTACAGAGCTCCCACTCACTTTCTTGTAAATACAGGCCTCTCCATGACACTGTATAAACCCGAAGTCTTTGATCACTTTATCAAAGCGTCGGTTCCAACTTCTCGATGCTTGCTTCAGTCCATAAATTGAACGCTGAAGTTTGCATACTTTGTCAGCATTTTTAGGATCGACAAAACCTTTGGGTTGTACCATATACAACTCTTCCTCAATGTCTCCATTAAGGAACGCCGTTTTGACATCCATCTGCCAAATCTCATAATCGAAAAATGCAGCTATTGCTAACAAAATCCTCACAGATTTTAGCTTCGCTACAGGTGAGAAAGTCTCATCGTAGTCAACACCTTGAATTTGTCGGAAACCCTTTGCGACAAGTCGAGATTTATAGACAGTAATATTACCATCAGCATCTATTTTTCTCTTGAAGATCCATTTATTCTCGACAGCCTTTCGGCTATCAGGTAAGTCTACCAAGGTCCATACTTTGTTATCATACATGGATCCCATTTCGGATTTCATGGCTTCTTGCCATTTGTTGGAATCTGGGCTCATCATCGCTTCTTCATACGTCGCAGGGTCTTCATCATTGTTGTCCACAATCATGACATTTAGACAAGGATCATACCAATCAGGAGTGGCACGTTCCCTTGTCGATCTGCGAGGTTCAGTAGCTATCTCGTTTGAAGTTTCATGATCATTATCATTAGCTTCCTCTGTTGTTGGTGTAGGCGGCATATGAACATCTTCCGGTACTGCGCTACTCTGATCAACTAGTGAAGATTCATCAATCTCATCGAGTTCTACTTTTCTTCCAGTCACTTCTTTAGTTGGAAATTCTTTCTCAAGAAAGGTTCCGTTCTTAGCAACAAAGATTTTGCCTTCGGATCTGTGATAGAAAGTGTACCCTATAGTTTCCTTAGGGTATCCTATGAAGACGCATTTCTCCGCTTTGGGTTCTAGCTTGTCCGGTTGTAACTTCTTTACATAGGCTTCGCAACCCCAAACTTTAAGGAACGACAGCTTAGGTTTCTTATTAAACCATAATTCATACGGTGTCGTTTCAACGGATTTTGATGGTGCTCTATTTAAAGTGAATGCGGCTGTCTCTAATGCATAACTCCAGAATGATAACGGCAAATCAGTAAGAGACATCATAGAACGAACCATATCTAAGAGAGTTCGATTACGACGTTCGGACACACCGTTTCGTTGTGGTGTTCCCGGCGGTGTCAATTGTGAAAGTATTCCGCATTTCTTTAAATGCATGCCAAACTCATAACTCAGATATTCACCTCCGAGATCAGATCGTAGAAATTTAATCTTCTTGTTACGTTGATTTTCTACTTCACTTTGGAATTCCTTAAACTTCTCAAAAGTCTCGGATTTATGTTTCATGAAATAGATATACCCATATCTACTCAGATCATCTGTGAAGGTTAGAACATAACGATAACCACCGCGCGATGCTACACTCATTGGTCCGCACACATCGGTATGTATGATTTCCAATAAGTCAGTAGCTCGCTCCATAATACCAGAGAATGGAGTCTTAGTCATTTTTCCCATTAGACATGCTTCACATCTATCAAGTGACTCAAAGTCAAGTGATTCAAGTAATCCATCGGTATGGAGTTTCTTCATGCGTTTCACTCCAATATGACCAAGACGACAGTGCCACATATAAGTAGAATTATCATTCAATTTAATTCGCTTAGCATCAATGTTATGTATATGTGTATCACTACTATCGAGATCTAACAGAAATAAGCCATTCTTTTCAGATGCTCGACCATAAAGATATTATTCATAAAAATAGAACAACCATTATTCTCAGACTTGAATGAATAACCGTCTTGCATTAAACAAGATCCAGATATAATGTTCATGCTCAACGCGGGTACAAAATAACAATTATTGAGGCTTAAAACTAATCCCGAAGGTAGATGTAGAGGAAGTGTGCCGACAGCGATCACATCGACTTTGGATCCATTTCCAACGTGCATGGTCACTTCATCTTTTAGTAGTCTTCATTTATTCTTTAGTTCCTGTTTCGAGTTACAAATATGAGCAACCGAACCAGTATCAAATACCCAGGTACTAGTACGAGAACAAGTAAGATAAACATCTATAACATGTATATCAGATATACCTTCTTTCTTCTTCTTGACAAGGCCGCTCTTCAGATCCGCCAAATACTGTGAGCAATTACGCTTCCAGTGTCCCTTCTCCTTGCAGTAATAGCACTCAGCATCAGGCTTAGGGCCAGTCTTAGGTTTCACAGGAGGCGTGGCAGCTTTCTTGCCACCCTTCTTGAATTTGCCTTTAGACTTGCCCTGTTTCTTAAAACTGGTGGTCTTGTTGACCATCAACACTTGGTGCTCTTTCTTGATCTCAATCTCAGCAGCTTTAAGCATTGAGAAAAGTTCAGGTAACTCTTTGTTCATGTTCTGCATATTGTAGTTCATCACAAAGTTCTTGTAACTAGGTGGCAGTGATTGAAGGATACGATTAATCCCCAGTCTGTTAGGAATAACTATTTCCAAGTCACTGAGTTTCTTCGCATGCCCGGTCATAACGAGCATGTGCTCACTAACGGAGCTACCTTCTTCCATCATGCAACTGAAGAAGTGTTTCGATGCTTCATAGCATTCCACGGCCGCATGAGTCTCAAATATAGTCTTCAACTCATTGATTAACTCATGTGGATCGTGGTGCTCAAAACGTTTTTGAAGATCGGCTTCCAGACTGCATAAGATGGCACACTGAACTTGAGAGTACCGAGTTTTCCGAGTTGCGTAAACAGCTTTTACTTCATCGGTTTCAGTTTCTGCAGGAGGGTCACCTAGCGGTGCATCAAGCACATATTGCAGATTTCCGCCATTGAGGAAAATCCTCACATGACGGAACCAGTCGGTGAAGTTGCTACCATTGCTCTTAAGCTTTTCTTTCTCTAGGAACTGGTTAAAATTGATTGAGGACGCCATATCTACAACATATTTGCAATAGTTTAGACTAATGTTTATGACAAATTGAGTTCAAATTTTAATTCAATATAATTAAAAACTAGGTGAACTCCCACTCAAAACAATATCCCTCGCATTGTCTTAGTGATCACACGAACCAAATCCACCACACCAAAGTCCGATCATCACGAGACAAGGTGTGATTTCAATGGCGAACATTCAAAGTGTTCATCATATCAACCATATGATTCATGCTCTACCTTTCGGTATCTCGTGTTCCGAGACCATGTCTGTACATGCTAGGCTCGTCAAGGCCACCTTAGTATCCGCATGTGCAAAACTGTCTTGCACCCGTTGTATGCACTTGTTGATTCTATCACACCCGATCATCACGAGATGCTTCGAAACGACAAGTCTTGGCAACGGTGCTACTAAGGATGAACACTTTATTATCTTGAGATTTTAGTGAGAGGGATCATCTTATAATGCTACCGTCACGATCTAAGCAAAATAAGATGCATAAAAGGATTAACATCACATGCAGTTCATATGTGATATGATATGGCCCTTTTGTCTTTGCGCCTTTGATCTTCATCTCCAAAGCACGGACATGATCTCCATCATCAACGGGCATGATCTCCATCATCGTCGGCGAAGCACCAAGGTCAATGGCGCCGTCTTCATGATTGTCCTCCATGTAGCAACTATTACAACTACTTTGAAATACTACTCAACATGAAATTTAAAGACAACCATAAGGCTCCTGCCGGTTGCCACAATACAATAATGATCATCTCATACATAGTCATCATCACATTATGGCCATATCACATCACCAAACCCTGCAAAAACAAGTTAGACGTTCTCTAATTTGGTTTGCATATTTTACGTGGTTTAGGGTTTTCGAGTAAGATCCAATCTACCTACGAACATGAACCACAACGGTGATACTAGTGTTGTCAATAGAAGAGTAAATTGAATCTTCACTATAGTAGGAGAGACAGACACCCGCAAAGCCACTTATGCAATACAAGTTGCATGTCGAGCGTGGAGCAAATCTCATGAACGCGGTCATGTAAAGTTAGCCTGAGCCGCTTCATCCCACTATGCCACAAAGATGCAAAGTACTCAACTAAAGATAACAAAAGCATCAACGCCCACAAACCATTGTGTTCTACTCGTGCAACCATCTATGCATAGACACGGCTCTGATACCACTGTAGGATAACGTTGCATAGAAAAAAAAAATTTCCTACCGCGAACACGCAATCCAAGCCAAGATGCAATCTAGAAGATGGTAGCAACGAGGGGGTATCGAGTCTCACCCTTGAAGAGATTCCAAAGCCTACAAGATGAGGCTCTTGTTGCTGCGGTAGATGTTCACTTGCCGTTGCAAAAGCGCGTAGAAGATCTTGATCACGATCGGTTCCGGCGCCACGAACGGGCAGCACCTCCGTACTCGATCACACGTTCTGTTGTTGATGAAGACGACGTCCACCTCCTCGTTCCAGCGGGCAGCGGAAGTAGTAGCTCCTCTTGAATCCGACAGCACGACGGCGTGGTGTCGGTGGTGGTGGAGAAATCCGGCGGAGCTTCGCTAAGCGTGCGGGATGTGGTGGAGGAGAGAGACCGCTAGGGTTTGGGGAGAGGGGGCGCCGGCCACTAAGGGGTGCGGCCACCTTGGTGGTTCTTGGGTGGCCGGCCCCCTCCCCTTAGCCCCTCATTATATAGGTGGAACCCCAAGTGTTGGTCTCCAAGTCTTCGAATAAGACCCGAACCAAAAACCTTCCATATGGTGGGGAAACCTACCCAAATTAGGACTCCCACTAGAGGTGGGATTTCCACCTCCCATATGGGGGAGTGGCCGGCCCCCTAAGGGGGAGTCCACTTGGGACTCCTCCCCCACTAGGGTTGGCCGGCCATGGAGGTGGAGTCCCATGTGGACTCCACCTTCCTTGGTGGTTTCTTCCGGACTTTTCTAGAACCTTCTAGAACCTTCCATAGAACCTTCCGCGACATTTTAATTCACATAAAATGACATCCTATATATGAATCTTATTCTCCGGACCATTCCGGAACTCCTCGTGATGTCCGGGATCTCATCCGGGACTTCGAACAAATATTCGAACTCCATTCCATATTCAAGTTCTACCATTTCAACATCCAACTTTAAGTGTGTCACCCTACGGTTCGTGAACTATGCAGACATGGTTGAGTACTCACTCCGACCAATAACCAATAGCGGGATCTGGAGATCCATAATGGCTCCCACATATTCAACGATGACTTTAGTGATCGAATGAACCATTCACATGCAATACCAATTCCCTTTGTCACGCGATATTTTACTTGTCCGAGGTTTGATCTTCGGTATCACTCTATACCTTGTTCAACCTCGTCTCCTGACAAGTACTCTTTACTCGTACCGTGGTATGTGGTCTCTTATAAACTTATTCATATGCTTGCAAGACATTAGACGACATTCCACTGAGAGGGCCCAGAGTATATCTATCCGTCATCGGGATGGACAAATCCCACTGTTGATCCATATGCCTCAACTCATACTTTCCGGATACTTAATCCCACCTTTATAACCACCCATTTACGCAGTGGCGTTTGATGTAATCAAAGTACCTTTCCGGTATAAGTGATTTACATGATCTCATGGTCATAAGGACTAGGTAACTATGTATCGAAAGCTTATAGCAAATAACTTAATGACGAGATCTTATGCTACGCTTAATTGGGTGTGTCCATTACATCATTCATATAATGATATAACCTTGTTATTAATAACATCCAATGTTCATGATTATGAAACTAATCATCCATTAATCAACAAGCTAGTTTAAGAGGCATACTAGGGACTTCATTGTTGTCTACATATCACACATGTACTAATGTTTCGGTTAATACAATTATAGCATGATATATAAATATTTATCATAAACATAAAGATATAAATAATAACCATTTTATTATTGCCTCTAGGGCATATCTCCTTCACACACTTCACTAGTGGTGTCTCTTCGATAAGAAATAGCATGTTGGGTGAACAAATTACAGTTGGACAATTGACAAATAAAGAAGGCATAACAATGCACATACATATATCACGATGAGTACTATGAGATGTAATCAGGGCATTACGACAAAGTACATAGACCGCTATCCAGCATGCATCTATGCCTAAAAAGTCCACCTTCAGGTTATCTTCCGAACCCCTTCCAGTATTAAGTTGCAAACAACAGACAATTGCGTTAAGTATGGTGCGTAATGTAATCAACACAATTATCCTTAGACAAAGCATTGATGTTTTATCCCTAGTGGCAACAGCACATCCACAACCTTAGAACTTTCTGTCACTGTCCCAAATTCAATGGAGGCATGAACCCACTATCGAGCATAAATACTCCCTCTTGGAGTCACAAGTATCAACTTGGCCAGAGCCTCTACTAGCAACGGAGAGCATGCAAGAACATAAACAACATATATGATAGATTCATAATCAACTTGACATAGTATTCAATATTCATCGGATCCCAACAAACACAACATGTAGCATTACAAATAGATGATCTTGATCATGATAGGCAGCTCACAAGATCTAACCTGATAGCACAATGAGGAGAAGAGAACCATCTACGTACTGCTATGGACCCATAGTCCAGGGGTGAACTACTCACACATCGATCCGGAGGCGATCATGGTGATGAAGAGACCTCCGGGAGATGATTCCCCTCTCCGGCAGGGTGCCGGAGGCGATCTCCTGAATCCCCCGAGATGGGATTGGCGGCGGCGGCGTCTCTGGAAGGTTTTCCGTATCGTGGCTCTCGGTACTGGGGTTTTCGCGACGAAGGCTTTAAGTAGGCAGAAGGGCGGAGTCGGAAGGATGACGAGGGGGCCACACCATAGGGCGGCGCGAGCCCCCCTTGTCCGCGCGGCCCTGTGGTGTCGGCGCCCCGTCGCCCCACTTCGTTTCCCTTTCGGTCTTCTGGAAGCTTCGTGGAAAAATAAGACCCTGGGGTTGATTTCGTCCAATTTCGAGAATATTTCCTTTGTAGGATTTCTGAAACCAAAAACAGCAGAAAACAGCAACTGGCTCTTCGGCATCTCGTCAATAGGTTAGTGCCGGAAAATGCATAATAATGACATAAAGTGTGTATAAACATGTGAGTATCATCATAAAAGTAGCATGGAACATAAGAAATTATAGATACGTTTGGGACGTATCAAGCATCCCCAAGCTTAGTTCCTACTCGCCCTCGAGTAGGTAAACGATAACAAGGATAATTTCTGAAGTGACATGCTATCATAATCTTGATCAATACTATTGTAAAGCATATGAGATGAATGCAGCGATTCGAAGCAATGGCAAAGACAATGGGTAAACAAATGAATCATATAGCAAAGACTTTTCATGAATAGTACTTTCAAGACAAGCATCAATCAGACTTGCATAAGAGTTACTCATAAAGCAACAGATTCTTAGTAGAAAGCTTTGAAGCAACACAAAGGAAGATATAAGTTTCAGCAGTTGCTTTCAACTTCAACATATTTATCTCATGGATAATTGTCAACACAAAGTAATATAACAAGTGCAATAGGTAAACATGTAAGAATCAATGCACACAGTTCACACAAGTGTTTGCTTCTAAGATAGAAAGAAGTAGGTAAACTGACTCAACAATAAAGTAGAAGATAGGCCCTTCGCAGAGGGAAGCATGGATTACTATATTTGTGATAGAGCTTTTCATTTTGAAAACATAGAAACAATTTTGTCAACGGTAGTAATAAATCATATGTGTTATGTATAAGACATCCTATAAGTTGCAAGCCTCATGCATAGATTACCAATAGTGCCCGCACCTTGTCCTAATTATCTTGGATTTACATGGATTATCATTGCATAACATATGTTTCAACCAAGTGTCACAAAGGGGTACCTCTATGCCGCGTGTACAAAGGTCTAAGGAGAAAGTTCGCATTGGATTTCTCGCTTTTTGATTATTCTCAACTTAGACATCCATACCGGGACAACATAGACAACAGATAATGGACTCCTCTTTAATGCATAAGCATTCAACAATAGATAAAATTCTCATAAGAGATTGAGGATTAATTGTCCAAACTGAAACTTCCACCATGGATCATGGCTTTAGTTAGCGGCCCAATGTTCTTCTCTAACAATATGCATACTCAAACAATTTGATCATGAAAATCGCCCTTACTTCAGACAAGACGAACATGCATAGCAACTCACATGATATTCAACAAAGGTGTAAAGTTGATGGCGTCCCCAGAAACATGGTTACCGCTCAACAAGCAACTTATTAAGAAATAAGATACATAGCTACATATTCTTCACCACAATAGTTTTTAAGGCTATTTTTCCAATGAGCTATATATTGCAAAGACAAAGGATAGAATTTTAAAGGTAGCACTCAAGTAATTTACTTTGAAATGGAAGATAAATACCATGTAGTAGGTAGGTATGGTGGACACAAATGGCATAGTTTTTGTCTCAAGGATTTGGATGCACGAGAAGAATTCCCTAACAATACAAGGCTAGGCTAGCAAGGTTGTTTGAAGCAAACTCAAGTATAAAACGGTACAGCAAAGTTTACATATGAACATATAGCAAGCATTATAAGAATTTACATCGTCTCCTTGTTGTTCAAACACCTTAACAAGAAAATATCTAGACTCTAGAGAAACTAATCATGCAAACCAAATTTTAACAAGCTCTATGTAGTTATTCATTAATGGGTGCAAGGTACATGATGCAAGAGCTTAAACATGATCTATATGAGCACACCAATTGCCAAGTATCAAATTATTCAAGACATTATACCATTTACCACATGCACCATTTTCTGTTTGCAACCATATAACAATGAACAAAGTAGTTTCAACCTTCGCCATGAACATTAAGAGTAAAGCTAAGAACATATGTGTTCATATGAAACAGCGGAGAGTTTCTCTCTCCCACACAAGGAATGCTAGGATCCGATTTTATTCAAACAAAACAAAAACAAAAACAAAAAGACGATCCAAGTAAAGCACATAGGATGTGACGGAATAAAAATATAGTTTCACTAGAGGTGACCTGATAAGTTGTCGATGAAGAAGGGATGCCTTGGGCATCCCCAAGCTTAGGTGCTTGTCTTCTTAAAATATGCAGGGATGAACCACGGGGGCATCCCCAAGCTTAGACTTTTCACTCTTCTTGATCATATTGTATCATCCTCCTCTCTTGACCCTTGAAAACTTCCTCCACACCAAACTCAAAACAAACTCATTAGAGGGTTAGTGCATAATTGAAAATTCATATATTCAGAGGTGACATAATCATTCTTAACACTTCTGGACATTGCACAAAGCTACTGAAAGTTAATGGAACAAAGAAATCCATCAGGCAATGCGAAATAAAAGGCAGAATCTGTAAAAACAGAACAGTCCGTAAAGACGAATTTTTCAGGGGCACTTAACTTGCTCAGATGAAAATGCTCAAATTGAATGAAAGTTGCGTACATATCTGAGGATCACGCACGTAAATTGGTGGATTTTTATAAATTTTCTACAGAAGGGGCTGCTCAATTTCGTGACAGTAAGAAATCTGTTTCTGCGCAGTAATCCAAATCTAGTATTGACTTTACTATCAAAGACTTTACTTGGCACAACAATGCAATAAAATAAAGATAAGGAGAGGTTGCTACAGTAGTAACAACTTTCAAGACTCAAATATAAAATAATAATGCAGAAGTAAAATAATGGGTTGTCTCCCATAAGCGCTTTTCTTTAACGCCTTTCAGCTAGGAGCAGAAAGTGTGAATCAAGTATTATCGAGAGATGAAGCATTGACATCGTAATTTTCACAATTTGTCACATTAGGTATCTTAGATGCTCCATTATCCATAGTGGTACTAAGGGCTTTGTCAATTTTAGGCCTATAATAATTTTTTGGCTTAGGCACTTTAGAGACATACATGAACTTTTGCTCCTTACCCACATAAGCTTTCTCCTTAAACTTAAGAGAAGAAAAAGTTGAACCCAACGTTCCCATAGCTTCTTCAAGTTCACTAATCCTATGGGTTCGATTATCATGAGTAGCACAAGTTTCTAAAATGGCAATTCTCTCATTGATTCCACTTAGAGTTTTATCAAGTTTATCAGTGTTATTAAGTAATATTCCCAATTTAGTCTCAACACTTGGAAGATTTTTCTCTATGGCTTCCAACTTTTTCATGATACCTTCAAGAGAGATTTCAATTTTATCTTCATTAACAGGTGGTATTCCAACTAAACTCTCAATAATGCAACTAGCTTCTAAAGCAGGAGTGCCTAGGAAATTACCTCCCGCAAGAGTATCAAGAACATACCTATTCCAGCTAGAGGTACCAACATAAAAGTTCCTAAGTAGTATAATAGTGGAGTGTTTCTTAATGCACCTATGATGAGCATCAATAATTCTATACCAAGCATCTTTAAAACTTTCTCCCCCTTGTTGCTTAAACGAACGGACTTCAACTTCAGGATTACTCATTTTTAGCAGCAGTAAATAAATCAAACTAAATAAAGTAAATGCAAGTAACTAATTTTTTTGTGTTTTCAATATAGAGAACAAGACAGTAAATAAAGTAAAACTAGCAACTATTTTTTTTGTATTTTTGATATAGAGAGCAAACAAAGCAGTAAATAAAATAAAGTAAAGCAAGACAAAAACAAAGTAAAGAGATTTGATGTGGGAGACTCTCCTTGCAGCGTGTCTTGATCTCCCTGGCAACGGCGCCAGAAAACTGTTGCAGGCGTGTAGTTGACGTGGGAGTTAGAAATCTTCGTGGTCTAACTTTTCTTCAGGTCCCTGACAACGGCGCCAGAAAACTGTCTTGATGGCGTGTAAGACACACGTCCGTTGGGAACCCCAAGAGGAAGGTGTGATGTGTACAGCGACAAGTTTTCCCTCAGTAAGAAATCAAGGCTATCGAACCAGTAGGAGTCAAGGAACACATGAAGGTTGCTGATGGCGGAGTGTAGTGCGGCGCAACACCAGGGATTCTGGCGCCAACGTGGAACCTGCACAACACAATCAAAGTACTTTGCCCCAACGTAACAGTGAGGTTGTCAATCTCACCGGCTTGCTGAAAACAAAGGATTAGATGTATAGTGTGGAAGATGATGTTTGTTTGCGAAGAACAGTAAAGAACAAGTATTGCAGTAGATTGTATTTCATATGTAAAGAATGGACCGGGGTCCACAGTTCACTAGTGGTGTCTCTCCGATAAGAAATAGCATGTTGGGTGAACAAATTACAGTTGGGCAATTGACAAATAAAGAAGGCATAACAATGCACATACATATATCACGATGAGTACTATGAGATTTAATCAGGGCATTACGACAAAGTACATACACCGCTATCCAGCATGCATCTATGTCTAAAAAGTCCACCTTCAGGTTATCATCCGAACCCCTTCCAGTATTAAGTTGCAAACAACAGACAATTGCATTAAGTATGGTGCGTAATGTAATCAACACAAATATCCTTTGACAAAGCATTGATGTTTTATCCCTAGTGGCAACAGCACATCCACAACCTTAGAACTTTCTGTCACATCGTCCTGCATTCAATGGAGGCATGAACCCACTATCGAGCATGAATACTCCCTCTTGGAGTCACAAGTATCAACTTGGCCAGAGCCTCTACTAGCAACGGAGAGCATGCAAGAACATAAACAACATATATGATAGATTGATAATCAAATTGACATAGTATTCAATATTCATCGGATCCCAACAAACACAACATGTAGCATTACAAATAGATGATCTTGATCATGATAGGCAGCTCACAAGATCTAACCTGATAGCACAATGAGGAGAATACAACCATCTAGCTACTGCTATGGACCCATAGTCCAGGGGTGAAATACTCACACATCGATTCGGAGGCGATCATGGTGATGAAGAGACCTCCGGGAGATGATTCCCCTCTCCGGCAGGGTGCCGAAGGCGATCTCCTGAATCCCCCGAAATGGGATTGGCGGCGGCGGCGTCTATGGAAGGTTTTCCGTATCGTGGCTCTCGGACTGGGGTTTTTGCGACGAAGGCTTTAAGTAGGCGAAAGGGCGGAGTCGGAAGGCTGAAAAAGGGGGCCACACCATAGGGCAGCGCGGGCCCCCCTTGGCCGCGCGGCCCTGTGGTGTCGGCGCCCCGTCGCCCCACTTCGTTTCCCTTTCGGTCTTCTGGAAGCTTCGTGGAAAAATAAGACCCTGGGCGTTGATTTCGTCCAATTCCGAGAATATTTCCTTTGTAGGATTTCTGAAACCAAAAACAGCAGAAAACAACAACTGGCTCTTTGGCATCTCGTCAATAGGTTAGTGCCGGAAAATGCATAATAATGACATAAAGTGTGTATAAAACATGTGAGTATCATCATAAAAGTAGCATGGAACATAAGAAATTATAGATACGTTTGGGACGTATCACACGTGCAAATTATAGCCTTGTTCCGACAAACTATACGGTGTCACGGGGCGTTTACTACTCATTTCCCCTAAAAGCCATAAAACTCCGGACTTGATAGCCCTGTTCGTGAAGGGTATTCCAAAATAATTGTCGTATCCTAATTCCGTCTTTCAGTGGTTACTAGGACACATAAAATGACACCATGCGGCTCCGCGGGATTTTTGGACTTCGTTTAAATTGCCATCTGACCAAAACGAGCCCCCGCGGAGATACGGTATGGCCGTACCGGGCGCGCTGGTGCACCCGTTCACTATCGCACTAAACGAAAAACAATTAGCATATAAAGTGATGTGTCGTAGATCTAAAAACATTTTTCCCGGAATTTATTGAGCGACGAAAAGTGTAGCCCTAGTTCAAATCCGATCACTTTCCAGCGGATTCGGTGGGACACCGCAGAAAGCCGCATGGATTCCCAGATAGCTAGCACGTACATATGGCACGTGATATGTGGTGCGAAGGCGGTGTCCTACCACTACGCGGAGGTCTCGCACAATACTAAAATGCGCTCCATGTAGCTGCTTCACAAAAAAAAACCTGTTTTGGTACCCCAAAAATGAAAAAACCATCGCCCATGGGTTGGATTCGAAATCCGCTCCCGGGGCCTTGCTTTCCATCCCAGGGACCATGCACGTGCAAAATATGGCCTCATTCCGACAAACTATGCGGTGTCACGGGGCGTTTCCTACTAATTTCCCCTAAAAGCCATAGAACTCCGGACTTGGTAGCCTTGTTCGTGAAGGGTTTTTCAAAATAATTTTCGTATTCCAATTCCGTCTTTTGGAGTGGTTACTAGGACACATAAAATAACGCCATACGGCTCCGCGGGATTTTTTGACTTCGTTTAAATTGCCATCTGGCCAAAACGGGAACCCGATGACATATAAGAAAGTGTTTGAATTGTTACTATGTTAACATGGTACTATACATGATTCAAATATGCATGATTTTGACATAAATGATAGAGGATGTTTTTATGAACATTTTGATACCTTATACGCATTTTTCTGACATCATATGAATTAGTTATGATTTTTACAAAATTAGACAAATTTGAAAAATAGTCTACGCCGAGGGTGGCCGTCGGCGTAACCTGTCTACGCCTAGGGCCAAAGATATGCCGAGGGCTGCCCTCGGCGTAGACCTCGCTACGCCGATGGCATTGCTACACCGATGGTCGAATGGGGAGGCTGGCCAGGCCAGGCCATACGCTGAGGGCCCCGACTTTTGGCCGTCGGCGTATAAAAGGCCCTCGGCGTATCGCGCCATTCCTGTAGTGCGCAAAGCTATGCTGGTGCTCTCCTTCTGTCATGGTGTTGTGCTCTCCACTTTGAGGGGAATTGGGGAAGTTCGGGAAAGAAGAGGGTATTTGGAGGGAGAAAGATGAAAAAATTCACCACCATAGAGAAAGACTAGAAACAACACACGACCCAACAAGACTTTGAAGACAACCATGACTGAAGAGCAGACATCGCATGGAGGAAGGCCGCCACAAGCTTGGACCAAACCATATGCACAAGTATAGTCACGAACTCTTTGAGCGATCATGCCACACTGTCATTTCTGCCGGAAATGTCTTCACCTAGGCCATAAAATGAGGAACCATGAGGGTGGAAGGGAACAAATCAGGGCAGCATCGTGAGAGCATATTCTGGTATCCATCGAACTTGCTCGTGTACTAGCATGTGATTTGACAAAAATAAGGTGGTGATTGGTGGATGCTTCCTAGCTAGTAATAGTTAAAAATGTCAACCGTTTGCTGTTAGTCTTCCTGCAACTAGTGGTTACAAAAATCGTCCAGCACACAACTTGCCATTTTAAAAAAGGATTTCCAGTATTTTTTTTTACTTGGGAGTTGGGACAACATTTTGGGATAAACAAGACTTCCACTATATACGCAAGACTTCACGAATGCTCAAGTCAATAAAAAACCTGAGCCTCCTAGCCGCCAGCTGACGCGTCGTGGGTCTCCACAGATAGGTTGGCAATGAATATTTTCATTCGGATATGATGGGATTGGGAAGTACTTTTGGTGCAGTTGGACGATGGTACCAGGTTCACTTTTTGTAAATCTAGTATATCATACTGTAGTATTCTATTCTCGATACATTTATTAATTTGTAGAATTTCAATGCAAAACAATGTATTAGATCTATTTGATATTAAATTCTCTATTATACGGTATCTACAAGTAATACTATCATACTCTTTCTCATGTTTAATTGCATGCATAAAATGTATGATACAAAGTATAATAATTTTATAGTGGGTAGTTTTCGATCAGATGCGGTCATTTCCCATGCAAAGACCACAACAAATGGGTGCAGATGGTTCAGGGATGTTACACTTCATGCATGGCATGTCGCAAAATAAAATTCTTTCTCCGAAGCAGGACTTGGAATTGTTTCACAAATGTAGCATATTGTGGATACATACCATTGGCTAGTGTTAGACTGTATATAATACGGAGTAGTTGTACATTGTCTGTAATTTGTATTGTACACATATTGTGTACCCCTCTATATAATGAGATAGCCGCACCCACGTTTAGGGTGTCGAGCAGTTGCCCCAATACACGTTTTACATGGTATCAGATTAGGTTTAGGTCATGATGTCTTCCGCTGCCCTTGGCTCGGCCGCCGCCGCCGCCCTGTCGGTTCCTGCTAGCGCCGGCGCCGTGCCGTCGCCCTTCCCTGCCGCTCCTGCCTCGCCGTTCCTGGTGTCCCAGCCTCTTGCCTGGGCGCGCTCTCGGCTGCCGTCGTCCACGATGGCCGCAGCCCATGCTGAGCCCTCGATCCCTACTGGATCCGTTCCGCCCGATCCTGTCGTGCCGATCGGGTCTTCCGCTCACGCCGTGCCGCCGTCGCCTGGTGATCTTCCGCCTCCGTTGCAGCTGTATGGCGCCCCTCCGCCCTCGTACTATGGGCAGTACGGTGCCCATGGAGGGTGGCCATCTGCCCCGCCATCGCTTGCCTATGCTGCTTGATACGCGTACAGCACGCGTCCGTTGGGAACCCCAAGAGGAAGGTGTGATGCGTATAGCGGCAAGTTTTCCCTCAGTATGAAACCAAGGTTTATCGAACCAGTAGGAGCCAAGAAGCACGTTGAAGGTTGATGGCGGCGAGATGTAGTGCGGCGCAACACCAGGGATTCCGGCGCCAACGTGGAACCTGCACAACACAACCAAGATACTTTGCCCCAACGAAACAGTGAGGTTGTCAATCTCACCGGCTTGCTGTAACAAAGGATTAGATGTATAGTGTGGATGATGATTGTTTGCAGAGAACAGTAGAACAATTGCAGTAGATTGTATTTAAGATGTAAAGAATAGGACCGGGGTCCACAGTTCACTAGTGTTGTCTCTCCCATAAGATAAATAGCATGTTGGGTGAACAAATTACAGTTGGGCAATTGACAAATAGAGAGGGCATGACCATGCACATACATGATATGATAAGTATAGTGAGATTTAATTGGGCATTACGACAAAGTACATAGACCGCTATCCAGCATGCATCTATGCTTAAAAAGTCCACCTTCAGGTTCTCATCCGAACCCCTTCCAGTATTAAGTTGCTAACAACAGACAATTGCATTAAGTATGGTGCGTAATGTAATCAATAACTACATCCTCGGACATAGCATCAATGTTTTATCCCTAGTGGCAACAGTACATCCATAACCTTAGAGGTTTCTGTCACTCCCAGTTCACGGAGACATGAACCCACTATCGAGCATAAATACCCCCTCTTGGAGTTAAGAGTAAAAACTTGGCCAGAGCCTCTACTAATAACGGAGAGCATGCAAGATCATAAACAACACATAGATATAAATTGATAATCAACATAACATGGTATTCTCTATTCATCGGATCCCAACAAACACAACATATAGCATTACAGATAGATGATCTTGATCATGTTCGGCAGCTCACAAGACCCCACAATTAATCACAATGAGGAGAAGACAACCATCTAGCTACTGCTATGGACCCATAGTCCAGGGGTAGACTACTCACACATCACTCCGGAGGCGACCATGGCGGCGTAGAGTCCTCCGGGAGATGATTCCCCTCTCTGGCAGGGTGCCGGAGGCGATCTCCTGAATCCCCCGAGATGGGATTGGCACTGGGGGTTTCTGGAAGGTTTTCCGTATCGTGGCTCTCGGTACTGGGGGTTTCGCGACGAAGGCTATTTGTAGGCGGAAGGGCAGGTCAAGGGGCGTCACGAGGGGCCCAGATGACAGGGCCGCGCGGCCAAGACCTAGGCCGCGTCGCCCTGTGGTCTGGCCGCCTCGTGGCCCCACTTCGTTGACTCTTCGGTCTTCTGGAAGCTTCGTGGCAAAATAGGACCCTGGGCGTTGATTTCGTCCAATTCCGAGAATATTTCCTTACTAGGATTTCTGAAACCAAAAACAGCAGAAAACAGCAACTGGCACTTCGGCATCTTGTTAATAGGTTAGTTCCAGAAAATGCACGAATATGACATAAAGTGTGCATAAAACATGTAGATATCATCAATAATGTGGCATGGAACATAAGAAATTATCGATACGTCGGAGACGTATCACTGCTCCAGGGGGTTACGGTGCTCCTGCACCAGGAAGCTGGCCGCCCGCCCCGTCTACCTACGCCGCCCCTGTACCGCCCGCGTCGGCTCCCCATGGCACTCCTGCCTACGGTGGCTATCCGTCGCCGTCCTATGCTGCACCTGGGAGGTGGTCGACCGCCCCTCCACCTACTGCTGCTGCTCGCTCAACGGATCTGAGCGTCTACGCGCCGCCTCACTTCCCGCCGGCACCACCTCCACCGCCGCCTCCGGAGCACCCTGGGAGTCCCTCTGGACCCTTCTACTTCGCCCATCTCTTACCGGTGAAGCTCAAGGTGGATAACTACCTCGCTTGGCACGCTCAGGTGCTGCCCCTTCTTCGCAGCCGTTACTTGGAGGGCTACGTTGATGGCACCTACCCGTGCCCCTCGCCGTATGATCCGGCGTACCATGCTTGGGTGGCCCAGGATCAGGCCATCCTGTCCGCCATCCAGTCGTCGCTCACGGAGAGTGTGTCGTCGCTGGTTATCTTTGCCGCCACATCTTGGGAAGCGTGGGGCGCTCTGCATGCAAGCTTCGCGTCGCAGTCTCACGCGCGGGCTCACGCCATCCGCACTCAGCTTGGCGAGGTTAAGCTGCTCGACCGCTTCGTTACCGAGTACTTCAACAAGGTCACGGGCCTCCCTGACACCCTTGCCGCCATCGGCCAGCCGCTCCGACCCGAGGAATTCACCTCGTACGTCTTGAACGGGCTGGACGAAGACTACGACAACCTCTGCGAGAACATCGATGCTCGCGAGACTCCTATTCCGCCGCGCGAACTCTATGCGCGCCTCCTTGCGACGGAGCAACGTGTCAAGAAGAAGCATGCTGCTCCCTCGACGGCAAACGCTGCGTACCGTGGTGGTGGCAAGAACCCCAAGACACCTGCGGGTGGGGGCAAGCCGCCGGCCTCTCCGTCCCCGGCACAGCAGCCGTCGCCCGCAGCGCGCCCCCCCGGCGTCACCAGTGGGGGTCGCCCGCGTGCTTGCTGCCCCTGCTGTGGAGCTCAGCAGGCCTACCAGCTGTGCGGTCTGGATGGGCACATCGCCTCGTGCTGTCATCGTCGCTTCAAGCAGGATTTTTTGGGTATTGGCAACAATGGCAAAGGGAACGAGAAACAGGTGGCCCTTGCGAGTCATGAGCAAGGTAGCACTCCATCGTACCCTATTGATCATACTTGGTACATGGATACGGGATCCACTAATCACTTGACAAGTGAGATGGGGAAGCTCTCCACACAGGAGCCATACCGCGGCAATGATCAGGTTCGCACCGCCAATGGAGCAGGTATGCATATCTCACACATTGGTCAGGCTTCGCTTCTTGCACATAATTCTAAGACCTTGCACCTTCTCAATGTCCTTAGAGTTCCTTCTGCTACACGTAGTTTGTTATCTATTCCTCAACTTACTCGTGATAACAATGTGTTTGCTGAATTTCAACGTTTCTCCTTTTATATTAAGGATCTGGACACGAGGGCCGTGCTTCTTAGAGGTCGTCTACGCCATGGGCTATATGCGCTTGATGTGCCGTCCGCTCCTCAGGCTTTCAGCGGTGTTCGTGTGTCCTCCACTCACTGGCATGCGCGTCTTGGTCATCCTGCTACACCCATAGTTCGTCATGTTCTCCATCGCCATGAGCTCCCAGTAGTGTCCAGTAATAATGCTGATTCAGTTTGTCATGCCTGTCAACAAGGCAAGAGTCATCAGCTTCCTTTTTCAGATTCGAGTCGTGTAGTTACAACTCCGCTTGAGCTTATTTTTTCTGATGTGTGGGGTCCTGCCCAAACATCTGTTAGCGGTCACAATTACTATGTCAGTTTTATTGATGCTTATAGTCGGTTTACTTGGCTTTATCTTCTTAAGCGGAAATCTGATGTGTTCGATGTTTTTCTTCAATTTCAAGCACATGTTGAGCGTCTCCTTAAGCACAAAATTGTTCATGTTCAGTCTGATTGGGGGTGCGAGTATCGCAACCTTAATTCCTTCTTTACTAAGCTTGGGATTTCTCACCGTGTAGCTTGTCCTCATACACATCAGCAAAATGGCGCCGCCGAACGTAAGCACCGTCATGTTGTTGAGACTGGCTTGACTCTGCTCGCTCATGCCTCCGTTCCTTTCCGGTTCTAGAGTGATGCATTCTTTACAACCTGTTTTTTGATCAATAGGCTTCCTACACGACTCCTCAAGATGAAAACTCCACTAGAACTCTTGCTTAATGAAACTCCCGATTACACTTTTCAGAAGGTCTTCGGGTGTGCATGTTGGCCTCACCTTCGACCATACAACAAACACAAACTCGAGTTTCGGTCTAAGAAGTGTGTCTTTCTTGGATATAGTGCTCTCCACAAAGGGTACAAATGCCTCCATGTTCCGTCTAACCGAGTCTATATCTCTCGTGACGTCGTGTTTGATGAGAATGTGTTTCCTTTTTTCGCACTTCCGACCACCACCATCGCCTCCGATACACCTGTGCATTCATATTTACCGTTGCGTGACCAATTTGTAGATGCTGCACACTCTCCTGCTTTGCTACCTAATCATGCTGCAGGTGTTGGCCGCGGAGCGCGTCTTCAACTTCTCGAGGAATCCCCGACGTCCACGTCGGGCACGCCGGTGTCTGGACCGCCTGATGATCACGTGCATGTGCCATGCACGCTTGATGTCGATCGCGGCGGTCTGGCGCCATCTGTCCCAGCTGCACCATCCTCGTCGCCTGGCTCTGCCCCGGCCTCCGTCCCCGGCACAATGCCGGCCTCTGCGGCTGGCTCCACGCCGGCCTCTGTGATGCCGCCTGGGGCTCCTGCATCCCCCGCGCCCTCTCTGCCTGGGTCGCCGTTGCCCAGCCCTGCGTCACCAGCCGCCTTGCCTCCTGCCTCTCCTGTGGTGGACACCCCGTCTTCGTCTCCATCGCCGTGATCGACCGACACGGCATCACCACCTGCCCCAGCACCGGCTGCTCTTCGCCCTCGTACGCGCAGTCAGGCTGGCATATACCGCCCGAAAACTCGCACTGATGGGACTGTCGCCTGGATTGCATCATGTGTTGCTCAGGCTGGGGCTGACCCTACTACAGAACCCCGCCATTTTCAGGCTGCTCTTGGTATTCCTCATTGGCGTTGTGCTATGGAAGAGGAGTTTCAGGCACTTTAGAAGAACAATACTTGGCGGCTGGTTCCTCCTGTGTCTGGCGTCAATGTTATTGATTCAAAGTGGGTTTTCAAGGTCAAGAAACATGCTGATGGGTCTATTGAACGCTACAAGGCTCAGTTAGTAGCCAAGGGCTTCAAACAGAGGTATGGACTTGATTATGAGGATACATTCAGTCCAGTTGTCAAACCCACTACCATTCGTTTGCTCCTCTCTTTGGCTGTCATGCGAGGGTGGTCATTGCGCCAGTTGGATATTCAGAATGCATTTCTGCATGGCGTATTGGAGGAGGAGGTCTATATGCGTCAGCCCCCAGGCTTTGTTGATCCTACTCGCCCTCAGCATCTCTGTCGCCTCGTTAAGGCGCTCTATGGTCTCAAACAGGCTCCTCGTGCTTGGCATGCACGCCTTAGCTCTGTACTTTGGGCTCATGGTTTTGTTCCCTCTACTGCCGACACGTCCTTGTTCCTTCTGCAGCGTCCTGAGGTCACCATGTACCTTCTGGTCTATGTTGACGATATCATTCTTATCAGCTCCTCATATTCTGCTGTTGATCATCTCCTGTCAGCTCTGAGTGGTGTCTTTGCTGTGAAGGATCTAGGCACGTTGCACTACTTCCTTGGATTGGAAGTCTCGCGGTCTTCTGCTGGATTGTCTCTTACTCAGCATAAGTATTCTCTTGATTTACTGCGCCGAGCTGGTCTGCTAGAGTGCAAACATGCCTCTACTCCTATGTCTGCTACTGACCGACTGTCTGCCTTTGATGGGGATCTTCTTGCTTCTGAGGCTGCTACTGAGTATCGCAGTATTGTTGGTGGTTTACAGTATTTGACTATCACCAGACCTGACATCTCGTTTGCAGTCAATCGTGTGTGTCAGTTTCTTCATGCTCCCAGGACTACACATTGGTCAGCTGTGAAGCGCATCTTGCGCTATATTCATCTCACTGCCTCATATGGGTTGCATCTGCAGTCTGCATCGTCTTTGGATCTTTCTGCATTCTCAGATGCTGATTGGGCTGGCAACCCTGATGACAGGCGATCCACGGGGGGCTATGCGGTCTTCTTTGGACCTAACTTGATCGCCTGGAATGCTCGGAAGCAAGCTACAGTGTCTCGTAGTAGCACTGAAGCCGAGTATAAGGCAGTTGCTAATGCCACAGCTGAGATCATATGTATATAGTCGTTGTTGAGAGAGTTGAGGATCCCTCAAGGACGCCCACCTGTTCTTTGGTGTGACAACATCGGTGCTACATACCTGTCATCGATTCCGGTATTCCATGCCCGAACGAAACACATTGAAGTTGACTATCATTTTGTAAGGGAACGTGTTGCTCAGAAGCTACTCCAAATCAAGTTCATCTATTCTAAGGATCAACTTGCTGATATCTTCACGAAGCCTCTTCCGCTGCCTCAGTTTGTAGGTTGTAGGCGCAATCTTAACTTACTTTGTACCTGTTATCACCAGATTTTGGCCAAATCAGGAGGTGGGCCGTAAGAGGGATGGGCTTGGAAGATTACATATGGAAGATCTCTGAAGCGGCCTTGCACGAAGAGTTTGGGCTAGATTGCCCGTGTATCTTTAATTATAGTAGATTACATCTTAGATTAGAAGATAGAGTTTTACCCATGCACGGTTAGGTGCACGCCTGAATTAGAAAGTCCCTTGGACTATAAATATGTATCTAGGGTTTATGGAATAAACAACAACCAACGTTCAACCAACCAAATCAATCTCGGCGCATCGCCAACTCCTTCATCTTGAGGGTTTCTACCGGTAAGCAACATGCTGCCTAGATCGCATCTTGCGATCTAGGCAGCACAAGCTCTACGTTGTTCATGCGTTGCTCGTACTGAAGCCTTGTTGATGGCGAGCAACGTAGTTATCATAGATGTGTTAGGGTTAGCATAGTTCTTCGCGTAACATGCTATCGTAGTGCAACCCTTGCATATCTAGCCGTCCTCACACCTATCTCAGGTGTGGGGGCGGCACCCCGCTTGATCTTTATTTAGTAGATCCGATCCGTTACGATCGCTCCTCGTTCATCGAGGATTAGTTTAATATCTGCAATAGTTAGGCCTTACAAAGGGTTGGAGGATCCAGCGGCACGTAGGGTGTCGTTTGCTAGTCCTAGACAGGATGTTCCGGGGATCAACCTCGTGTTGGTTTTTAGGCCCTATCTAGGATCGGCTTACGATCACCGTGCGTGGCCGCGAGGCCCAATCGTGAGTAGGATGATCCGATTATGCGGTGAAAACCCCAGATCGTCGTAGATCTCATTAGCTTTATCTTGATCAAGCAGGACCACCATATATTCGTGCACCTCGTACGAATCATGGGTGGATCGGCTCCTTGAGCCGATTCACAGGATAACCTGAGAGCCGATCGAGGCTCGTATTTAATGTTTACGTGTATGCCATGCAGGAAACTAAGCGAGGCATCTCCATCACCTTCCTGACCAGGTATAGGTCAGGTGGCACGCCCTTGCATCAGCATCGGACGTGTGTACCAGAAGGCTTTGCGGGCCGTCGCTCGGACGGACCTCTGCCAGCCGCAGCCCTAGGTTGTTCCCGGCTCTACTGTGTTGCCCGTCGCTGCCCGCCGGTGGGTTTTGGCAGCAACACATTCTGGCACGCTCGGTGGGACAAGCTTCTACATCAACCACATCGCCATCTACATCTGAGATGGCGGACGGCACGCCAGTCACGTACGAGGATCTGACCGACGAGCTCAAGAAGAAGTATGACGAGATCAAAGTCATCCTCGAAGCCGACCTCATCGGCTCTTTCCACAGAACCCGTTCACATGGCATCAGGTGGAAGGGGTTCACGCCTGATGGTGCACTCGATGGGATAGACCTCTCTGCCCCGTCAGAAGAACGCACCAGGTCCCTGCGGCAGGAGATCAACTACATGGTGGCTCACTCGCTACACCGCCACTCTGAGAACCTGGTCAACACGTTGGAGCGTGTCGCTCTTCGCGTAATCCAGGAGATCATGAGGCACCAGTACTCGCCGTCAGGACCGGCTCTCGGGACGCATCAAGGGGAGTTGCCACTCCAGTCCCGTCCACCACTGCCATTTGCGTGGGCAGTACCAGAAGTGCCGAATTCACCGGCATTCGTCGTCTGCAAGATCGGTGGTGACCCTAGTGACTGCCAGTTCTTGCAAGAGGCGCCTAAGGAGATCCCTCACGGGTATACGTGCACATATGTGCCAGATTGCGGTAACTGGGCGCTCACAAACCAGGCCGCGACATCAGGGACTTCTGGGAAAGCAGGAGGAACGTCAGCAACAGATGTTGAGAAGCAGACGTGGCTAACTAAATATGCCACCCCGACGAACCTCCAGAGCTCAGCTCCTGCAGTTGGCTCAGAGCTGGAAAAGCAAACATGGCTGGCTAAGTACGCCACCCCGACGAATCTTCAGAGTTCAACCCCTGCAGCCAGCACAGCGGATCAGATCAGCAACATACTGAGAGACCAGTTCGGCATGGTGCCGAAACGGAGGGCAATCGGCTATTCCAAGCCGTACCCCGACGACTACGAGATGATCCCGCTACCACCTAAATATCGGCTCCCTGACTTCTCCAAATTCAGTGGATCAGATGGTTCCAGCTCCATCGAGCACGTGGGCCGATATTTGGCACAACTAGGACCGGCCTCGGTGTCGGATCCACTACGCGTGAGGTTCTTCTCACAGTCCCTCACGGGATCGGCTTTCGGGTGGTACACCTCGTTGCCACCAGACTCGATCCGGACTTGGAAGCAGTTGGAAGAACAGTTCCATACGCAGTACCACTCAGAGGCTTCCGAGTCTGGCATTGCCGATCTAGCACAACTACGTCAGAAGCGTGGAGAAACTGTGACAGAATACATCCAGCGCTTCAGGAATCTTAGGAACCGATGTTATTCGGTTCGTTTAACTGAAAAGGAAGCAGTCGAGTTGGCAGTAGCGGGCCTCGCAACACCGCTCAAGGACATGGCCTCCCAAGCAGACTATCCCTCACTGGCGCACATGGTTCAGAAACTGTCAGCATATGAACAGCGCCACCCGGACCTGTACCAGGACAAATTCAAGCGTGCAGTAGTCCTGGTTGAGGCGGAGGAAGACAAAGTTTCTGCGGGAGATCAAGAGGTAGCAGTGGCTGAATGGACTCGGGGGGGGAGCCCCCGTGTCCTGCAAATGGGTAAAGCCACCAGGCCCGCCTAGGGGGTTTGATTTTGACGTGACCAAAACTGAGCAAATCTTCGACCTCCTGCTCAAGGAGAAGCAGTTGACGATTCCTGAAGGTCTCAAATTCCCCACGGTGCAAGAGCTGAACGGAAAGCCATACTGCAAATGGCATAACTCGCTCTCCCATGCCACCAACGACTGCAGGGTGTGGCGTCAGCACATCCAAGTGGCGATAGAAAAGGGGCGGCTGATTTTCAACCAGTACGCCATGAAGGTCGACACCCAACCCTTCCCCGCCGTTAACATGGTAGAATGTACTTACCCTAAAGGTTGCCAGCCAGGGTCCTCGTTCAGCATCAACATGGTAGGACCTGGGCATCACTCTGGCAAAGACGGAGACGAGGGCAGCTGCTCTCGTAGCAAGGACACAGAGGAGGCCGCTCCACGCGATCGGCTCCGTCATGATGGCAAGCGCTACGTCACAGAGGGAGAAGTGAAGAACATGAGATATCAGCGACCCCTCTCTGATCACCTCCTCAACAAGTATGTGAGTCAGTATGACCAACGCCGACGATCCAGCGATGATGATGAAAGAGATCGTCTGGCTACAGAAGCCAGAAGACATCGTCGGCACAATCACGATGAGGAGGAGCACGAGCGCCGTGCCAAAGGAGAATCAAGGGAGCAAGATGACAACGACAGGCACTGGGACTGCCCCTTCTTCAGACACTGCTGGGATTCAGGAATGAGCCGATTGCCCACAATCGGCAATTGCCCAGAATGCAACCAGAAGAAGAAGGAGGCAGCCAACGTGTCTGTGTTCAGGCGCTTAGGGCCTCTCCCGCCACAAAGCAAACGCGCTGAGTCCCCTCGGTGGGCAGATCTCGAGGATTCAGAAGACGAGGGAGAAGAAGAAGAAGACAGGTACCACCGGCCAAGGTGGTGCCCTGATGGACTCAGCCATTCCCAAAAGCGCAGGGTTCAGCGATTGCGCGGCCTGGAGGAAGCCGAAAGGTTATACTTGCATACGTTAAGGAAGGCACGACCTGATCTGGCTGCGAAAGTTCAGCGAACCCTGGACGAAGAGGGTCGTCCACGGAAAATGGAGTGGCGTCCCAAGCAAAGGAAAGCCGATGATGAAACATCGGCTGGTACAAACATGGTGCTCGTCCTCCCGACGGAGCTTAGTGCTCCACGATTCTACGATGCACTCAAGGTGGACGACAACAAGCGCATCAAGTCAGAGGTTGGGCTGGTTTTATCCACCAGCCTGACCAAGTAGCTGAAGCAAAGCGATGGGCAAACGTGGCAAGGCTGATCCTTGTGATCGGCCCCAAAAATTAGGAAGGAGCATTACAGAACCTTCAGTCAGCGCCTCAATCGATATGGAGGCTGATTCCAGCAATCGGCCAAAACTATCTTCACCACATGTTCTGCTTGTGTTCGACATCGATCTACTGGGCAGTGGTCACGTCGGCGGATGAAAGTCAGCACGAATCCTCACGGAGCCGACGTGCCGGTACAGTGCCTTGGCTAACCACAAAGCCGATATCTGCAGTCACCTGGCAGATTCGGCTCGGGGGGGGGGCACCTAGAGCGGATGAACATGTGAGCATGCACAGGAGAACATGGTGCAGTAAAATATTGGGGCCGATAGGAAAAATCGGCCAGTAAAAAAAAATGTTGATACAGCCGATGCGCAGCCATCGACTCTAGTACAGTTACACAAGACCTGCCGGCTATGTGCTCAACCCTTTGTTGGTGTTTCATCTACAACATTGACGTTCAGCGGAGGAAAGCCGATCAATGAGGGCAAGTTCGGTTGACTCTTCATGGTGGCTATCTCGGATTGCCAGATTGCCTAAAGTCAAAGCCTTTTGGTTTGACCTGTGCATCCTCGCTGGTGTTCTCGCCTTGATTAAGGCTCGGGGGGCAGCTAACTTGGTAGATGCTCTGTTCTTGGAGCCGAGTGGAGTTGCATCGGCTGACCCTGCATCGTGGTCTTCTTTGAAAGCAGTGAGGTGTGGCAGAAGAAGACTGCTAAAGCTACGGAGCAGGAGCCTGTCCTGCAGAAGTATCAGCTCCGGCCTCTGGGGTGATTCAGTAGTGGTCCAAGAGCTCTCCCGAAGACAAAGGTTGCCGTCAATATACGCTCAGTAGCTGCGGTTTGGA